>NW_024870868.1:1640000-2012500 GCF_019054845.1 Dipodomys spectabilis | reverse complement strand
ACTCAGTGGTAGAGTATTTGCCTACTATCTGTGAAGGGTCCTTGTTAAATAAGCTGGAAAATGCGTAACAGACCAAAAATTTAAAAAAATTATACAAGAAGGACAATAAAGCACATGGTTTGGGACAAGTAAGTGGTTTACTTCCAAAAAAGAAGAAGCAACAGATGATTTTGGTGGTATATATATACTTGAAATCCAAACATCCATTCTTCAGTGGTTCAAGTGTTCAAGACCAGTCAGCTATAAACAAGAGCAGGAGCAGGGCTGGGGAGGTGGCTCAGTTGTAGAGTGCTTGCCTTGCATGCCTGAGGCCCTGGGTTCGATTCCTCAGCACCACATAAGCAAAAAGAAAAAAGCTGGAAGTGGTGCTATGGCTCAAGTGGTAGAGTATTAGCCTTGAGCTGAAGTGCTGAGGGACAGTGCCCAGGCCCGGAGTTCAGTCCCCACGACCCTACCCCTTCCCCTCCCTCCCCCCAAAAAAAAACAAAAGCAGGAGGGACATGACAGAAGAAATAATAGAGATCTGAAACAAAACAACTTCATCTGGTTGGTGAGAAGAAGTCTGTCAGGTGTGTTGTTTTCTTTTAGATAAGATTCTAACCTTTCCACCATGTGAGTATGCAGCAACAAGGAACACATTAAAGCCCTGTTGAAGCTGACCTCTCAGTACATTGAATTTTCTGGGTTCTAGATCTTGTCTTTCAGAATTTCTGTTGAGTACAAATAGCTTTCTCTAAGCTATTGGGACCTGGTCTTAAGGAATTTTGTTATAGCATCACAATGGAATTGAAATACACAGCTATACCTATTTCTCTAAAGGAAGACTGATGGATTTGGTAGTAGGAGAGTTCAAGCTGAGGACCTCCAATTTTCTAGAGAGGGGTTCTACCACATAATTCCCTTACTGTAGCCCTTGTTCTTCACTTTAAACATATCATCGCACTGTCTTATGGATTTCAAGGCTTCTGATGTAAACTCTATGAAAGAAAATATCATGGGAATGATGCTCTCTTTTCTCTCACTCCTGTAGTTGTTAATAACCTGCTTCATGGAGATGTATGGAATAGGGCATTTTGCTACAGTATTAGATGATTCTGAAGTGATACCACTATTCTTTTGACATCAGTCATTCTAGATTTAAAGAAAAAGACATTGAATATCTTGAGTAAATTGATGAGGTCTTTAAACCCCAAAGTTAGAGCAGCTTTTCAGATTATGGATGCCATAAAGTATCCTACTGGATTTAAATTCAAGTGAGAAAACAGCCACTTGCATGACTCACCTCAGTATAAAACTTTCTTGGACATAGTTTCTTTGCATTTTAATGTAAATGACAAAAGTGCCAACTTACTGACTTTATAAGGGGACTCAGCATTACATAGTTAAATAGTTGTCAAAATTCACTGATTTGAATAGAGAACATTCCTAATTTGTATTAAAGTAGTAATGTATTGCAATTAATACACGGATGTGTTTTATTAGTAAATATTGAAAAGGAAAACAAGTATTTCTACAGGGGATTCATCCTGGCAATAGTCACTTTGCAGTAGGGTGTCACTATCTGCCTCCTTTCAACCACATGTTATTGCTGAGTGTGATATTGTTTTAGTTCTACTCAAGAGCTATGGGACTCATCTTGGATTCCATTTAGAAGACACCAAAGTGCATATGGATATTACAAATTTTTAAAGACCAGAAATGATCTATTTTATGGTGCCAACAATAAATAAACTCCATACCAAATAAGGATTTAATCTTATTTTAAGCAGTTGTGCAAGGGATATAATTCAACAAATAAGGACACCTTGTATGCCTTAATTATTTCTGTGAATTTTCTCTTTATTGTCAAGTTAAAAAAATCTGATCCACTTTAGTGAAAGTTTCCAATTGGACTGTTAGTCATGTGCCCCCTACACCTAGAAATACATAGGAATCCACTTTGTTTTTAGATTGTTGGAGCAAGTCCCAAGACCTAAACAAATGGTGAATGGAAGCCACTTGTTGGTGTATGTTTGGCTCCTGCACATGGCCAGGGGTCTAGCAGAAACAGACATGAGGACATCCATAATACTCAAGGACAAAACATTTGGGAGCAAACACTAGGACCAGGAAGACATCAAGAACAGAAGGCATTTTCTGATGCACTTGAATTTCCTGCAACACTGCCATGGCAGCAGCAGTGGCATCATTCTTTGCACCTTGCATCCCTGTGGAAATTTTGGCAACAGTTCTACAGGCTCAAGACCAAAAGAGCTAGTGGGTTCATGCCAAGCTGTGATTGGCCCAGTGCAGCCATTGTAAGTGGTCTCTGCACTCCTTTATAATGCTGGGAATTTCTGGTGACCTGCTGGATTCAGTGCTACATTAACAATTTTGAGTGGGTTTTTTTTGGAGGTTAACTTTGTTTTATGTGGGTTTGGGTATTTCCTTTTGGTTATTGCTCTGGGGTTTTTATTTTCTTAGCCAAGTTTAGGTAGATTTACTCCTTGACATCCTAGCAGAAAGATGGGAGAACACAGTGAATTATCCTCAAGCTCTTCAGAGAAGGAGATTTTCACTGAACAAGACAGTATGAAGGAGATCATTGGCTATGGAAGGAGGAGATTTTCCCTGAACAATACTGTGTGAAGGAGGAGTTAATTGAATATGGTAGCTATGGATATGTAACATTGGCTTAGCACCACCTCATAGACAATAAGGTGGTAGGGAAAATGATCCTGAATGGAGAGTTAAAACAATTGTCAGACCAAAATGAGATGGACAGGCTGGGAAGGTGGCTCAGTGTTAGATGTTTCCCTCACATGCATGAGGCCCTGAGTTCAATTCCTCAGTGCCACATAAACAAAAAAAGCCAGAAGTGATGCTGTGGCTCAAGTGATAGAGCACTAGCCTTAAGCTGAATAGCTCAGCGACAGTGCCCAGGCCCAGAGTTCAAACGTCAGGACCCACAAAAAAAATTTAAATGAGATAGGCATTATTAAGATTTTCCATCAACCACACATGATCAGGTCATTCCAGGTGAGGGAGAAGGATGAGCACCAATGCCTAGCAATGGAACTGGCCATCCAGAGACCTCCTGAGATAAATGTGAAAATCATGCCACCTATTCAAGAATTAAGTCAGAAAATTGTTCAGACATAATGTGAGGATTGTACATTGCTTTAGCGAATATAGAAATGAACACTGAGACATTAAACCTAATAAGACCATGTTGGATGACAAAGGAAATGTGAAGGTCAATGACTTTGGCATGAGCATAAGGATTTCCCAAGGGTAGTTGCTGAAGGACATATTTGGTACAATAATTTTGTCCGTATAAAATATTCCTAGATGAAAATTACAATGGCTGCAAAGCAGGCTTGGAGTCTTATTTGTATTCTATAGGGATGGCAAATTTTCCATTTGAATATATCAATTTTAGCCAGATACAAGTAATTGACTTGGAGGTCACATACATTTCTCCATTCACCTGTATCCAAAATAACAAAATATCATCTTGAAACTGTAACCTGCAGACCCAAGGCAAAGGCACAATATAGAACAAAAAATGGAGATTGGATCAACTAAGTTGAGGAATATATCCTATGTCCTAATGAGCCATCATGTAATGAGCTAACCCCTATTATTCTTGCATTCATGTGTGACATGAGGTACAGCCTGCCTGATATGAACAAAATGATATTGGACAGGACATTAAATGAAATCATGGTCATCTATTTTTTTTAATAAAAAATGTCAAAGTAGAATGACCGCAGTGAAATTAAATCAGTGCCTGCTATTGTTTCATTGTGCCCATCTCCTGCAGATATACAGTATGTATATATCTCACAAATATATTACATATTAAATATATTATATATAATTATATGCATAAATATGCATCATTTTGGAGATGAATTTCATGGAATTCTCTGCTTTTGCTTCAAGCCAACATTCTCCTCATCTGAGCCTCCTTAGCAGTTAGGATTATAGACTGGGACCAGGCAAAAGTTGTCTTAATCAATGCAGCAGAGAGCCTGTCTTTAACTTCCAAGAAATACTAGAAACTTGAAGACAGTAGAATGATTAATGTAACATAATAAGTTTAACTCAGTGTAAAATTTCCAAAATTTATTTTATACAAAAGTTAGGGGACAGTGTTATTGGATATATCCTTGAAAAAATGATTAATAAAAATTAAAGACAGATATAGATCCCAGTTAGAAGTGTGAAAGTAAGTGGAACGCTCATAAGTTCAAGTCCTAATACCGGCCCATAACCAAACATTAAATTAATTTTGTATGTCTTTTATTGTAAAAATAATGTACAGAGGGGTTACAGTGAAATAAGCAAGGTAAGGAGTGCATTTCCTATCAAGCATTGTTGCTTCCTCCTTTGTTTTTCCCCTACTATCCCTTCCCTCCCAACTCCACAACTACTCCACCCACCTCTGAAGTTGCAAACTTCATTTTCAATGTAGTGTGTTGTACATAGCATTTTTACAATGGGTCAACCTGTATGCCTATTTATTTAAGCATTTTCTGTTTTCCCTTACCCTCCCCCAATTAGAGAACTGTATATACAAGATGCAGGGCACCAGAATCAAATACAGTGAAAACAGGGGTTATACCATGGGGGAGGAACATACAAAGCAACCAAAAAATCACATGGTACATTATAAATAAGTTAGAAACAGCAGCAAGAAAGGAAAAAACCACTTGTGTCCCTATCTTGGGGTTCATTTCACTTAACTTCATCTTATCGGTGCTTGTCCTAGGCATATACTAGTTATTGCAAATAAGGGAAACCATGGGACCTATGTTTCTTTGGGCATGCCTTACTTGACTTAATATAATTTTCATCTAAGCCTTTCCATTTCCTAACAAATTAGGAGATGGCATTCTTTCTGATGGAGACGTAGAATTCATATATATATATATATATATATATATATATATATATATATATATATATATATATACATACACACACACACACACACACACACACACACACACACACACACACACACACACACACACACACATATTTTCTTGATCCATTCATCTACTGAGGGGCATCTGGGTTGGTTTCATATCTTAGCTGTGGTAAATAATGTTGCAATAAACATACTTGTGCTGATAGCTCTAGTATGGCCTTGTTTGTGATCATTTGTGTCAATGTCTGAAAGTGGGATTGCTGGATCATAGGGGAGCTCTATGTGGAGTCTTTTGGGGAATCTCCATACTGCTTTTGAAAATGGTTGAACAAGTTTACACTCCCACAAACAATGCAATAGGGTTCCCTTTTGGGCACATCCCCTCCAGCATCTGTTGTTATTAGATTTCTTATTGATAGCCATTCTAACAGGGGTAAGGTGAATCTCAATGTTGTTTTGATTCGCATTTCTTTCTTTTTGATAGAGAACTTGAGCTTTTCTTCATGTGTCTATTGGTCATTGTTATTTCCTCTTCAGAGAAGTTTCTCTTTAAATCTTTAGCCCACTTATTTCATCAGGCAGTTGTTTCTTTGAGGATTTGTTTTTCGGGATTTAATTTTTTGTGTTCCAAGCATATTTTATATATGAGGCCCTTGTTTGTTGTATGGCTAATGAAGATCTTCTCCTAATCCGTGGGCTTTCTATTAGTTTTGTTAGCTATGTCCTATGCCATGCAGAAGCTCTGCAGTTTCATGCAATCCTATTTGTGCAACCTTTCTTTTATTTGTTGTGTTTCTGGGTCTCTATTAAGAAAATTTTGGCCTGTGCCAAGGAGACCTAACGTTTTTCCTATTCCTTCCAGTAAAGATTTTAGGGTGTCTGCTTTGACTCTGAGAACAATTAATTTTGTAAATGTTGTGGGTGATAAAATGGCTTCCTAGTTGAATGTTAGTAAAAGATGTAGGCAGTCCAACAAAAGGGAGATTTTTTTTTTTGGTGTTGGTCGAGGGGCTTTAAGTCTGGGCTTGTGTACTGTCTCTGAGCTCTTCAACTCAAGGTCAGTGCTCTTCATCTCGAGCCACAGTACCACTTCTGGTTTTCTGGTGTTTAAATGGAGAAAAGAGTCTCAGGGACTTTCCTGCCAGGCTGGCTTTGAACAGTAGTCCTCAGTTCTCAGCTTCCTGAGTAGCTAGGATTACAGCTGTGAGCCTCTGGCACCAGGCTAAAAATGGGAGATTTTTATAAAAGAAAATCCCCCTCTTCATCTATGTCTAAACCTCAGATATCACTATTAGAACACTTCACTCTCAACTCATTTCATCATACATTTGTAAATTTTCTCTTTTCCTTCATGTGGGAATACTGCAGTAAATATCAACTCAGCTGTGGGACTGGATCAATTGTATGGTAATTGCTAGCACCTAAATCAGAAACTTTTACAACAAATCAATTGAAACCCTCATTTGGAATATTTTTTTTCTCTTTTTATTACAAATCTGTGCTTGATTCCTTCTTAATGTGATAATGGACCTCGTACAGACTGATGACATTTTCTTTCTCTTCAGCAATTGGCCTTCCCCTACATGTGGTCAAATATTTAGGAATGCAAAGATTTCCATTGATAATTCATTAAGCTGACCTCTAAGAGAATGCACATTTCTGGAATTTGGTCTGCTGTCTTGTTCTTATATGCACAGGCTTTCTAAGATTTATTTGCTCTACAAAGAATTGTATTTTCCAATCTTCGTGTGACCAATTTTAGTCTCTCTGATTAGTCTTTTGACCCTCTCTCTGAAGTCTCATTTCAGTCTGTCTCATAAAATTATATTAGTTATCAGCTAAATGACTCTCAGCTTCTGTATTTTGTCTGACTTCATGTAGGCTGTGATAGTTGCCCTAAATGGCTTTGCCTACTGGAGTTTTGTTTTGTTTGGTTTTTAGAGGTCTAGGATTACTATTCAAGGTAGTAGCTTCTTGGGGCCCCATTGATCCCCAGGCCTAGAGTCAATGGGTTTTTCTCCTAAAGATATAAAGAACAGCTGAATGAATTCCTGTTTTCATTGTATCAAAATGAAGCAATCCGGCATCCTTGCAAAGCTATGGATAATCCAATGTAACTACTTACAAAAATGGTCTATCAAGATGGCTTTTCAAGGTTGACTGTGAAAAAAATGCTCATTTCCAAGTCAACACCATAAAACAGATCACATCCCTGGGAGCAGACTTTTGGAAGGACGGTACCTCTTCCTTCCTTCTCTTATGATAGACCAAACCGTAATATTCTGCAGTTGTTGTCAGCCTTGAGCAAATTTTCCCTAGAATATTCCGTAGTGTAAAAGTGGACTAACTATCAAAATAAAGGTGAAAATACTTGTCTACTACACACTGAATTATCTAATTTATATCTGTTGTTATTTTCATTACTTCAAACATATGGATAATTTAAACTTGGGATTAGACAAGTGGCAAAATATTAATAGAATAAACATTCAGTTTACTTTCATATATTCAATATAGTACACTTAACCCTTTATGGAAAATTAAATCCAACTGTAGAAACAATGGCAGAAATATAAAATAACCCTCAATATGTATAATCAAGCACACATACACCATCAACTACTCAGAAATTCAGTCTCTCTATAAATATTTATTTGGTAGAAAACAATAAAAATTTAATTAATGAATGTGACTTTTAAGTATCATCTGAAACACTCCTCATATATATAATTTTATATAATTTTATAGATTTCACCTAGACAGGAATTTAACATGCATGTAGAAATCAAATTTCCACAATTTAAGCTAGATGAGAGTAGTCAAACTCTGATGTACTGTGTGGTATGAATATTACCACAGTGCTGAAACCTTCCACCTAATAGCAAGTCGTGTGCAATAATTTATTATTTGATGTTAAGATGAGTGCTAAGTGTAGAATACACTTTGAATTATTACATTAATTCACAGAAATGAAACAATAATGATATGTTATTTGTTAAAATTCTAATGCTTCTCAATTTTACAATTCATGAAATATATTATTAATCTTAGTTGCCCTTTCTTTTCTATAGGTACTGAAATTAAAATTATATATTAAACATTCAATATTAAGAAATCAATAATAAGTAACCTATTTTTAAAATGATATACTATTATACTGTGATTTGAAGTATGGTTCTAACAAGTTATGAGGTAAAAAAAATTACTAGAATTATTAGTAATATTTTTTAGCTTACCAGCTTCTTATTTGTTTACTAATTTTGTCATTTTTTATTCTTGTTCCAAGTCATCTCTTCACCTTAATTGTTTAATTTTCAATTTTATCTCTATTGCTTTACTGATTGTGCATTTTGTTTTCCCTTTTTAGTGACTGACATCAGGCTGAAAATCTGTATGCTAGTTTATTACTTCTTATGTTAAAGTCAAATTACTGCTCTCCACAGCTGTTTTACTCTTCTTTGTATTGTACAGTATATCTCCCACTCACATCTCCTGTATTGCTGCTTGCTATCATGTATTTTATGTTTTTTATTTAAATTTTATTGTCAAGTTAATATACAGAGGGGTTATATTTACAAAAGTAAGATAATGAATTCATTTCTTTTATAACTTGTTATCCCTTACCTCATTTTTCTCACTCTTCCATCCCAATGCCCCCCCAAGACTATTTCCAACATATTGTCTTGTGAGTATCACTGGTTCATAGGTTCCCCCTTTTGTCCTTTGTCTCACCATTTGACTTTTTCCCTTTCCCTTAACTAGTTCAGATCAACATATTTACAATACCCAGGGAATCAAAATCAAATACAGTTACTACAGAGGATAAACCATAAGTGTGGAAAACACAAAAGGATAAAAAGAAATCACGTAGTACATTTAGAACAACAACAAGATAGAACATATCTTGGAGATCATTTCCCTTGAAATCACATTACACCTTCATATGTACATAGCTATTGAGCTATTCTTCTTATCTACTATGATTATCCTTGATGTACACAATAATGCTCCCCTATTACACAGTAATTCCACTTTTTGGCATTTACCTAAGTGACCACAAACAAGGTCACACTAAAGCTACCAGAACAATTATGTTTATCACAGTATTATTTATCATAGCTAGCATATGGAATCAACCCAGATGCACCTCAGTAGATAAATGGATCAAGAGAATGTCACACACACACACATACACACACATACACACACACATGGAATACTAAGCTTCCATCAGAAAGAATGATACCACCTCATTTGTAATGATGTGGAAGATCTTGGGGAAAAATCATATTAAGTGAAGTAAGCCAGACTTAAAGAAACATAGGTCCCATTGTTTCCCTTATTTGTAATTATTAGTTTACATCTAGGATAATCTCATGTATTTTAATTTGACATTTTGTTCTATGTTGAGCATACAACATTATTGCTACATTTTTTGTTATTATTTCTACAATCAGGCAGGTATATTTAAAGAATTACGTTCATGACATCCATTACAGAAGGAAGAACATCAAAAAGAGCAGCACCTACTAGGAAGAACAACTCCTACTCATTTAGCTTCATTCCTATGTAAGGCCCGTTTTGTCCTTTGTATCCTCATGTTGTACATTAAAATACTTGGTCATCCTGTATATTTACTATCTTCTACATTGTGACCTAAATGCCCCACCAATTCCAGTTTGCTTTACTTTTAAATAAATTTCTCTCTTAATGATTGAGGTTGGTGTATGTGTGTGTGTGTGTGTGTGTATGTGTGTGTGTGTGTGTGTGTGTGTGTGTGTGTGTGTGTGTGTGTGTATAGCTTTACAACTATCAGAAGACAACATTTTTCTTCATTTAGAATACATCTTTCAGGTCATTGTAAGTTATGCCTAATTGGAGAAATCTCTTGTTATTTTAAAGATGAAACAGAAAAATATATTTGTGCATGCACCACAGTTGCTTTATTAGTCTGTCGTTGAATACTTAACTTCTATTTATTATCTGGGCGGCTGTTGTGAACAATGTGAATAACAAACATCAACAGATATACTTACGAGTAACCCAGAGAGAAATAATCAAATGATTGGTGTGTCAGATGATATTTCAACTTTGCATTTCTTTAGAAAACTGCAAAGTACTTTCTACAATGAGAATACTAACCTGTATTTTGACCAAGAGTGTAGAAAATTTCCTTTTCTCACACGCTCACCAACATTATTACATTTTGAATTTTTTAAGGGCAGAATTTTACTATGTGCAGAACCACAGACTGGCCTTAGACTCAAATCCTCTTACTCCAAACTGCTAAATGCTTGGAATTACAAGCCTTTTCCACCACACCTGGTTCCTTTGATTTTTCTGATAAGAGTTATAATAGTTATGAATTAGTGTCACAGTAACTTTCAATTGCAATTCTCTAATGACTTCTGTTCACAAAGCATTAACCCAGCATAGAAGTGTTATTAAACACTACTTTGTAAACACACTGACGCTTTTCAGGGCTTTTTGGAAAACATTTCTATTCAGAAATTTTGTTGATTTGTATACGTTTCTTGTTAATCTCATCTTTAATCTCTCTATATAAAATCAATACTTAATTCAATATATTAGAAAGGAAAAAATTAAGCAACTCTGAACATTTTTCAATTTTCAGTAATATTATATTGTTTAAATCATTTTCTGTTTTCACTTAAGACTATATAAATAAATTTAGTTAGACCTTTTACAAGGCTATATGTATTTTATTTATTTTTCTTTCATGGCTTTTTCCAAAGCCTGTGTGTATAATATTTCTAGGTTTCTTTCAGTCTCATGTAGTTCAGATTTCAAACTGAAGTATAAATGGAAAGAAGCAAAAAAAAAAAAAATAGAGTTCCTCTCATCTGATGATGCCTCTACAAGAATGAGGAATGAGTTCAATCTTCTAAGGACCTTTGATTGGCTATCAAAAAGAGAATTCATTCCTTTAGGTATTCCCTATTTTTGCAATTTAACTTAAATGATGTAAAACACAATATACTACTCAGAGACTTTTACGTTTTCATCAGTTTTGCACATTTTCATATGGAGTTCACCTCAGTCTACAACATTCCTTTTCATTATTCTGTCCCTTATGTTTTTATACTGCCAAGACATAATAAAACCAATTTGATTTACAGCATGAGAATTTATCCACCTGGCTGCCTTTGAAGCAGAGCATGGTCAATAGAGAACATTCCTTCTGGTTTCTCATTACATGTAATGGCTTTTGTAATACTTATTGCATTCTATTTAGTATTTTATCAAACTGCTGGCTTGCTTGTGATCATTTGGGTAAATGTCCCAAAGTGGTATTGTTGGATCATAGAGGAGCTCTATGTGTAGTCTTTGGAGGAACCTCCATACTAATTTCCAGAGCTGTTGACCAAGTTTACACTCCCAAAAATAATGCATTAAGGTTCCCTTCTGTCCACATCCCCTCCATCATCTGTTGTTGTTAGAGTTCTTGATTATAGCCATTCTAACTGGGGTGATATGGTATCTCAATGTTGTTTTGATTTGCATTTCTTTTATGGCTAGAGAGGTTGAGCATTTCTTCATGTGTCTATTGACCATCCTCCTTTCCTCTTCAGAGAAGTTTCTCTTTAAGTATTTAGCTCACTTATTTATTGGGCAGTTGTTTCTTTGAGGATCTGTTATTGGGGGATTTAATTTTTTTGAGTTCCAGGTATATTTTGGATATGAGACCCTTGTCCATTACCAGCACAACTATGTTTATTGCAGCATTATTTACCATGGCTAAGATATGGAACAAACCCAAATGCCCCTCACTAGATGAAAGAATGAAGAAAATGTGATATATATATACACAATGGAATTCTAGTCCTCCATCAGAAAGAATGACATTGTCCTATTTGTTAGGAAATGGAAAGTCTTGGAAAAAATTACATTAAGTGAATTAAGCCAGGCCCAAAAAACATAGGTCCCTTGGTTTCCCTTATTTGCAATAACTAGTATATATCTGAGACAAGCAGAAAAGGTCAGATAAGTTGATGTTAGGTGAAATGAACCCCAAGATAACTACTCAATTATTTATTTTTTCTTTATTGCAATTGTTTCTAACACTTATAAGATGATTTCTTTGTTGATTTGTGTGTCCGTCCCCTATGGTAAAACCCATGCTTTCACTGTATTTGATGTTGTTATAATTTTTGGAGGGGAAGGGAAAAAAACAAATCATTTAAATAGGTGGACTCATTGCAATAATAAGATGTACAAGTCCTTATGTCGAAAAACGAACTTTACATCTTTGGCGGGGGGTGGTAGTGGTTGGTGGGATGGGGGGCTGTGGGGGGAGATGGGAAAGGATGGGAACAGGACGCAAAGAAGGAGGCAACAATGCTTGATAAGAAATATACTCATTATCTTGCCCATGTAATTGTAAGCTCATTCCTAGAAGTTTATTTTAAGTATTTCACAAGTTTTATTTCTCTTAATTCTTAAGAAAACATTTGCTATAATTCTAATATTATTACCATTTTAGTGTTAGGAAATATTGTAATTATAGGCACTAAGTGCATGGCCCAAAGACACATAGTGGGGAAGTGAATGAGTCAAAATTTCCAAAAATTAGCAATAAAAAGTAGGTAAAATCCTCTCCATTCCCTTACACTCTCAATTCAATATTCATGTTGTCCAAGAAATAACAGCAATTATTGCCCACAGTAATTGTTTTCTGTCACATTTTGTCTTCAACACAGACTGTGTTGGTAATTGAGGTCTAAAGAGAGACAAATTTCTTCTGTTCCACAGTTCCAGTATACGTTTTTAACAGTACTAAAAATAGACGGTAGCTGGTGGCTCACGCCACCATATAATCCTGGCTACAGAAGGAGCTGAGATCTGAGGATTGCGCTTCAAAGCCATCCCAGGCTGGAAAGTCTGTGAGACTCTTATCTCCAATAAACCACTAAGAAAGCAGAAATGGCACTGTGGCTCAAGGAGTAGAGCACTCGCCTTCAGCTGAAAGGCGCACGGACAATGCCCAAGCCCAGAGTTCAAGCTGCATGACCAAAACAAAAACAAAAACAAAAAAAGGACTTACTGTCTTTTAAGAATCCAAAAATGAAATAAATTCACATATAATCACTCCAAAATGCTTTAAAAGCAGAAGATAATAAACAAGCCTCCATGAAGTAAATTTTCTTCTACTTTTTAAATTATTCTGAAAGCCTTGTGCTTCTTGGTCACACCTGTAATCCTGTCCACTCGGGTATCTGCTCAAGAAACTGAGATCCGTGGATAACCGTTGGAAGCCAATCAGGACAAAAAATATTCATGAGATTATTTTTTTTAAAAAATTAATGAACTAGCAAAGAGACAAGAATGGAGATGTAGCTTATATAGTACCTCATCAATCTAGAGAGGAATGGCCTAGCAAGACCTTGATGCACTGAATTCAAACTCTGAGAATGAAAATGCGCAGGCATGCACATACTCAAACACACACACACATTTATTCAAAATATCTTCATATCAGTGTTTTGCATTAATTTCTTTGTTAACGATATTATATGGGTAAAATAGGGGATATATTCTCTTCCATCCCAGAACATTTTTATGTTTTATATTGTAAAAGTACTGTACAGAGTGGTTACAGTTACATGAAAAAAGTAACGAATACATTTCCTATCAAGCACTGTTACATCCTCCTTTGTTTTCCCCCACCATCCCTTCCCTCCCACCTCCACAAGTACGCTGCCCTCCCCCCACCCGCCTAAATTGTAAAGTTCATTTTTCAACATACTGTCTTGTGCATCACATTGTTGCAATGGGTCATACTGTATCCTTATTTAAGAATTTTGTTTTTTCCCTTTCCATCCCCAAATTAGAGAAGTGTATATACAAGATGGAGGTGCACCAACATCAGATACAGTGAAAACAGGGGTTTAACTCTGGGGGATGCACATAAAAATAAATCACATCGTACGTTATAAATATATTAGAAACAACAGAAAGAAATAAAAAACCACTTGTGTCCCTATCTTGGGGTTCATTTACCTTAACATCATATTATCTAGTCATATGCACATGTTTTGACTTTTTCTTTTTTTTAATTGTGAAAATACCATACAGAGGAGTTACAATTACATGGAAAAGGTAATGCGTACATTTCTTATCAAGCATTGTTGCCTCCTCCTTTTTTTTTTTTTTTTTTTTGCCTTACCATACCTTCTTTGCTTATCCCAGAGATACATTAGTTATTGCAAATAAGGGATACCATAGGACCTATGTTTCTTTTTTTAATTGTGAAAATACCATACAGAGGGGTTACAATTACATGGGCTAGTTACTGAGTGCATTTCTTTTTTTTTTTTATTTTGAGAATACTGACAGAGGATTTACAATTACATGGGCAAGATAACGAGTACATTTCTTACCAAGCATTGTTGCTTCCTCTTTGTTTCCCCTTCCCATCTCTTACCATACTCTCCCACTTCCCCCACCTGGTCCTCTTCCCCTCAAAGTATTAAAGTTCATTTTTTGACATAATGTCTTGTACATATCATTGTTGCAATGGGTCCACCTGTATCCCGAGTTAAACGAATTGGTTTTTTTCCTTCCCCTCCACAAATTATACCAACATCAAATGCAGTGAAAGCATGGGTTATACCTTGGGGGAGGGACATACAAAGCAACATAGAAATCGTCTTATAAATATGTTAGAAAAAATTGCATGAAAGGAAAAAAACAAAAAACAAAAAAAAATTTGAATATTTATCTTACGGTTCATTCCCCTAACATCGACTTATCTGACCTTTTCTGCTTGTCTCAGACACATACTAGTTATTGCAAATAAGGAAAACATGGGATATATGTTTCTTTGGGCCTGGCTAACTTCACTTCTTTGGGCCTGGAATAATTTACTTAATATAATTTTTTCCAAATCTTTCCATTTCCTAACAAACTGGGTGATGTCATTCTTTCTGATGGAGGCATAGAATTCCAGTACACACACACACACACACACACACACACACACACACACACACACACACACACACACACACATTTTCTTGATCCATTCGTTTACTGTGGGGCATCGGGTTTGGTTATGTATCTTAGCTATGGTAAATAATGCTGAAAGGAACATAGTTTTGCTGGTAGTTTTACTATGGTCTTGTTTGATCATTTGGGTGAATGCCCAAAATGGGATTGCTGGGTCTTAGGGGCGCTCTCTGTAGTCTTTTGAGGAACCTCCATACTACTTTCCAAGGTCTTCGAACAAGTTTAAACTCCCAACAACAAGGCATTAAGGTTACCTTCTGTCCACATCCCATCAGGAAATCTGTTCTTTTAAAAATCTGGAATGCTTCACGAAGTTGAGTGTCATCCTCAGTCAGGGGCTATTCTTCTCTTTATTATTCCATTGTTAGTGTATGTGCTACTGAATTGAGCACAGAACAATTTTATATATAAAGAGTAATTGATTTTCTTAAACTAGACAATTCCACAAAAATTAAATTCAAAAGAATTGTCGTGAAATTTTAGAACCATGTATTTCTTACATAAGAACACATTTAAGAATAAAGTCAAGATTGACATGTCAAAAACAAAATAATTCCAGACATTTGTTGTTCAACGGATGTGTAGGAGGAGGAATTCAATTATTCTGTCCAAGGAACCTGTCATAATGAACACTATAGAAAGTGTTAAGGTTTGTTAAAATTTTAATGTTTTAAATATGTTTAATTTTGGGAATGTGCTCATATATGCCAAAATTAAGACTATTTAGCAGGTTGTAAAACTTTTCATTAAAGCATTTAAGATTCATGGTAGCAGTCATATACTACTAAGTATATACATTTCAGAGTTATAGAAACTTTACTAATGAGAAGTTGCAAAGTGTTTGTGTAAAGACGCAGAGTGAAGATTTAAGACATTAACTTCACAGTTTCTGTTAAAATTTAAGGTCTTCCTTATTTTATATGTTAGCGAGGAACAAATGATGGTATAAGCCATATACAAATGATGAGATGAACCATAAATAATAATCTTAGTGGGTAACTTTAAAGGCTTCTCATAGCCTATAAAATTCTTGTTGAGCATCATAGACTTAGGCAGTTTTAAATGTACAGCAATATGAGAAAATAATAAATCAAATATGTAGTACATTTCAAATACTGGAAACAGTGGTAAATGTTTTGTTTTTTATTTTATTAATCATTAATATTTATGTATTGGTTTTCCTTATTTGTAGCATTGTTTTCCTTGGTGTAATAGAATACAACTTTTTGTAAGTCATCATTAGGAAGTACTTCGAGAATGTTATTGGGATGGCCACACCGTTTTTTATAGGTCTATGTGAATTTACAAAGAGCAAAATTAATAAGAACAAAATATTGATTAAAAATTTTATCAATTCGAATCTGAATCAGGAGTGTTTATAAATGTCCACACCTAAAATCTTAGCCCTAGACTGAAGCACTAGTGTTACAATGTTGAGCACACAAAAGTGAAAGACTGTTTTGTTTAGTTTTTGTTGGTTGTGGGGCTTGAACTCTGGGTCCTGGGTACTGTCTCTCAGCTCTTCAGCTCAAGGCTAGTAATACTACTTGAGTCACAGCACCTCTTCCATCTTTTTCTGCTTATGTGGTGCTGAGGAATCAAACTCAGGACCTCATGCATGCAAGGCAAGCACTCTACACTGAGCCACCCTCCCAGCACCTGAGAGACTGTGTTTTAAAAAATCATCTAAACAACATATACTGTAGTTTTCTGAAGTCTTTCATCCTACACTGAATATTTTTTCTTACGAGCTTTCTAATAAATATGTAATCTATTCAATTTTGAAAAGTACTGTGTACCTCCCACTTATTTCTGGCATTTCTTTAAATCCAAGTTTCTCTGTGTGTCAGGGTGGATACTTTTGCCTGTAACAAGTATTATTGTTGAACACAAAACATCTGGCTACTTACAGAACAAAGGATGTGAAGCTAGAGTAGCCAGATAAAGAACTTCCAGGACAATTCAATGGCAACTCATGTACTCTCTCTGTAGGTGAATAGGCAGCATAGAAAAGAAATTCTTATATTTGAAAGTGATTGAGTGTGTGTGCACATAGGTGTTCACTTATTTATCTGTTATTATAGTTTTAGATATATTCACTAGTATAAAACAATATTTCATATATATATGCATATATATATATATATATGTATATATATATGCAATAAGACTTTCCAAAACCCAGGGAACCACCTCCATGGGCATCGCTTTCCTATGTTGCTCTCTGGGTAATGAGAATGAAACGTGGAATTGTCCTGTTGTAGAGAACTTACTCAGAGATTCAAGCATTTTTCTTTTAATATGTTGCTTGTTCCTAACTCTAAAATTAGGAAGTCTGTTAATATATATGTTATATTATAATATAGTTAATATCTTATATATAATGTATAATTATTGTTTATTATAAAATATATTTCATATAATACCTGAGAATATTATATATTTATAAGGAAAAATACAACAAACGTATTAGTCCATACTTTCCTAGCCATGATTAGCTTCAGTACAGTTAAGCACATTACATCTCAACAGGAAAATTCTACTGAAGTTCTGATCCCCTTGAGCTAGATAAGGAGAATTCCTCTAAAAGAAGCCTCTCCTCAATTATGAGAAAAGATATGTTTGGAAGTTTAGTTTAGTTTAGTTTAGTTTTTATTTTTTGGCCAGTCATGTGGCCTGAACTCTGGGCCTGGGCCCTGTCCCTCAACTCTTCAGCTCAAGGTTAGTGCTCTACCACTCAAGCCATAGCGCCACTTCTGGCTTTTTCAGCTTATGTGGTGCTGAGAAATCGAACCCAAGGCCTCATGCATACCAGGCAAGCATTCTACCACTGAGCCACCATCCCAGCCCAAGTTTGCAAGTTTTTGAGAAGAGGAATTTGGCATTTGCTTTGCATCCTTGATTAGTCATGAATAGATATTATTTGGCTCCAAATTTTGTCTCCTTGTAGGTTCCCTAAACAGTTACACATCAGCCTCATTCCATCACATATCTTTAAGTCCTTCTTTTATTTCTTTTTATCATTATTGTTTTGTTGTCGTTGTATTGCTGATCCTGAAGCTTGAACTCATGGCCTAGGCAGTGTCCCTGAGCTCAATGCTAGTGCTCTACCACTTGTGCCGTGCACCACTTTTGGCTTTTTCTGTCTGGACATGCTTTGAATCATAATATTCAGATTTCAGCCTCCAGGGTAGTTAGGATTACAGGTGTGAGCCACCAGTGCCAAGCAAGTCCCTCTCTTTTAGATATTATTCTAAAAGCCACCAATCCAAGGTCACTCCTAAGATTGTAAATGGATCTATTCCAACAGTTCCTTTAATTGTTCTGGCTATGGTGATTCTTTTGCAAATTATATTGAAACTACTTCACTGTCCTCTTCCTAATCCATGATTCTAGATGTTTTAGTAATAATTACTTAAATTTAGCGGCCATAAACTCAAAATCTCTCAATTATTAATTTCATTTAATTCTTTCAATATGATTATTTTTCAATAAAAATATGAACTTATACTCACCTTCTTGAATCTACCCCCTTGGCATGAGCTGTGCCTGGGCCTATTCTACCTCAAATGCAAGAGGTTGGCAAAAGAATAGCCTACAGTATTCCCACCTAAGAGTGAGGACAAGTAGTTGAGTGCCTAAAAGAAGGAATGCATTCCTGGCATGGGAAGGGGTGGGAGAGACAACAGCCTAGAGAGCAAACTGGCAGTCACAACATTTAACAACTTCTCCTTTGGGGACACTGATCTTCTGCAAAGTGGCAGTGAGATAACTCACCTAGTGAATTTTCATATATGAAGGAAGTTTTCATGTCTCACTACACAACTCACTTGTAGTCAAAGAGAGGGTCATTCTTTTGTGTCCTCCTTAGGCCCAGCCTCATTTTATCTCCATCTTAGACTTTGCCCAGACTCTATTCCTACCAGAAGGTCCCTGATGAGGAGGAATGTGTGATCTCTTGGCTTTTGATTAGCCCTATGGGAACTGAGGCCACTTTTAATTTTGATCTTATTCATTCTGACAAGGCTGTGGTGGGTGGTGGGAAAGCTCATTCTCTGAATTGTTCCCTATTACCAAATCTCTTCAGATAAAGTCAAGAAATGACAGATTTTGCCTGAGAGAGTGAGTTTCTCCATTTCCAAAGAGGTCAATTAATATCTGATTATGAGGCCCACGTGGTGGTCCTTCCCCAGATCCTCCAAACAGGAATGGATGTTACCTCAGACACCCGGCCATCCTCATTTTTCTTCAGCTCTTTCTCATGAAACTAAAGGTCACAGGATTTGAGTTGAGAAACAAGGAGAAATGAGAGTAGCAGAAGAATCATTGGCATGGGGAAGAATTAGAAACTGTGTGAAAAAAGGGCTCCGAAAATCTAGGATCACTCACATCATTTGGGAATCACATCACAGGATTCGGGAATAAAATTAATAAATTACTACCTAAATTAGTAACTCCACGGCTCTGACTACAAGTGTTCTCTCAAAAGGTAGCTGTACTAATTTGATGAGGAAAAAGTAGCACATTCTTTCCTCACAAAGTTCTACTAAGTATCTTCTTCCATAACCCAGGTTGTTCTTACCCTGTACTTGTCGGTTACTTTTCTTTGCTGGATTCAAACAATGACACTTGAAAGTGTTATCATCTTCAGACTTACATTTTGTTTTAATCCATTTGTTATAATATAAAACAAACTTTTGGGGAAAATATGTCTATGCTATATTTTCTTCCATGCCATAGTTATTTGATGTTATTAAGTATTATTTTAATAGTTTCATTTTTAAAACCTGAGGAAAATGTTTTGTTACTGTTAGCACTAATTAGATGCACCTTTTTTGTATTTTTCCATATCTGTATATTTGTTATTAAGCTTCTAACATTGTCTTTTCCCCCTACTGTTGCCTTCTTAAAATTGCTTCAAATTATAAACTCTATATGATGATCTGTATGTGTTCATTTATAAATTTAAATTTTTATCTAATATGCACATTTTAAATGATATTTTCATCCTATTGTAACTGCTCTGAAATCAATATGGAAGTCCTTCATTAAAGAAAAAACACAATGCCACAAAACCAGTGAAATTATGATTAAGAATCTATCGAAAAATATTTAGCAATGATATAGTAGAATCATCCACTTCTCTTATATACCAAAACATGTTTATAGCTATGAAAGGTGCATTTTCTTTATTCCCTCTTTATGGAACATCCAGGTTGATTACACAGCTTGATTGCTATGAATATTGCTGCCGTGAACATATATGTTCATATTGATTTATATTCTTTCAGTATGTATCCAGGTTGCAATAATGGTCTTCAAGATATGTGTCTTTTTTGTATCGTGTAAACTTCCATTATGAGCTCCATATGGGTTTCACTAGTTTACAATGCCACACCACCAAACGCAGTTCCTGATTCATTTCAACCTCTCCAGCAGTTTTTTTTTATTTGCTTGGTGATAGCTCTTCTGGTGTGTAAGATGGGATCTCAGTGACTTTCCTATTTATTTTCCTATGTATTTCCTATGTGGATAAAAATCTCAAACATTTCATTTATTTATTAAACATATTGGTATTTCGTTCTTGATCAGTGTCTTTCTTTGTCTTTTGGTATTAGATCAATTTTTAAGTTTTATAATATTTGATTTTTTCCCATTCCAAATACTCACTTTAGTAAAAAGATTTTTTTCATTACAGTGGTATATTGCTTGGATATTTTGATTTTGTGAAGGCTAAGAGAATTTGATATTCTCTCAGTCAAATTATAAGCCTGTAAAAATGAAGTGAACCTGATTAAATGAAGTTCCTTCTGCACATTTTCTCCGGTACAGATTTCTCTGATTTAAGAAATGTATATTTTATGTCATGCTGGATGCCTAACTAAGTCTGTGTGTGTGGATGATACAGTAAGAATTGCAGGATTCGCCACATAGATTTTGGAGCAAAGGCTTACAGCTGGTAACTGGGCAATGATTCAGAAGACAGCTGAGGCTGAAGCTATGATCCCTTCTACCTGTGTTCAGTTCCCAATCTCTTGTAATACACCCCTCACTTCCCATGCGGTGGTTTCTTTTTGTATCCAAAATGTTTCTGGAGCTTCATGTTATTCTGGCCTCCTAGTAGGCCAACATGAGGGGAGTGAAAGCAAGTAAGGCAGATATGGCAGAGAAATTTATTTATTTTTAATTGTGTAAATACCATACAGAGGGGTTACAATTACATGGGCAAGGTAATGAGTACATATCTTATCAAGCATTGTGACCTCCTCCTTTGATTCCCCTTCCCATCCCTTCCCAACTCACCACCCCCACCTCATGGTCCCTCCTCAGACCCCCCTCCCACTAAAGTTGTAAAGTTTGTTTTTCAACATAACGTCTTACACATCTCATTGTTGCAATGGATCCACCTGTACCCCAATTTAAACAATTTGTTTTTTCACTTCCCCTGCACAAAGTATGCCAATATCAAGTGCAGTGAACACACGGGGCATACCGTGGGGGAGGGAGATAAAAAGCAACAAAGAAATCATCTTATAAATATGATAGAAACAATCACAAGAAAGAAAAAAATTGAATTCTTATCTTGGGGTTCATTTCGCCTAACATCAACTTGTCTGACAGTTTCTGCTTGTCTCAGACATGTACTAGTTATTGAAAATAAGAGAAACTATGAGACCTATGCTTCTTTGGGCCTGGCTTACTTCATGTAAAAAATATTTTTGGTCGGTTTTGGGGCTTGAAATCTGGGCCTGGGCACTGTCCCTCAACTCTTCAGCACAAGGCTAACACTATCCCACTTAAGCCACAGTGTCTTGTCCAGCTTTTACTGCTTATGTGGGGCTGAGGAATCGAACCTAGGGCCTCATGCATGCAATGCAAGCACTCTACCACTCTGCTACCTTCCCAGCCCTGGCAGAGGGTTTTTATCTCAAGATCCATCACACTTGGGAGCTTCTGGCTGAAAACTCCAGAAAGACAAAAGTGAAGAAACACTTAAGAGAAAATGTAAAACAGAAAGCCACAATGTTTAACCCTAAAACAAATTTCTAGGATAATGAGACTCACGAATTGGTGTCACCTGAGGAGAAAAAGGAAATATTCAGGAAGAATGAGAAGGAAGTGGGAGGGAATAGAGAGAAAGAGACCTAGACTACCTAGAGCTGGGACCTCAATGTGAGCTTAATTTTACTGGGGAAACCAACCCCAAGGAAGCAATACCTTACAATTTTGTTTACTCTCTCTCATGCTACAAAGCCTATTCCAGATCCACTTCCACTCAGCATGGTGTCCATTCGGGGAACCAGACTGACTGCTGGAGGTTCCCAGGGGATGCAAAAAGTGAAAACCACAGGGGTAAAGCTCAGAAAAGACACATGCCATCAATTCTCACATGTCATTTGTCAAAGTAAGTTCTACAACCAAGCCTGGTATTAATGGGGATGGGAATAGATATTGAGAGCATTATAATAATATCTACTATTATTTTCATATAATAATCTAACATCTATTGTTTCATCAAAGGGAGAGAGATAGCATTTCTCCCTTTTTAGGTGTATGGGACAGGGCATTCTATATAATGTTCTTCAATTGGGGGCTCTCTGAATCTTTTCTCCCAAGATTGTGGCTATGAGATTTTGGGGAGGAGAATTACAGTAGAAAAGTGAGTTCTCAAGCTGGGTACTGATGGCTGACACCTATATTCCAAGCCTGAGATCTGAGGATTATAATTTGAAGTCAGTCTGGGCAGGAAAATCCATGAGACTCGTCTCCAATTAAACAAAAACAGCCCGAATTGGATCTGTGGCTCAAATGTTAGAGCATTAGCTATGAGTGGGTAGGGGAGACAGAATCTTGACCCTGAATTTAAACCCAGGATTGGGGGATGGGTGGAAATGTATTCTCAGTGCATGAAATCAAACGTGTATGGTCAACATCACTATTGATGTTAACTTTGGGATAGAGTTGATCAGTTTTATTCTGTAAATGATTTGTTCCACTCTTCTCTGTCCTGTATTCTTTAAAAGAAACAGCTTTGAGCAATCTATACCTAAGATGTGTGGATTGCACTGAAGCACTGGTTTCATTTTTTTCTACTTACAAAATGATACATAAATAGTGTACAAAGGAGTTTTAATTTAATATGTCGGTTTGTGAGTACATCTTGATCGGTCATTAATTTGATCATTCTTCCTTATCTCACCTAACCCCACCCCTTCCATTTACGTGGTCACATTTTCACACATGTACATTGAATATTATGACTGGATTCTCCCACTGCACCAGTTTGGCAAAGAAATTTCTTCATTGTACAGGCAAGGAAGATGAAGCTGAGGACCACAAGCCCAAGACAGCATAGCTATTACTTTGCATCAAGATTATTTGAATTACAAAGTCTTCACCAAAAGAAGCATTATAAAAAAGAACATGGCCAGGAACTAGAAGCATCTATCTTTGTGTGTGTGTGTTGATTCTGGTGTCTGAGTGCTGTCCCTGAGCTGCTTTGCTAAATGTTAGCACTCTACCACTTGAGCCATAGTACCACTTCCAACTTTATGGTAGTTAATTGGAGGTAAGAATCTCATGGACTTTCTATCCTGGGCTCATTTTAACCCACAATCTTCAGACCTCAGTTTCCTGAGTAGCTAGGATTGATGATGTGAGCCACTGGCAGCTAGCAAAACATCTATTAGTTGTCCCAATTAAACATGTGGAGCAATTGGTCATTTGATACTGGTGACACTCAACCTTGCTAATTAGGAGGCAGAGATTTATAAGAATGATATCATGACCAGTTTTGACAAAAAAATTCTTAAAAAACTACAAAAACAAAGAAAGCTAGATATAGTGTAATTTTCCTGTTATCTCACTATGTGGAAGCCATAGGTAAGAGATCATTGCTCAAGGGAGGCTTGGCCTTAAAAATAATCTAAAATGGTTAGAGCCTTAGCACCTTCAAGCACCAGTAGTGCCAAAGGAAAAAGAAAAGAAGAAAACAGAAAATGAAAGGAAAGGATATAAAGGAACTATTTGCTCTTCATTCGTGGTTTCATTTCATGGGATACAAGAATTGAGAGTATTTTGTTTATTGTTTTAGGATTCAGGCCTCTCTAATATAAAAGCATTTATTTCAGGTAAATATTGTATTATTACTATTTATTAATTTATTATTAGACCTTTAGGTTTAGAGATTGAAATCATGGCTTTGTATATATTAGTCTAGTTCTACAACTTAGCTGTACCCAAGCTCTCTTGTATAGTTTTGAACATTGTTTATTAATTCTTCAATAGTTAGCTATTCTACTTTTCATCTTATATTTTCTCTCTCACCTTTTCCCCTATGTATTTTAGTTTATGTGTTGAAAACTCCTCAATTTTATCTTCTAAACTTAGAATTTTGCTTTTGAGTTTACAGAGAAGTCAGTTATTTGTAACATCTTTAAAAATTATATACAGATATATGTATTTCATATATATGATTGATTCTTATAGTTCATTGCAATAAGCAACATTTATCTGATCATGTGTACATAGCTATTGAGCCACTGTGATCCTCTCCTAAGAATAGCTTCCCTTGTTCGTGCCATGTGAATGCTTAGAGTGCTGTTAATCATATCCAAGTGTAATTATTTGTCTTTTACTATCTACTAGATAAACTTGTAGATGTATGGGCATATCTAGTTATTAGAAAAGAGGAAAACCATGCAGCATATATTTAATTGGATCTGGCTTATTTCACTTAATATCATTTCCCCCCCAGTCTTTCCATTTGTTCAGGAATGGGGTAATGACATTCTTTCCCATGGAAACACAATATAACAGAATTGAAGATCCAGAAATGAATCCACTCCTATAGGCACATAATCTTTGATAAGGAAGTCAGAAACACAGGATGGAAGAAAAACAGCCTCTTCAAAAAATTGGTTTAACTGGCTGTACACAGAAAACTGAAATTAGATCATTTTATATTCTCCTGTAACAGAATCAATTCCAAATGGATTGAAGAGGTCAATGTAAATCCAGATGCCTTAGGAATCTTACAGGAACAGTTAGCAGAAACATGAGGGCTCCTTGGCATAGGTCAAAATTTCCAAAGTACGTCTGGATAAATGGGATTACATCAAACCAAATCAATCATTTGTCAGACTCAAAAGCCATGAGAAAAAGAGAGTGTAGCACAGATTTATTAGGGAGCAAACCTACAGATGAGAGCCTCAGCCAATGGTAAACCCTTTCTCCCTTTTCTAACTAGGTTAATTATTATGGGTTTACATGAATATAAGTATTTTCTGATGGGGATTAGTCAGAAAACAACTAATGCTAAGACAGAGATAGTATGTGAAATGAGTTGTAGCTAGAGAAAGGGAGGGATTAAGGCACGGGTGTTTATTTCAAAGACTTGGCTTGGTGCCAGCTAAATAAGGTACAGCTGCACAAGGGAAGGGGAGTAAAACAGGAGTGGTTATAAACAAAAGCACTGGTCTGAAGCCTCAAAATAAGGACCGCAGTCTGTGTGGACAAAACAGTCTCTAACAATAAGTTTTATTTAAATTAACAAGCACGATTTTAAATTTTTGCAGAGTGGGATGGTATATAGTCACAGGCAATTTCTCCTATGTCAGGTAATCAAATCTACTCTTTCACTTGTTACCCACTAGCCAGGTTTCAACACAAATGACTACAATGAGATTGTACAAATGACGCTGTGACTTTTCCCTCTTATGAATCAAAATTCTGTGAAATGATTTATGTCTTCAAGATGTTTACACATTTCTCATGATCGTTTTTACTATTTTGTCTTCATTATTGATAATCATAGTACATTTTGTTGTTGTCTTATGTGTATATGTCATTTTTAGGGCTTGAACTCTATGTTTAATGGTCTCCATTGTATTTTTTGCTCATGGCTGATGACACTCTATGCTTGAGTCACATGCTCACCTTCTTCTTCTTGCTGGATAATTGGAGATAAGTTTTCACATTTTTGTATGTTTGGACTGACATTGAACTAAAATATTCAGGTCTCAGCCCCCCGAGTTCTAGGATTGTACATATGAATGGCTAACACCAATCTTTGCTTTACTGTTATTTTAATTATGTGGTAGAGGAAAGTGGAAGTATATTTATGTTAAGTGTGCGATTTTCAAATACAAGTTTGAATCAACTTGATATAATATAACTGTTATCAATTTTACCAGTTAAATCATGAATATTACACATTACCATAGAAATATAATTGAAAACATAAGGCATAGTTGTTTTCTTAAAACAGTCAATGAAACCATAAATAACTTTCACTTTACAAATCATGTTTTATTTAACTTAAATTAGGTGGACCCATTGCAACAATGAGATGTGCAAGTCGTTATGTTGAAAAATGAACTTTACTACTTTGGTGGGGGGGTAGCGGGGAGGATTGGGGGGGCAGGGGGAGGATGAGAAGGGATGGGAAGAGGAAACAAAGGAGGAGGCTAGGATTGATAAGAAATGTACTTATTATCTTGCCCATGTAATTGTAACCTCTCTGTACAGTATATTCACAATAAAAAATAATATAAAAAAAGAAAATAAACTGCAAAAAATTTGGACAGGGGCCTAATATACATATTTTTCCATCATCACCTACCACATCTTCCTTCTTCCTTCCTAGGAAAAACACCCAATCAATAAAAGGCATAGATATTTGGCTCTTGACCTTGAAAATGGAAGCAGAATGTTATGGATGTCTGAGATGAACATTAATCGTGTTTTACATAGTAATGTCACATGCAACAACCTATGAGTCCTGCAGGTCTTAACACTACTTCCTTAGTGATGTAATAGGATGTCAGCTTTATTGGACGTAGTATTGTTTTCCACTTCCTTTCCTACCACCTGACCTAAATTATAATACATATTAACAGAAAGAAAAAGTAATGCCATCTTAAGAAAGTCCCATTGGAACAAGACGTTATGTCGAAAAGGGAACTTTACAACTTTGTGGGGGGATGGGGGGATTGGTGGGCAGGGATGGTAAGGGGAAACAAAGGAGGAGGCAACAATACTTGATAAGAAATGTACTCATTACCTTGCTCATGTAATTGTAACCCATCTGTACTGTATTTTCACACAAAAATTATTAATATGAAAAAAATCATTTAGGGCTCGGGGAATATGGCTTCATTGCATGAAACCCTGGGTTCAATTCCTCAGCACCACATAAACAGAAAAAGAAACACTGGAAGTGGTGCTTCTCCTCAAGTGGTAGACTTCTAGCTCAAGAACAGTTCACGGTCCCTGAGTGCAAACCCCAGGACAGGCAAAAGAGTCATTTAGCTAGTAAATGCAAAATAAAGAACCCATACTTGGAATATATTATTGCTCCTTCCAAGTGATACCTAACAATAGTCCTTAATTCATGTACTTTACTTATATTAGAATACTGTGTTGAACAAAAAAAAGTTTTGTTAATAGGTCATGGCAATTAATGCCAGGAATGTGCTTGGATGTCAGGTGAAGTTTAATTCTGGAAATTGAAAGATTCCAGGATTTTGTGTGGTCAGTGCTAATCAGAAAGGGAAAGGTAATCTAAGTGAGATTTAGAGATCTTTGTGGCCAGTCATGACACCAAAAATGATGATGCTAGTTAACATTTGTGACAGAAGAGAAGGAATAACTCCAGATGGAAGGAATAAATTATAGTAACTAAGGTATAGCAGAAACCATTCTAGGGAATCATTTTTGGTTATTGAAGAACTAATTATAAACTAGGTTTATTCCTCATTGCTTTTATTATTCTAATCACTTAGGCTCTTCTTAATCTCTGTGTGATAAGTTGTATATCCTTCTATGCTGCTCTTTCATACCTGATCTCCTTTGCTTTCTAAAAATCTCAGTCTTTCTCTATTTCTCTATGAACAATTTCTGATACTAAATCTGCATATGCAGACATCAGACGATGCTAATGTAAGAGTCCCATAACTCATGAGTCATTAATGTAACAACATGGAAAAAGAGGGCATATTTATTGCTACCTCAATTTTTCTGAAAAGCTGCAATGTCACATCATTTGATTCAAATTTCCATTCTTTTTCTACATAGTGTCATTAAGTGCACATAAATGCAAATATGAGCCAGGTGCTGGTGGCTCATGCCTGTAATGCAAGCTACTCAGGAGGTTGAGACCAGAAAATTGTGGTTCAAAGCCAGCCTGGTCAGGAAAATCCATGAGACCCTTATCTTCAATTAACCACCAGAAATCCGGAAGTGGTGCTGTAACTCAAGTGGTAGAGCACTGGACTTGAGCTGAAGAGCTGAGGGATAGGACCCAGGATCAGAGTTCAAGCCGCACAATGAACAAAACAGGTGTAAATATGACTTTAAGTTTCCTCAAAAGGAACGGCAAAGTCAATAGTAATCTTCCCAAGCAGAGAAAATAATTTCAAAATGACTTTACACTCGCAAAAATATTTCAAGTTTAAAAGTCGATACTCCTGGAAAGATAAAACATAAGAATATAAGGAAGTCTGGGAAGTTCAGGTTGCATCAAGCCTAGGCAGAACAGTCTTTGCGACATTATCTAAAATTAACCAGCCAAAAGCTGCATTGGAAGAATGGCTCAAGTAATTGAATACTAGTTATGAGCAAGATTGCTGAATAAGAGCTTGAGGTTTTTTCATACACACATACAAGCATGCATATACACACAGAGGCACTTATATGTGTAAACACACATAAGAAACAACTTTCAGAATGTGTAGAAAAGTTAGAAAATATATCCTGAGTAAGACTAGAACAGTGATAATTTTTAATATTAGAAAGTCCTCAAGTGAACTTTCCCCAAAAAAGGTTGAGAATATTACATAGGTAGGGACCAGAGATAATAAGATAGTCAACTAATTATTATTAAAGTGATCAGATCCATGGAGGAACGAATCAGAGACCCCTGCATGTGCATCTGAAAATGTTCATAACCTCTGTCAAATGTTAGAATGTCTTTGAAAATTGTACATAAAAAGTTTAAGCACTTAGTCTAGTGGATAAGATTATCAGAGAAGTTCAGAATTGCTAGCCTCTTTCTAGATTAAATAAACCATCACACTATGGCAGGGCAATGTGATACAAGCCTGGAAATTTAGCACTCAGACTAAGACAGGAGATTAGAGAATGGAATTACGTAGCGATATCTTCCCTGGAACAGGTAGTATAAGTTTCTCTCAATAAAACAAGCCAAACAACAGAAAGAAATATACAGTCTGAAGTTTGGGCTAGTTTTGTCACTATGTTTTGAGAAGTCAAGTTTTCTATTGAAATGCAACTCATATATAATCCTCAGTTGTGTTTTAAATGCTCTCTTCATTTCAGAAAATTCCAATATGCAAAATAGCTCATGATTCCCAACTAAAAATTTGAGAAAGTAAGCATCATTCTGTTGGATTCCAAAGAAATGATGAAGGATTACAAAACTTAAGCCTGGAGAAATGGCAAAGCTCATCTAATGTAGGACTTTGTAAACCTGGCTAAATTAGAATTTACATTTAAAATAAATATTTTTTGTTTGCAATTTCATATTCGATAGGATACTGCAAAATGGTTTTCAAGTAGAAGGTTTAATTTAGAAATGCACAAATGATTCTGGCATTCTATTTGCCTGGAATATTCTTTCAATTGAGGTATAATTAGAACTTAATAGATAATACCAACAGTTCATGTATAACATGATAATGTGAATAATCTAGACAGTTGCCAACAAATGGATGCTATTAATTTATAAATTTAGAAAAAGCAATTTTTTGAGACATTGGTGTAACATGATATGAAGAGAGTAATTGTGTTACATCTTTTTTTCTTCTACCTATACATAACACAGGAAGAAATTTCCTTAATAACGGACCTCTGTATACAATTAGAAAAATGCTAGGTTTGAGGTTTGTTTTTATTTTGTTTTTGTTGTTTAGTTTGTCCTAGGGCTTGACCTCTTGGTCTGGGCACTGTCCCTGATCCTGTTTTTGCTCAAGGCTACACTTCTTCCAAATGAAATTCAATGCCACTTTTGTCTGGCTTTTCCTGAGCAGTTTACTGGAGATAAGAATCTAAGGAAACTTCTTTCCTGGGTGAGCTTTGAACCATAATCTTCAGATCTTAATATTCAGATATTCAGATCTCCTGAATATCTATGATAGATAAAATAATAATAATTGTGGGGCAAGTGTGCAGCAAAGATGGTGCTGAGAGGGAGTTGAGTAGGCAGAGTCCGATTTGTTTATATTCAGTGCGTAGATAGCTCCTGGAAGCTTAGGTGTATGATAGGGTGTGACCGTTACAGTGATTAGTTAGTTCCTTTTCCTCCCCATGCAACCCGGTGTTTTTTGCTTTTAAAAAGTGCTTGCTGTGTGTTAATAAATGAGTTCCTGCTTGACTTGATTCCTGCTGTGTCTGATTGTCTCCTGGGTTAAGGGAAGCTGGGGAACGGGCAAGCGGTGCACTTACCTTTCCTCAGACCCCGTCCATCTTTCATGGGATGAAGACCCGACATCAGGAGCCCAACTCGGGCAAGAAAGGAAAATATACCGGCTGAGGCTAAGTGGTCTCTCAGGGTAAGTAAAACCCTTAGTATGGGTAATGCTATTTCACAGAAGAAGGCGGAGGAGGCAACATTAAGCTTAGAAGGAGTAAAGGGGGACTTGGGAAGTGTGAAGGAAAAGGAATGGGTCAAATTCGACTGAGAATGCACTGAAACATGCACAGTGGAAGTCAAAACAAGGGTGAAGGTTACCCCCTTTGACTTGGGTGCCCTGACTTTCCTAGGCTTCCACCCTATTCCCCTGATTGGGCCAGAGGTTGTGCCTTAGGAGACCTGTGAGAAGGACCTGCAAGACCCAGACCCATACCGACCTTCCATGGAGGGCTGCAGAAGAAACCTACTCAGAGGCCTGCCCTGTAAAGGAAGTCCCACCTGGGAGCCCAGAACCTGGGCCACAGGATTCACTTCTCCAACATATCCAGTCAATCTTTCACCAGGAGCTAACAGGCCCTCGGAATGGTATCCATGGGAAGCTAAGGATCTTAAAGTGATCTGCAAGGTGGTGGCGGTGAATGGCCTGAACTCTCCTTGGGCCCATACCCAATTACAGGACATTGCTTATCACCCATGTGCCCCTAAGGACTGGCTGGATGTGGGCAAAGCCGTCGTCACCAGTTCTCAGTTTATTAAATGGTGTGCTTTCCTTAAGGAGCCATGCAGATTGTGGGCGAAGAATAACTGGCAGATTCAAGCTGCAATACCTATTACTTATGCAGTTTTAACAGGGATGGGGGAAGGGTACTCCACTGGAGTCCAACAGGCCACAATACCTGTCCTGTACTATGACCAGGTGAGGCAGGCAGGACTTGCCATGTGGTACAAACTGGATGATGGGCCCACTGAGTCCCCCATAGCAGGAGTGAGACAAAAACCTGGTGAGCCTCTACTTGAGTTTATAGCCCTAGTCCAACAGAGTATTAATTGCAAGCTGCCGGCAGGGGACCTCTGAGATCAGTTTGTAAAGCTACTGGTCTGGGAAGGGATGAATGCAGACCACATCATAGCCTACGTGGGATTGAGAGAGAGTTCCCTGAGCAGAGGGGTGGTTGCCTCGCAAGATATGGGAACACAACAGCATCATTCCTAATCACTACATTTATCCTTATAGGCTCAGACATCTGCAATGACTGAGGCTATTACCCAGGCACTGGCAGCCCAGGGCCAAGGAACCCCAAGACCATTGGGGAGAGGGACTTGTTTTAAATGTGGGCAGGAGGGGTATTTTAAGAAGGACTGTTCACAACAATCTCCCATAAACCAGCCCGGGGGGACTAAACCGACCCCTACATCCTGCCCCAGGTGCAGGAAGGGGCTCGGAAGGTGGCTCAGTGGTAGTGTGCTTGCCTTGCATGCATGAGACCATGGATTCAATTTCTCAGCAACACATAAGCAGAAAAAGCCACAAGTGGTGCTGTAGTTCAAGTGGTAGAGCACTCACCTTGAGATGAAGAGCTGAGGGACAGCGCCCCGCCCCAGAGTTCAAGCTCCAGGACCAAGAAAATAAATAAATAAATAAATAATTATATATATATATATATATACATATATATATATATGAATATTGGTGATGCAGGAGCAAGAATTCCCTATAATCTCCAAGGCCAAGCAATTATAGAAAGAAATCACCAATGTCTTAAGGAGCAATTATAATTATTAAAACAAAAAGGAGGAGTTAGCCCCCATATACAGTTACAGATAGCTTTTTTACCATTAACATTTTAAACTTTTCAACAGGGGCAACTGAATCCAGATTTCAGAAGTACTGGGGACAACTAAACCCTAAGCCCTAAGTGAAAGTCAGGTGGAAGGACCTCCCTGACAAACCAATTGAGGCGACCTGACCCCCTAGTTATTATGGGCAGGGGATTTGGATGTGTTTTTTCCATAGGGGAGAAAGCCCCTTTGGGTAGAGCCGGTCAGATCTGGTTGAGTCAGCTAGAGTAGCAGTTGAAGCACATTTCCTTCTTATAGAGATGTGACCCACAGGAACGTCTGCCTAGCTTGACAGCCATGAGCTGTCCAAGCTCCCTACATGCCCCCCAGAGAACCAATCAGTGCCTGTCATTAAGCAGTGACTGTCACAAGTGCCTTACGTCAACTCCCCGCTAAGTGATTGGCCCAGAAAGACTCAGGAGGTTGGGAAAGCTGGGGTGTAAAATCCCCCCCCCCACTTGCACAAGAATAAATGAGACCTGCTTAAGCCTATCTCCCAGTGTGTGTTCCTTGTGGGCATCATTCACGCTTACCCCCTGCAGGACATCTAGCCCTGTAAGTGGCGCCCAATGTGGGGCTCAAGTGTTTTCGGCAGATGGACGGTCTAATGCAAGGTAAGTGCCTCCATGGGCAACCTTCCCCCTGCAGCATGAGAGCCTTAATTACAAGCGCTTGTTGCCCTGCTTCAGAGTAGACGGTTAAAAGTATCACAAAAGGAAGCTAGTTGATATGGGAAATAGTAAATGAATTGTGTCCCTGGATTGACTCAGGGGCCATTTGGGATCCAGACAGCTAGACCTGCTCCTTCAGGTGGCTCATAAAAAAGAAATCTGAGAAGGTGCTGAGCTACCCCTAAAATTTACCCCATTGTAGTAGCCATTCAAGCCTGTCTATCGGGGAGAGAAGAAGGGGAAACTCTGCAGGCATTTAAGGCCTCACTGTGAAAAGAAACAGCATACAGAAAATGGTGAAGCTGCTCAGGCACTCCCATCTTCTTGTGGAGGCAGCAAACAATTCCAGTAAGAATGCAGATGACCAACAACCGCCACCATCATGTGACCCAGAGGGCCAGACAGCTATGCTTGTAAAACCCCTCTCCCACACTATGGGTCCCAGGAAACCTGCCGAAGCACTTCTTTTGGCCATTTAGGCTAGCCTGGGAACTCCCCTCAGGGAACTTTGTATCCTTGGCCCTTCATATCCAACTTTGCCCAAGAAAGAAAACCTGTTGTTCCCCCTATAATACAACAGTTGTTTGCGGGCCCCACAACTACCATGGCAATGGCAGCCAAGCCTATGGATGAACCCCAGTTCATGTTCCCGGTAAAAGTCCACCGAACCACTGCACCACCTAACCAATGTTACCCCCATGGCCCAAAAGTGCTTGACAAATATTGGACCTCTGTTAAGGAAGATGGGTTGCACTCCCCATATGCTCAACAGATGCTCGAAACCATTAGCATTGATCTGAGTTGCCACAATGATTGGAAGAACTTAATGTGCACAGCATCATCTTCAGGGGACTTCCTTTTATGGAAGGCTGCTTTTTATGATGAATGTGAACAACAAAGCACATGAAATGTCACTGCTGGAGGATATGATGCAACCATGGGGGACCCTGATTGCTTAAAAGGGGAGGGAGCTTATGGGTCTCCCATTGCAAAAGCAGTGGCATCTCCGCAGTACTTTGACCAAGTACTCCTCTGTGCATTGTGGGCTGACTCCTTGGTCCCTTCGAAAGAAGGCAACAAACAACTAAAAACCCTCATACAACATCGCAATGAGCCTTTCACTGACTTCGTTGCCCGTGTTCTAGAAGCAGTCGCCCAGAAGTTATCCCACACTGGAGCCCGAGATACACTAACCAAGACCCTAATATGGGAAGGGGCCACACAGGAATGGAGAAAAGGCATTGCCCCTGAACGAAAGGGGGAGATCACTGATGGCATCCTAGCCAACAAAAATTTGGGGACATCAACTCATGCTAGGACTACCCTTGCACAGGCTTTCACCTCTATGACCGCCAGTGCGCGCGCCCCCTAATGGCACAATGGGAAATTGACCTTGTTGGGGATGTTGCATAACTGGTCATTTTTATTTTTATTTTTTTAATTTTAATTTTTTTATTATGAAAGTACTGTACAGAGGGGTTACAATTACATGGGCAAGATAATGAGTACATTTCTTATGAAGCATTGTAGCCTCCTCCTTTGTATCTCCATCCCATCCCTTCACATCCTCCCCCCTCCCCTCCCACTAAATCCTCCCCACTAACTTCCCACACTCGCACCAAAGTTGTAAAGTTAATTTTTCACAAAAACGACTTGTACATCTCATTGTTGCAATGGGTCCACCTGTATCACTATTTAAACTATTTGTTCTTCCCCTTCCCCTCAACAAATTATACCGACATCAAATACAGTGAAATCAGGGGTTATACTGTGGGGGAGGGAAATACAAAGCAATAAAGAAATAATCTTCTAAATGTGTTAGAAACAATCACCTGAAAGAAAAAAAAAAACACTTGAATACATATCCTAGGGTTCATTTCATTAACATCACCTTATCTGACATTTTCTGCTTGATTCAAACATATATTAGATATTGCAAATAAGGGAAACCATGTTTCTTTGGGCCTGGCTTACTTCACTTAATATAAATTTTTCCAAGCATTTACATTTCCTAACAAATGGGGCAATGTCATTCTTTCTGTTAGAGACAAAGAATTCCATTGTGTATATATACCATTTTTTTGATCCATTCATCTACTGAGGGGAATCTGGTTTGGTTCCATATCTTAGATATAGCAAATAGTGCTGTAATAAATATGGTCGTGCTGGTAGCTTTAGTGTGGTCTTGTTTGTAAACATTTGGGTAAATGCCCAAAAGTGGGATTGCTGGGTCATAGGGGAGCTCTATGTGGAGTCTTTGGAGGAACCTCCATACTACTTTCAAAAGTGGTTGAACAAGTTTACACTCCCAACAACAATGAAGTAAGGTTCCCTTGTGTACACATCCCCCACAGCATCTGTTGTTCTTAGAGATCTTGATTTAGCCATTCTAACTGGAGTGAGGTGGTATCTCAATGTTTTCATTTGCATTTCTTTTATGGCTAGGGAGATTGAGCATTTCTTCATGTGTCTATTGGCCATCCTTCTATCTACTTCAGAGAAGTTTTTATTTAAGTTTTTAGCCCACTTATTTATTGGGCAGTTGTTTCCTTGAGGATTTGTTTTTGGAGGATTTAATTTTTGAGTTCCAAGTATATTTTAGATACGAGACCCTTGTCTGTTGTATGGCTAGTGAAGATCTTCTCCCAATCCGTGGGCTTTCTATTGATCTTGCTAGCTATGTCCTTTGCCATGCAGAAGCTCTGCAACTTCATGCAATCCCATTTGTTCAACCTTTCTTTGATTTGTTGTGTTTCCAGGTCTCTATTAAGAAAATTTCGGCCTGGGCGAAGGAGACCTAGGGTTTCTCCTATTCCATCCTGTAATGTTTTCAGAGTGTCTGCTTTGTCTCCGAGGTCTTTGATCCTTTTGGAGTTGATTCGGTTGCAGGGTGATATATAAGGATCTAGTTTTAGTTTTCAACAAGTAATTAACCAATTTTGCCAGCACCATTTACTGAAGAGGCTGTCTTTCTTCCATTCTATATTTTAGCTCCCTTACGAAGATTAGATGGCTGTATGTCTGTGGGTTCATTTCTGGGTTTTCAATTCTAGCCCATTGGTCCTGTGGTCTATTCTTGTGCCAGTACCAAGCTCTTTTGATTACTATGGCTTTAAGTAGAGTTTGAAATTTGGTATTGATATTCCCCCAGCACTGTTGTTTCCATTGAGGAGCGTTTTTGCTATTCGGGGTCTTTTATTGTTCCATATGAATTTTTGGATTGCCTCTTCTATTTCCTTGAAGAATGAGGTTGGAATTTTGATAGGTATCACATTGAATTTGCAGATACCCTTGGGAAGTATTGCCATTTTCACGATGTTGATCTTTCCAATCCAGGAGCATGGGAGTTTTTGACATTTTCTAAGTTCTGTATTGATTTCCTTTTTCAAGTTTTTAAATTTTCATAATAGACGTCCTTCACTTCTTTGGTTAATTCTTAGGTATTTTATTTTTGTGGGGCTATTATGAATGCAGTTGATTTCCTAATTTCAGCCACACTTTTCTCATTATTGGCATACAGAAAAGCAATTGATTTTGGGGGGTTAATTTTATACCCTCTTACTTTGCCAAAGTTTTGAATCAGCTTGAAGGATTTGGGAGGGGAGTCCGTGGGATTCTTTAAATAAAAGATCATGTCATCTGAAAAGATAGACAGTTTTACGTCATCTTTCCCTATTTGGATCCTTTTTAGGCTTTCATCTTGTCTTATTGCTGCAGCTAGGGATTCTAATAGTAGATTGAAGAGAAGTGGAGAGTGTGGACATCCTTGTCTTGTTCCTGAGTTAAGAGGAAATGGATTTAGTTTTTCACCATTAAGTATAATGCTGGCTGTAGATTTGTCATATACAGCCTTTATTGTATTGAGGAATATTCCATGGATCCCTAATTTTTCCAAGGCCTTCATCATAAAGGGGTGTTGGATCTTGTCAAATGCTTTTTCTGCATCTATTGAGATTACCATGTGGTTCTTATCCTTGCTCCTGTTGATGTGATGAACAATATTAATTGATTTGCGTATAATGGACCAGCTTTGCATCCCTGAAATGAATCCTGTTTGATCGTGGTATATGATTTCTTGGATGGATTGTTGATGTTGTTTTGCCAAAATTTTGTTGAGAAGTTTTGCATCAATGTTCATCAAAAAATGGGTCTATAGTTCTCTTTCTTTGATGAGTCCCTGCGTGCTTTTGGAATGAGGGTTATGATGGCTTCATAGAATGTGTTCGGTAGTCAACTTTCTCTTTCAATTTCATTGAAGAGTTCGAAGAGTATTGGTGTGAGCTCTGCTTTGAAGGCCTTGTAGAATTCCACTGTAAAACTATCTTGTCCTGGACTTTTCTTAGATGGGAGGTCTCTTATTGCTGTTTCTATTTCAATGCCTGATATGGGCCGGTTAAGATGGTTTAACTCATCTTGGTTTAGTTTTGGCATGTCAATATTTGCTAGGAAAAGGTCCATTTCTGCCAAGTTCTCAAACTTATTAGCGTAAAGTTTTGAGAAGTATTCCCTTAAAATGTTCTGAATTTTGGTTGTTTCTGTGGTGATGTTTCCATTCTCATCTCTGAGTTCATTTATTTGAGTGTGTTCTCCTCTTTTTCTCATAAGATTTTCTAAGAGTCTGTCAATTTTAATTTTTTGAAGAACCAAGTCTTTTTCTTGTTGATACTTTCCATAGTTTTTTTGGATTCTAAATCATTTAATTCTGATTTAATTTCAATTATTTCTTTCCGTCTACTGAATTGGAGTTGATCTTGGTGCTCTTTTTCAAGTAGGTTCAGATCAACTATGTTTAACAGTCATCTACCGAATATTTCACCCAGCAGCATCAGAATATACATTTTTCTCAGCAGCACATGGAATATTTTCAAAAATAGACCACATTTTAGGCCACAAAGCAAACTTTTCCAAATTCAGAAACACTGAAGTTATACCTTGCATTCTCTCAGACAACAAGGAAATAAAATTAGAATTCAACCCCAAAAGCCACCAAAGAAAGTCCGGTAACACATGGAGGCTGTACAACACACTGTGAATCACGACTGGGTCATGGTAGAGATTAGAAAGGAAATTCAAATGTTCATGATATTCAACAAAAATGAGCACACAAATTACCAGCTCCTCTGGGAACTGTTCATTTTAAAAAGGATTGCCCTTCACTCTGGGGTTCACCCAAAAGAAAGCAACCTCCTTCCCTATGTCCTAAATGTAAAAAGGGTTTTTTGGGGGCCTCTGAATGCCACTCTAAGACTCAGCCTCTAAACTAAATATGGGGTAGTCCTCAGCCCCTACCCCAAGAGGACAAAAACAACAACCACCACCTCAAGTGAAATGGACTTTTCCTATCCAAAATGGAAAATCTAGAATGGAATTTAAGGTTAAAGAACAAAATTTAAGGGCATCATTGATACGGGCGCTAAATGAACAGTCCTTAGAAAAAAAGAAGTCAAAGGGTTGCGGTGGAACCTAATTCCTGGCCCCTGAATACAAGGTGTTGGTGGAAAAACAGATTCCCTCCATGCCCAATGGCCTGTAAGATGGAAAGACTGTGATGGGGTCACCGGGGATTTTAAACCTCTTGTTGCCCCTGGCCTTCCATGGGGAAGAGATGTCCTCACTAATATGGGTATTGTGATAACAACAGATGATAAGGCTTTTTATGAAGACATCATAACCGTTCAAGCCATTATTCACCCACAGTACCCCCAATTTTAATGGCCACTATTGTAGGACCAGAGCCATTTCCACTCCAATGGGATACCACCAAACCGATTTGGGTAGAACAGTGAGCTATTTTCCCTGAAAAGCTCCCTCATCTTCACACTCTAGTGGAGGAGCAACTAGAAAAGGGGCATATAGAACAAAGCATCAGTCCCCACAATTCTCCCATTTTTATTATCCAAAAAAAGAGGTCAGGAAAATGGAGACTTCTCCATGACCTACATTCCATAAATATTCATATGAAAAAGATGGTAATGCTTCAACCCGGACTCCCACATCTTTCTGCAAAACCCAATGATTGGCACATTGCCATTATTGACATCAAGGACTACTTTTTTCCATCCAACCTACATCCCAAAGATAAAAATATTTTGGCTTCTCAGTTTGGAAACCTCACTGTCAGTTACCCAAACATTGATATCAATGGAAAGTTCTCCCTCAAGGAATGAAAAATAGCCCTACTATATGTCAGATGTATGTTGCCCATGCTATTAGATCTTTGCTTTCAAAATGCTTTTATGGATGACATTTTAATAGCACATAAAGAGGTTACCGCCATTCAAGCCTGTTTAACACAACTCAAGGAAAATAGGCCTCCATATTTCCCCCGAAAAAATTCAACTTAAAGCCCCTTACGCCTATTTGGATACCATTTAAATCAAACAATTACCCCATATGGGTATAATATTGTCATTAAGTCCCAATATACTTTAACTGAATTACAACAATTATGTGGACATATCAATTAGGTACGCAATTTTATGCGCCTCCCTACCCAAGAGCTCCAAACTTTATTTCAATTGCTTCAGGGACCCTCTGACACAACTTCCCTTTGTATAATTTCCCCTGATGCTCAACAAGTTTTACAAGTCACTGATGGAATATGGTCAACACCCTTGGTGTTTTTAGATACCACCGACGAAATCACCCTGATTATATTAACTCATAATTGACTAATGGCGGCGCTGACTCAAACTTGTGGTGTGTTACAATGGGTACACCTTGACACTTCGCAATTACCAAAAAATAGTACACCCATTACCATGCTATGCAACTTAGCCATCAAAGGCGTGGAATGATGCCATCAAACATATGGCTGATTCTCCGACCCTCTTATCTGGCCCATTCGAAAAACAGTCTTCAATTTTCTGACAACTGAAGAGGAATTAGCCTTACAAGTCATCCATTACTAGTTTAACATTGATAATCATGTGCCCAAGAACCCTTTTTAAAGTTACACAAGAACTCCCACTTTCATGTAAATGCTGTACTCGTCCCAAGGGGGAACCTATCCCTCAAGCTGTTGTGCTTTTTACCGATATTAGCAAAACTGTTAATGGATTTTACAATGCTAATACTAAAAAATACATGATTCAACAAGATTCCTTGTCCATTCAAGCTGCTGAGGTACTGGCCATTTTACTCGCCCTTACATCTTTTCCCAGAGAACCTCTTAATATTTTTTCTGATAGTTTATATGCTGTACAAACTGTTGTCATTCTTCCTGCAGCTTTATTAAGAGATGATGATCATGATATAACACGAATAATGTGTAAACTGAAAACTGTACTAGACAACCATGCCCAACGCTGGTACATTCAACACAATAGATTTCATGCTAACGTCCCCATACCCCTAGCTGCTGGTAATGAAGCCATTGATCATGCTATCACACCAACTGTATTACTCACCAATACGTCCATGGACCAGGCCTGAACGTTGCATGGTCGCTTTCCTTTACTACTATCAAACAATTATTTCCTGATTTGACACACCAACAATGCAAGCACAGGATTCCATCCTGCTCCTCCTGTGCACTTCCTTTACCCTTAGGATCACTTCAACCCATGGAAACAAATCCGTGAGGCCTTAGGCCCAATGGCACATGGCAAATGGACATAAACCATATCCCCCAGTTCAGCAAACAAAAATACGTCCATGTATGAATAGATTTATTCTCAGGCTTTCTAACAGCTTTAGCCTTAACAGGTGAAACAAGCCGCGCCATTAAGTCACTTCTACATGCCATTACAATTAAGGGCATTCCTTGGACCCTTAAAACATTCAATGGCCCTGCTTCACCTCCAAATACTTTCATGAATGTCGTACCCTTTGGAACATCACACACCAGACAGGTATTCCATATAACCCACAAGGCCAAGCCATTGTTGAACGCAGTCATAAAGAAATTAAGACCTTCTTTTAAAAGAAAAGGGGAAACTGTAGGGGCTAGGGCATAAAGATCCCCAAACACAATTAAATTATTGCCTTATAGTAAAAAACGTTTTAACATTCACACCCACCACAGGTGCATCCCCCGAGGCCCTGCATTGGGGACTCATGAAAACACCTACTCCAGTCCCTTTGGTTAGATGGAGGGACCCCATCACAAGAAAATGGGAGGGCTCTGCTCCCTTAATTGCACAAGGGAGAGGATTTGTTTGTATCTTTCCAGACATGGTGATAAACCTGCAGCTGGAGTTGTACGACGAACCGTCACCACCTACGAATGAGATGCGTCGACTACACTTGAACAGCCCGAGGAGGAGGAGATGCAAACCTCGAGCTAGAGCCCCTGCCATCACTTGGGGAGACCTAAAGGAATTGGTAGAACAAGCCCAGGCTATGGCCCCAGACCCTAACTCAGGGCATGGTACTCTATTCCTCCTAATGTGTGCCATTATTACAGCCAGTCTCAATCTGCTACAGGACAAGGTAAAATAACGTTAATGTCTAGCCCCCAAAACTTGATGATAGTAGGGGAAGATACCACAATCATCCCTCAAATGCTTTCTTCCAATGGCACGGTTGGCCTTCCTTTTTTGGCAGATGCCCTATGGCACCAAAAAACAAACCTTACTTTTGGATGGAAGGGAGCCATCTCTTTTTGTTTTTCAGACGAGACTGTAAAACAGTTTGATGGCTGTACCATCCCCCTCTCAACAGTAACTCATGGGACAGGATGGTGGAACTACACGGCACCCTAACCCATTTGTCCCACCGGAAAATATTGTACTCAGGCTACTGACATACCTTTTCATATGCAGTTATGCCCATGCAGGAACTCTGATAGCTTTGGCAATGTTCCCATTCCTCTTGAGGAATTAGTGATTAGCGTTTGTGCCAGTTCCTGGCAAGGCAGAGTATTTGGGGTCCTCACATTGTCCGTCTACCCCCTATATACAACCAATCTGAAAAAATCCCAAACCTCAAAATCTAAAGGAGTTTTAGAACTCATCAAGGGGACAATTGGGAGACCTAGTACTCCCCATGCCAATCGTTTGTTCATCATATTCCTGCCTGGATTTGTTCCCTTTCCTATTGGCCAACACTTGTCACTGTAACCACTCTGCATGCAACCAGGTGTCAGGAATGGTAGTGGTCAGAGCCCTGTTCTTTTTTTGTCTAGGAGACAACTTCTCCGCTACTTGCACTCTCAGCAATCACTGGCAACCCAATGACTCATATCACTTTATAGGTTTGGTATGTGTTCCCGCATTTATTGTTCTGGCTACTAATGACAATCGTGTCGGCGATCATCACTACAGTGGCTTCAGCTACCACCACCGCTATATCGCTGTCCCAAAGCGTGTCCACCGTGCAAGACATAAACCAGCTCATCCCTCAACTGTCATCCATAGAATTACAACATTTGCAAGTTGCCAATCATCTTACCAGAGGCCTCCTTGTGCTCCAGCAACAAATAGACTTGCTCCAAAAAGAGATTACATTTCTTCGATTACAAGGAGGACTATGTAATGATATGACTACTTCTGTCTGTTAGCTTTCCACTCCAGCGCCTAATGTCACTAAACTTAGTAACTACATCAACGGCCCTTGGTGCCTTAAGTACTTAAACTTCACCCACCACCTGCTGCATGATGTTACCTGCCTAAACCAAACCACCATACAGCTTATTTGCGCTGCCTCATTTTTAGAAGATGTGCTTAAAAAGTTACAACAATGGTTTTCACCATCCTCTCTGGTCACCTGGGGAGGCCTTGCGCTATTAAGGTTTATTCTCCTGGGAATTATTAAATGCTTACAGTCCTGGCAAAAATGCCTCCAATGACGGGTCACCATAATGACGGTCTTTTTAAAAGAGAAGGGGGAATTTATGGGTAGAGTCGGTCAGATCTGGTTGAGTCAGCTAGAGTAGCAGTTGAAGCACACTTCCTGCACTTCCTGCTCATAGAGATGTGACCCACAGGCATGTCTGCCTAGCTTGACAATCATGAGCTGTCCGTGCTCTCTACATGCCCCCGGGGGACCAATCAATGCCTGTCACCAAGCAGTGCCTGTCACAAGTGCCTTACAACAACTCCCCTTGAAGTGATTGGCAGGGAAGGGAAGGACTCAGGAGGTTGGGAAAGCTGGGGCTACAAAACTCTCCCCCTTGTCCTGCCTCCCCCCCCCCACCTTGAGAAAGAATAAAGGAGACCTGCTTAAGCCTATTCTCCCAGTGTTTGTTCCTTGTGGACATCATTCACACTTACCTCCTGCCAGAGATCTAGCCCTACACATCCCATTTGGATCCCTGCCAGGATCCTTAAGTTTTTACCCATTTTCTCTATACAGGATGCCCAAGGATAAACAAACCAACAAGGAAAGAAAAGTGGCTATGGTGGCCGAAGCATGTGTTTAGCTAATTATTTTAATTTTACTTGCTCTCATTGTTCTTTTACTAATTGCTTCTATAGCGACATTACTTGAATCCATATGCTTCCTGTAAACATGTCTAAAACTTGGTATGATTTTGGCCTTCATTTCATTAGCTGCCTCTGCAGCAACAGCTGCTATGGCAGATAATGTTAATCATAATAATTTGTCTTTAGATCTTTTTCAACCCCACAGGCAAACAGCTGGATTAGAACAAGCCCCACGTCTAGACTTTGAAGTGGCAAAGACTGCTATCCCATCCCTGACTAATGTTAAAGGACTGCTAATGATATTGCTTGGCCTGGTAATGCTTTTGCTGATGGTTTTTCTATGCCTTCTTTGCATTATCCGTGCAGTGCAAATCTCTTATGAGTTTAGCCAGCTAGTTCATAAGATCAAGCTCCAAGTGAATGAATTTCCCCCGAGAGGAACTGCAGCCAGAGACAGGTAAGAGGGGGTGTCAGTCTGACCAACCTAAGACAAGCATTCAGCTTCTCTCTGAAGAAGTTCCCAATGCTAGCTAAGGCAGACAAGGCAAATCTACCCAACCTAAGACAGGATGGTTCACTTCTTTAAACAAAGATGGGGTGTTGGGAGCTGACAGTAAAGCTCAAAGGTCATTTTGACCCCTTTGCTCACTTAAAGGCACATACAAGGAACTGGCTTACTTAAAAGACACCAGGTGTCTGGGATTGCTTTGTTATGTCTGCAGAGTTTGCTTTAAATTTCCTTGTTTTTCTGGATGATAGTAGAAAGACCTGAATGTGGGGACCCACTAGGATGCACCGTGCAGCATGTGTGGAACTCCTAATACCCAAGCTGCTCCCATGTTGTGAAGAGTACAACCTTACGAGATAATGACTTTTATTTATGTCCCAGAAGTAATCGAGCTGCTTCAGATATTTCTACCTGTAGTGGGGCTGATGTTTATTACTGTGTTAGGTGGGGATGTGAGGTAACTGGGACAGGCTCTGGAATCCTGCACAAGGACCCTCCCTATCCTTATCTGGTGAATCTCGCCCCCCAGACTTGCCTCGAACCCCCTGCATGGCCAGTGCTATTCTTACCAATGTAATCCTGTTAAAATAATCTTTACAGAGGAGGGAAAAGGATAACTAACTGGGAGGAGGGCATGACATTAAAACAAAAAAGGGAGAATCTGTGGGACATGTGGGTAGCAAAGATTGTGCTGAGAGAGAGTTGAGTGGGCAGAGCCCGATTTGTTTATGTTTAGTGCATAAACAGCTCATGGAAGCTTAGGTGCATGATAAGGTGTGACCTTTACAGTGATTGGTTGGTTCCTTTTCCTCCCCAGGCCACCCAGTCTTTTTGCTTTTGAAAAGTGCTTGCTGTGTATTAATAAACGAGTTACTTTCACTTGACTCCCCGCTATGTCTGATAGTTTGCCGGGTTAAGGGAGGCTGGGGAATTGGCTAGCGGCACACTTATGTTGCTTCAGACCACGTCCATCTTTCGTGGGATGGATGAAGACCCAACAAATAACATATAATAAAATAAATGTAAAATAAAAATAAAAAGTAATATTTGCAAATGTTCTGATCTCAAGAATACCACTGGGGGGGGGGGGGGATGATGCAGTAATGTTTAGTGTACTGTTCTTTGCAAATTTGTTTGCAAATTTGGAAGGGCATCACAGCAAAAGTGCAGTATTTTTTCACAATAGTGTTAATCTAGTCATGATGTAAATATAGGGAATTTTATGGTGTACCTTACAAGTTGGAAACTGTTGGGCTAGGATGACTTTGTGGCATAAAAACTTAGCATTGATTGTCATAGAAATACTAGCTTAAGCCGGGCGCCTGTGGCTCATGCCTGCAATCCTAGCTAATGAGGAGGATGAGATCTGAGGATCACGGTTCAAAGCCAGCCCAGGCAGAAAAGCCTGTGAGACTCTTTTATTTTTTTAAATTTTATTTTTTATTGTGAAAATACTGTACAGAGGGATCACAATTACAAGGGCAAGATAGTGAGTACATTTCTTATCAAGCATTGCAGCCTCCTCCTTTGTTTACCATTCCCATCCCTTCCCATCTTCCCCCCCACCAAAACCTCTCCCCCCACCAAGTTTTAAAGTTCGTTTTCAACATGAAAACTTGTACTTCTCATTGTTTCAACAGATCCACCTGTATCCTTATTTGAATGACTTGTTTTTCCCCTTCCCCTCCACAAATTATATCGACTCAAATACAGTGAAAGCAGGGGTTATACTGTGGGGGAGGGACATCAAAGCAACAAAGAAATAATCTTATAATTGCATTAGAAACAAATGCATGAAAGAAAAAAAAAACATTTAAAATACATATCTTAGGGTTAATTTTCCTAACATCACCTTCTATGACTTTTTCTGCTTGACTCATACATATATTAGATATTGCAAATAAGGGAAATCATAGGGCCTATGTTTCTTTGGGCTTGTCTTACTTCACTTAATATAATTTTTTCTAAGTCTTTCCATTTCCTAACAAATGGGGCAATGTCATTCATTCTGATGGAGGCATAGAATTCCATTGTGTATATATACCACATTTTCTTGATCCATTTATCTACTGAGGGGCATCTGGGTTGGTTCCAGATCTTAGCTATGGTAAATAATGCTGCAGTAAACATAATTATGCTGGTAGCTTTAGTGTGGTCTTGGTTGTAAACATTTGGGTAAATGCCCAAAAGTGGGACTGATGGGTCATAGGGGAGATCAATGTGGATCTTTTGAGGAAACTCCATACTACTTTCCAAAGTGGTTGATAAAGTTTACACTCCCACCAACAATGAAGTAAGGTTCCCTTCTGTCCACATCCCCTCCAGCATCTGTTGTTATTAGAGTTTTTGATTTTTGCCATTCTAACTGGGGTGAGGTGGTGTCTCAACATTGTTTTGATTTGCAATTCTTTTATGACTAGGGAGGTTGAACATTTCTTCGTGTGTCTATTGGCCATCCTTTTTTCTTCTTCAGAGAAGTTTCTCTTTAAGTCATTAGCCCACTTATTTATTGGGAAATTGTTTCTTTGAGGATTTGTTGTTGGGGGATTTAATTTTTTGAGTTCTAAGGGTATTTTAGATATGAGACCCTTGTCCATTGTATGTCTAGTGAAGATCTTCTCCCAATTCGTGGGCTTTCTATTGATCTTGCTAGCTATGTCCTTTGCAGTGTAGAAGCTCTGCAACTTCTTGCAATCCCATTTGTCCAAGCTTTCTTTGATGTGTTGTGTTTCCGGCTCTCTATTTAGAAGATTTTGGAGATCTAGGCTATTCCATCCTGAAAGTAGAAAGCCTCGACAGAAGGTTAGACCATGCAGAAGACCGAATCTCGAGGACTGAAGACAGCCTAGACATTATAGAGAAAGAATATACAACCATCCAAGACAAATCCAAGAAAAATTAGAGATCTATCCAACACTTGGAAGACACCATCAGAAGGCCTAATCTAAGGATAATGGGTGTAGAGGAGCACCTAGAAACAGAACTTAATGGTCTAGGGAATTTGTTTAACAGGATCCTAGCAGAGAACTTCCCGAACATGCAAAAAGATAGGCCTATTCAAATACAAGAAGCTTTTAGAACTCCAAATCGACCAGACCAGAATAGGACATACCACCATCACATTATAATCCACACTGGATCAATTCAGACCTAGGAAAAGATCCTTTAAGCTGTCAAGGAGAAAAGAATAATCACCTATAACGGGAAACCAATTAGAGTCGCCACAGATATCTCAGCAGAGACAATCAAAGCAAGAAGGGCCTGGAATGATGTATGCCATGCTCTAAAAACAAACAACTATCAACCATGAATACTGTACCCAGCTAAACTCTCCTTCATAACTGAAGGCCAAATAAAAACCTTCCATAGCAAAGAAAAATTGAAACACTATATCTCCACCAAACCAGCCCTACATAAGTTTCTTAAAGAAGTCCTACACATAGAAAATCAACAAGATCACAAAAAAGCCAAGAAACTACACCCAAACTGAGAATACAAGAACCATAGGAGGAACCCAGTTTTCGCAGTCCCCAAGAAGTTGGATAACATGGCAGGAACTCCCAAATAACTCTCAGTCCTATTTCTTAACGTTAACAGACTTAACTCTCCAATTAAGCGACATAGACTGTCTAGTTGGATTAAAAAACAAGATCCTTCTATCTGCTGCCTTCAAGAGTCACATCTTGCCCGTAAAAACAAACACATTTTCAATGTTAAAGGTTGGAAAACAATCTACCAAGCAAACGGCCACCATAAACATGTGGGAGTTGCAATCCTAATATCAGATAAAATAGACTTCAAATTAAAATTTGTGAGAAGAGATAAAGGAGGTTGCTACATACAAACTAAGGGATCTCTCCGTCAGGAGGATATTACAATTCTAAATATCTATTCGCCAAACAACGGAGCACCTAAATTTATCCAAGAAACACTACTTTCCCTCAAATCGCACATAGATCCAAAGACATTTTAACACACCACTCTCCCCACTAGATAGATCAACCCAGCAAAATCTCAAAAGAGAATCCGCAGATATAAACAACTGAATAGATGAATTAGATTTAACAGACATCTACCAAATATTTTTCCCAACAGCATCAGAATACACGTTTTTCTCAGGAGCACATGGAATATTTTCTAAAATAGACCACATTTTAGGCCACAAAGCAAACTTGTCCAAATTCAGACACATTGAAATTATACCTTGCATTCTCTCAGACCACAAGGGAATAAAATTAGAACTCAACACCAAAAGCCACCAACGAAAGTCAGGTAACACATGGAGGCTGAACAACACACTGCTGAATCACGAATGAGTCATGGAAGAGATTAGAAAGGAAAATCAAATGTTCATGCTATTCAACAAAAATGAGCACACAAATTACCAGCTCCTCTGGGACATAGGAAAGGCAGTACTCAGAGGCAAGTTTATAGCTCTGAGCTCCTATATCAACAAATTGGAGAGATCTGAAACTAACAATTTAATGAGACATCTGAGCCTCCTTGAAAAAGAGGAGCAAGATAAACCCCAATCCAGTAGACAGAAAGAAATAATTGAAATTAAATCAGAATTAAGTAAATTAGAATCCAAAACAACTACAGAAAGAATCAACAAAAAAAAGAGATGGTTCTTTGAAAAAATTAACAAAATTGACAGACCCTAAGCTAATCTTATCAGAAAAAGAAGAGAACACACCCAAATAAATAAACTCAGAGATGAGAATGGAAATATCACCACAGAAACAACCAAAATTCAGAACATTTTAAGGGAATACTTCTCAAAACTTTATGCTAATAAGTTTGAGAACTTGGCAGAAATGGACCTTTTCCTAGCAAATATTGACATGCCAAAACTAAACCAAGATGAGTTAAACCATCTTAACAGGGCCATATCAGGCATTGAAATAGAAACAGCAAGAAGAGACCTCCCAGCTAAGATAAGTCCAGGAGCAGATGGTTTTACAGCGGAATTCTACAAGGCCTTCAAAGCAGAGCTCACACCAATACTCCTCCAACTCTTCAATGAAATTGAAAGAGAAAGTTGACTACCGAACACATTCTATGAAGCCATCATAACCCTCATCCCAAAAGCACGCAGGGACTCATCAAAGAAAGAGAACTATGGACCCATTTCTTTGATGAATATTGATGCAAAATTTCTCAACAAAATTTTGGCCAATTGAGTTCAACAATTCATCCAAAACATCATACACCATGATCAAACAGGATTCATTTCAGGGATGCAAATCTGATTCAATATACGCAAATCAATTAATATTATTCATCACATCAACAGGAGCAAGGATAAGAACCACATGGTTATCACAATAGTTTCAGAAAAAGCATTCGACAAGATCCAATACCCTTTGATGATGAAGGTTTTGGAAAAATTAGGAATCCATGGAACATTCCTCAAAACAATAAAGGCTGTATATGACAAACCTACAGCCAGCATTATACTTAATGGTGAAAAACTAAAGCCATTTCCGCTTTTCTCAGGAACAAGACAAGGATGTCAACTCTCTCCACTTCTCTTCAATCTAGTATTAAATTGCCTAGTTAGAGCAATAAGACAAGATGCAGACATAAAGGGGATCCAAAGAGGGAAAGAAGAAATAAAACTCTCCCTCTTTGCAGTTGACATGATCTTGTATTTAAAGAATCCCATAGACTCTATTCCCAAATTACTCAAGGTGATTCAAAACTTTGGCAAAGTAGCAGGGTATAAAATAAACCCTCAAAAATCAATGGCTTTTCTGTATGCCAACAATGAGAAAAGTGTGGCTGAAATTAGGAAAACAACTCCATTTGTAATAGCCACACAAAAAATAAAATACCTAGGAATTAACGTAACCAAAGAAGTGAAGGACCTCTATGATGAAAACTTCAAAATCTTGAAAAAGGAAATCAAAACAGAACTTTGAAAATGGGAAAAACTCCCATGCTCCTGGATTGGAAAGATTAACATGGTGAAAAGGGCAATACTTCCCAAGGAGATCTACAAATTTAATGCGATACTTATCAAAATTCCAACCTCATTCTTCAAGGAAATAGAAGAGGCAATCCAAAAATTCATATGGAACAATAAAAGACCCCAAAGAGCAAAAACGCTCCTCAGTGGAAAGAACACTGCTGGAGGAATATCAATACCAAATTTCAAACTCAATTATAAAGCCATAGTAATCAAAAGAGCTTGGTACTGGCACAAGAACAGACCTCAGGACCAATGGAATAGAATTGAAAATCCTGAAATGAACCTATAGACCTATAATCATCTAATCTTTTATAAGGGAGCTAAAAAATAGAATGGAAGAAAGACAGCCTCTTCAGTAAATGGTTCTGGCAAAATTGGTTAACTTGTAGAAAACTAAAGCTATATCCTTATATATCATCCTGCACCAGAATCAACTCGAAATGGATCAAAGACCTCGGAGTCAAAGCCTGTGAGACTCTTATCTCCAATTAACTACTAGAAAAACAGAAATGGTGCTGTGCCTCAAGCGGTAGAGCACTTGCCTTGAGCTGAAGAGTGAAAGGATAGTGCTGAAGCCCAGAGTTCAAGCCCCACGACTGACAAAAAAGAAAGAAAGAAAGAAAGAAAGAAAGAAAGAAAGGAAGAAAGGAAGGAAGGAAGGAAGGAAGGAAGGAAGGAAGGAAGGAAGGAAGGAAGGAAGGAAGGAAGGAAGGAAGGAAGAAAGGAAGAAAGAAAGAAAGAGAAAGGAAGAAAGAAAGAAAGAAAGAAAGAAAGAAAGAAAAAAGAGAGAGAGAGAAAGAATAGCTTACTCTGATGAACAAATGTTTACTCTTCTGTAATTAATTATTATAGATAGTGCATAGTTCACAGGTTTATCTTCTAACAGAATGTGGCTCTTTTTTCTGTTGACTTTAAAATACATAATATCCCATTGGAAACTGTATCTATTGCAGAATTAAATAAAAAGCAAACAGACACTGTTTTAAATGTCTCTGGTATGGCATGTTCAGAATTTTAGAATGAGTATTTAATAGTCATGGACATATTGAAGAACACTTATATTCTGTTCTCTTAACAATTATTCAGTTTTAAAAGTTAAGAGTTTCCATAGAATTGAACTGTTTACTGTTTTACTATAAGACAATACTAAAATAATGGCAAGTATATTGTGAAAATATTGTATACTTTGATAACATTCAAGTTGATGACCCTCTGATAGTGAAAGGGATAATAGAATAATATTTACTATACAAATACATTGAAATTATATTTTATGTAGCTTATTTTTTAATTTAATTTTACAGTCAAGGTGATATATACAACGGGTTGCAATAATTGTAAGGTAGTGAATAGATAACATGTAGAACTTTTTACCCCCTCCCTCACTTTTCTCACAGTTTTCCTTCACCCCAATACCCCTCACAAGTTGTAATGTAAATTTCCAAAGTGTTCTATTGTGAGTATTGCTATTGAGTTGGTTTGCCCTTTGTTCTTTGTCTCAAAATTTTGTTGTTCCTCTTCCCTTGCCAAATTAAGTAAATGTATACACAATGACACATGATACTGAAATCAAATACTGCAGGGAACAAACCATTGGGGAAAACGCAAAAGAAAAAAAGAAATCACATTGTACATTAAAAAAAAACAACCACAAAGAAAAGCCTGTGTTTCCAGGAGGTCATTTTGCTCAGCATCATCTTATACATATCCATTGAGCCATTCTGCTCATTTGCTAGGACTATCCTAGATATTTCCAACTTATTACAACTGAGAGAAACTATGGAATCTCTTCCTTTGTGTCTTGTTTATTTTACTTAGTAGGACTTTTCCAAGTCTTTCCATTTGGAATTGGAAGCATAGAATTCCGCTGCATATATACCACATTTTGTCAATTATTCATTTACTGAGTGACATATTGGTTTAAAACATGATTGCATGTAACTATTACTTAGGGTCATTCAAAAATGACAGATGCCATCTCCCCAGACATACTAAAATCATGATTTCTATGTAAGATAGGATTTCATGGTGGTACAAGGGTTGAGATATCTGGATGAATCTAATGCATATCTTGCACTGAATTAGGCAGAAAGATATCCAGTATCATATAGGATAAAAATGGTAGTGACAAAATATTCCCTTGAGAAAGATATAGAAGGCTGCCAGCAGTAGTAAGTAGTTCAGATAATTTTGAAGCATTTAGAAATGCAAGTTCAAATATGTCTGTTTAAATAAAAAGTATGTAAGTGGAAGGGCAAAAGAAGGGGAAGAGAAGAAAATAACTGACAGCAGATCATTTTCTCAAGTTAGAGTATAAAAAGACATAATCTTTAACTTCCAAGTTAAAAAGAGAACAATATCATACCTCCCATTCAATTTAGATTCTTGAAAATATTTACTTGACTTTTTCCTACTTTAATGCTCCAAAATAAATGAAGACTTATAAGTAAAGTTATGTGATGTCCATTCCTTCACCTTGAACACTAACTTTGTTTTGCCCTCTTCTCAATTTGCACTTGGTAAATAGTCCCTAAGTTGATGATGTTGTGGCTGATTAGAGTCAGAGTCAGGAGCTTCTACATTTACAATTATCTCAGCATAGTTTAAAGTAGATTCCCCCCCCCCAAGATATCCAACTACATTGTCTGAAGCTGTACTTTGAACACACCCTGACACCTGAGCTCATAATTTGAAATTACACTTCAGCATTTCCTTGGCACATTCTACGTTGTGCCGTTGTCTTTTTTGCACATTCCTTTTGAGTTCAGAGTTGCTCTATTTCCATTTCATCTGTACAAACTGCTAAGAACATTGTTCAACTACCACTTCTTGTTGCACATGCCCAGTCTATGTATTAAGGTACTTTGTCCATGTTAAACAATAGGGTAGTACTCACTCTCTCAGGAGAAAAGTTCCACAGTATAACACTATGCCCACATTAGAGGATGTAGAATTTAAAGAATTTTGAGACAAACAGTGATATTAGAATTGAAAAGCACCTTAGGGACATTTTCTTGGAGCTCATTAGTTTTCCTAGGAGAAATATAAATATTCACAAAATCTGGAGCTAATTAGAAAGCATCCGAATTAACACTAGATCCTAGATGTTGTGTTAATACTAGTCACCATTGTATTATTGTTACATCACAATCCTTCCTTACTTGCAAATGGGTATGAGAAAATGAAAAAAAGGCATTAAAGCAAAATGTCATATCTTTTTAGGCATTTAATCTTACTGGTGAGGGTAATGTCTGAGCTCTTCCATTCAATAAAGTTTCAAGTTTATAAGAGAACTTCCTACATATAAGAATTTCTGGCAGGTTGATTGACACGGTTATTTCAGCATGGAGATATCCCTAACAAGAACTAGAGTTAAATAGAGTATATGACAGTTATGATGTGTCAATGGCTATTGAAGCATTTTCTATTCTAAAGAAGAATCAATTCCAGGAGTCTTCAGTCACATCAGTAAAGCTGTATGTTGAACCTAATACTTGGTGTTATTTTTCCTACATTTATAATGAATAGGCTGATAAGATATCCAAACATATCTAAAGATATTTCAATAAAATTCCAAACTGATGTGGATATATGGGCCACTCGTTGGAACTGTAGGACAAATTAGGCTGGTTTGTGCTGTAGTTCAATCTATAAACTCCTGGCTAAAAAAGTCTTCAAAAAATATTCACAGAATACCTCTAAGTAAAGTTCATGACAGTTATATCTGTATAATTCTTCTAAGGTCTGGATAAAAGCATTTGTTCCCAACATTTAAAATCAACAGGTTCTGTTGAATTCATGGATCCAGAATTTTATGGATTCACATTCATATCTCAAAATTTTATCAAGATGACTTTCACCAAAACACTTTTCTTATTGAACTTGTCTATGTCCTTTTACTTTTCAAATCCAAATAGCATATTTCCTTCAAGTTCTTCCTGCAAATTCTTTCCTTCCTTTAATTCTGTCAATCTCTGTTTACTACTTTTTTTGTTTCCTTATGTATCTCTTTCTTCAAATCTTATCCACACTGGTACTCACATTGCTCACACTTGTGTCAGAACTTTCCTTTTCCTCTTCCCTCCAATAATGCCCCCAATTTTATTATTCTTTTTTCCTATTCATGATCGTGGATATTTTGATGATGTCTAAACAGACCTACCTTTGCTTCTATTTAATATAAACTTTAGAACTATCAGATATTTTCCCCCTAAATCCATTATTAACACCTGTGGTTCTTATTACTAAGAACATCACTAACACAGTTACCAGCCAAACGTGTGGAAGCTCTTTAGATTTCTTCTTACCCATCTACTCCCTCCTATTAGATAAGATGAATGATCAAGATTTACTCAGTTTTTTATGACTAATATGATTTCTTTTTTTGGAGCTTTTATGACTTTCTTTAATTGTGAAAATACTGTACAGAGGGGTTAGATTTACATGGGCAAGATAATGACCACATTTCTTATGAAGCATTTTAGTCTCCTCCTTTGTTTCCCCTTCCTATCCCTTCCCATCCTCCCCCCACCCCACACCCAATCCTCCCCCCCCCACCAAAGTTGTAAAGTTCGTTTTTGACATAACGACTTACACAATATGATTTCTCTGTACTGCTTTTTATGCCCCTAACACCAGCCTGTTTCATTTACTCATCACTGTAACCTAGTCCTAAAACAACCATTTCAAAAGTACGCTTTTCCCCCGTAGTCTTTTCATATTGGTCCTCTCTATCACCAAATTACTCTCTTTGTAAGCACACAGAGTGAAGAGCTCAGACACATATTCTTGTATCACTATTTACTCACTACATTGATTGTTGGCCTTACATTTCTCATGTGTAAATCAATGTAATGTAACAGAAATAATGAAGAATATATTTGTTGACTTCTAGAGCAAGAATAAAGAAAAGAGTCCTTACATTTTCCACTTTACCTTACAAATAAGGAAAGAGTGAAATTCAGTTTGTTGATATAAAGCCACAAATTGTTTCATGTAGAAATAAAAATAAGTTTTACCTCCTGGCTCTAAGGCCTATGTCCTTTCTAGGTAACTACAGATATGAAAGTGGTATTATGTAAATTGTGTCATGTCTTTACAGCTGTATTGAAGAACATACTCAATATATCATTTGAAAACATTGGTTACTGAATAGTATCTATATGAGAATGTTATTTGAACTAATCCCACTAAGTTGAAAATTACACTTTAGTCCATCAAAATGTGGAAATAAACAATTTTATTTATAAGAAAATAGTACCATCAAGAAAAGTGAGTATACATTAGAGAGACTGCAGGAATTAGAGTTTTTACGGTCTCTGACTGTTTATGTGAATGTATTTATTGATATTGAGACTCTCCTCTTGTTATCCATATTGTATGTAATCCAACGCTGTTTATTACTATGTATTCAATGTGGGAAATCTAACTTCAAAAACGTGTAAAGTTTTTTCCTTTTCAATTACACCAATGACATTATCAGGCTACACTGTTGTCATCATCGTATCCATCAAAATTATTATTAACAACATAAGTGCTAACTATTGAAAGTCTGACATGTGTCTATGATTTTGTGATTATTTGTCTTTTGATTAATAATTTTAGTGTTACCACTGTGCATGCATCCATATTAAAATTTTGAACAAATAAACAATAAAACTAAAGCATATCAGGTAGCTTGACTATGTGCTTATAACAAATTATGGAATAGATTTTTGAAGTATTGCAAATTCCTAACCAGTATGAATTAACTTCCTCTCTCCCCATCACCACACACAAGTATTTATGAGTTTGAACGGAATTATTTCAAGTAATATACTGCAAATTTTACTATAATATCATGTGTATATCTGAAATTCCCCTGAACGTAATAAACTCTACATTCTATTGAAATATTAGTTATTTTATTCTAGGAAACTTTCGGAAAAATAGAGTGTATATCTTTGAATGAAAAAGGTAAATAAATATTAGCATAAAAATTTTAGAGGGAGTCTGTCTTCAGAAATATATATATATATATATATATATATATACACACACACACACACATATATACATATTTATTGTATGTAGAAAGACATATATTTTTAGAGATTATTTTTCACCAGAAATATAAACATATACCTAAATTTATGTGTAGAACGATGTACATTATAGTGAAACAAAAATCTTAAAACATAATTAAAATTTAAAAAATACATCAAACCAAGTGCCATTGACTTACGCCTATAATTCAAGCTATTTTGGGTAATGAGATCTTAGAATTGTGTTCAAAACTATCCCAGTCAAAAAAGTACTTGTTAGATTCTTATCTCCAATTGACCACTAAAAACAGGAATTAGCTCTGTGTCTCAAGTTGTAGAGTGCTGCCTTTGAGCATAAAAAGGCTTAGGGACAATGCCCAAGCCTTGCAAACAACAACGAGAACAACAAGAACAAGAACAAGAACAACAACATATATCACATTAATTTCATAAAAACATCTTTTAACTACTGTGAACATTTCTTAGAAAGCTTCTTTAGCCTGCATGGGGCGGGGAGAACTGGGTAGAGGGCGGGGGTTTTTATGGAAAGGGATGGGAAGGGGAACAAAGGAGGAGGCAACAATGCTTGATAAGAAATGTACTCATTATCTCTTGCCCATGTAATTTTAACCCCTCTGTACAGTATTTTCACAATAAAAAAAGAAACATGAATATATGCCCCTGGAAAATGTTAAGTAACAATTATAGAATAAAGTTCGTTTTCGACATAACGACTTGTACATCTCGTTGTTGCAATGGGTCCACCTGTATCCCTATTTAATTGTAACCACTCTGTACTGTACTTTCACAAAAAAAAAAACTTCTATTTAAAAAAAGTATAGAATATTTACCTCTATGTTAAAGACGTGACTATTTAGATTGCTTAAGATATTTAAGTAATGTTTAGGAATTAATAATAATGATAATATATTGGGTCTTGTCATTTATTCTATTTTATGATAGTAATAAAATGATATTTGCAATGATTATATAAAATTTCTCTTGTTTGTTATTTGAATTATAATAAGAGATAAACATTTTTAAATGTTTCCATAGGAAAGGATCATTTTAATGGTATCAATTCTTTTGTAATTTCAAAACAATTAAGAAAATTATTCCAAGGCTGGTTTGCTCTAAGACTATATTTGTTTTCTTGTTCGAGTTTTCATATGTTAGTAGAAATTAAAATTCCAAAAATTCAATGGATCTTGGCATTCAGGAACATCTTCATAGATACTAATGTTGGAGTTTCTTAAGTGGAATTGTTTTATTTCATTTGTTATTTTCACAAATAAATCAAGATGATTGTGTATTTTGTTTCTTTTCACTGCTGTTTGCTCTTATCTTGAGAATACTTTTTTTCTATCAAAAAGAGGAAAGCAATTGGATTGAGCAAGTAACATGGCTTTCATAAAATGTACATTCATAGATTTGGGTCTTCTGTCATTTACTAAAAGTTTCTTCCAGAAAATGTTATCAATTACTTATAAGTGATGCATAATTCCTAGATATTTCAGTTATCACATACACTTTTTGATTGAGTTATCTCTGTATAAACTCAAAAAAAAACCAAAATAAACAAAATAAACAGAATCACATCTTTGTTTTAAAAACTGTAGTTTACAAAGAATTTTTAGCCAACAACGAAACCATCTTTTTAGGTATTCTGCAATTTGTGTGAATTATTTTTAACTATATATATATATATATATATGTATATATATATATTGCTGACATGAAATTCATATGTAATATATTTATCTCCTTTTATTGTATACACTTTAGTGCTTTGGAAGTGAAGGGTACAATCAGAGGTTTTCCAAGCCTAATTTTCACAAATTTGCATTTCTTCAAATAGAAATGCTGTAAATTTTATTGAACCCTAAGATATGTATTTAAATGTTTTTTTATGCATTTGTTTCTAACGCATTTATAAGATTGTTTCTTTGTTGCTTTGTATGTCCCTCCCCCACAGTATAACCCCTGCTTTCACTGTATTTGGTGTCGGTATAATTTGTGGAGGGGAAGGGGAAAAACGAGTCGTTTAAATAAGGATACAGGTGGACCCGTTGCAGCAATGAGAAGTACAAGTTGTCAGGTCGAAAACGAACTTTACAACTTTGGTGGGGGGGGGAAGGACTGGGTGGGGGGTGGGGGGAGGCTGGGAAGGGATGTGAAGGGTAAAAAAATGAGGAGGCTACAATGTTTGATAGGAAATGTACTCATTATCTTGCCCATGTAATTGTAACCCCTCTGTGCAGTATGTTCACAATAATAAAAATAAAATAAAATAAATAAAAAAGAAATGCTGTAAATTTTAGAACAGACATTAAAATAGATACAAAATTAAGTTACAGGAATTTGTCCTCCATATATCCTTTATAGTGTGTCTTTTCAAAATTTGTTTTGGGGATTATTTCCAGATTCTCACACATACTATTCAAGTGCACTGTCAATGAACTACATTCCCTGTCCAAATAAGTTTTTTACTTCTCTTTACTAATACATAGAAGTGTAATGGCTGGATCATATACAATTCTCTTTGACCTTTAGAAGACTTGAAAACTTGCTTGCAAAATTGATTGCAGTATTATACAAATCATTCTGCTATCTAGAGTATATCAATTTCTCCACAAATGCATTACTATATTTTCTGTCATCTTTTTATATTATGGTCATAGAAATGAGTTTTATTTTTATTTTTTCTTAGTTACTAAAGAGGAGCTTAATTCATTTGCTCTTCTTATTGACCATTAATTTACATATGTTCTTTTAAGAAATAACCTGTTCTGGAAAAAATTTATATGTAATTAGAAGATATAAAAGTAGTTAAGACTCAGGATCATTGTCAAATTAACATTGTAGCATTAACAAATATGTGCCCTCTGTCGGTTGGATAGGTTTTCACTTCTTTCATAGAATTATGAAAGGTCATCAGTTGTTATTAACCCGTTTATTCTTGCTTTTCTTTAGCCACTAATGTTTTCCATGTCAAATGTTTAGAAACCTTTACTGATCCAATGTCATGAATTTTTACATTTACATATTGTCAGTTTTTATATCTCACATTTAGTTTGATAATCATTTCTTATTACAAATTTTTGTATAATGTTTAAGGTAGTAGTCCAAGATCATTCTTTAAATCTAGAGAAGCAATAGTGCCAATACACTTATTTAAAATTCTATTTTTATTTGATAAAGTTCATAGCATCCTTTTAAAAATCTTTTGACCATAAAACTAAGAATTTTTTTTTGATAAATCTGTTACATTCTTCTGTGTGTCTGTTCTTACAGTAGAGCTATTTTGTCCTAACTACTAAACATGGTAATAAGATTCAAATCTAATATGAGAGCTCAAGTTACACCATTTTACAAGATTGTTCTGAATGATCTGTATTCTTTGAACTTACATGCGAGTTTATTGAGCAGGTGGACCAATATCCAATAACACAGTTATCTAGATGTTTGATAGTTACTAATATTTTGCACCTTGTGAAAACACAAGGCCCCAGATATTATATATAGAAAAATGTCTTTAGAGAATGCTTGAAGCCACTAAAATTAATTTAGGAATGAGTTAAAATTTAGGTAACACTACAGCATAATAAAGCTGAATGATAATGACTTGAGAGCTGTACTACAGAGGAGAGTGAGAGGGGACAGAATGATGGACCATACAGGAGCTGTATACCATTAGTATTTTGTTTCAAAAGACAGAAAGAAACCACACACAAACACACACACACACATCACGTACACACATTTGGAATATTGATATTATCATAATAAACAGAGGAAATTATCACAAATAGTAAAAGAAGGTTAATATATGAAATAATAATATTGCTCATACTATTTAAAAGTTTAGGAGAAATAAAAGACAGTACACTTGGATTCTTATAGATTAAGTAAATTGAAAATTAAGAAATAGAACACATGAGAACCTTTGCAAACAAGTTTTAAATAATAAACATTTTGAAACATGTATCATTTTATTTTGACAAAAGATTGAGATTACTGGTGTTTTAACTCAAGATTTAGAATATGATATCCAGGTGCGTGCTCCATATCTCGCTATGGATGGCTATATCTCTAATCATTTCACTATGGATATTTTTAGAATAAGGTCTCATAATTTCCCAGGCTCTCCTGAATTACAAACCTATTTGCAGTTCCTCCTATAGCTAGAAAATGAAGCCACAAATCACCATGCCCAGCTCAAACTTTTTTAAATTCAAGTACAAGAAATTAAATTTTCAAAAAGTGACCAGGTAATGAAGCCTTTCTTAATAAAGTATGTGCTTCTTGAAAATACAGTTAGTATTTGTGACCTGGAAAAATATGTTTAGAAATATAAGAAAATAAATTTAGTTAAGTTCACCAATGATATAAAATTAAGAAAATAATTTTATATATTCACATGTTAAATATTTTAAAAGCAAAATATATGTGTCTGATTAATTTACATGTGTGAAAATCATGCAATTAAATTAACTAATCCTATAGCTCTGAAAAAAGAATTACCCTAATGAAACAAAAGAAAATTAGTAATTAAGTTCAAAATTTGAAATTTAGAAAATAAAATGAATTGTACTCTTTAGGTGACAAGTAAACCTTCTGTATATCAATTTTATAATATAAATGCATGAACAAAGAAAGAAAAAGTACCCATTGATCAATAGCAATTGCAAAAGAATCAGTAGTTGTATGAGTGTACAAAAAAATCGATGGAGGGGATAACAATGTTCCTTCCATAAGGAATGTACTCATTATCTTACTTATGAAAAGGTAACCCCTAAGTAAATTTCCTTTACAATAAAATTAAATTGAAATTAAAAATAAACCAAATAATATACCAATTAAGAATTCTTAGATGGGGAGTTCCGGGAAGATGGCGGAGGAGAAGCTGGAATCTGAACAAGCTCTCACATAGAAAGCAGTTTTAGAGTTCCAATGAACAGTCCTAAGCCAGAGAATCACACCAAGTGTGCCATCACAGGACAGAGAGTTAGGCAAGAGAGGGGAAGCTAAGGCAAGGAGACACATCTGAGCACTTGCCAGCAGCCGCAGCGGCGGCGGCAGCAGTGGCTGTGGCGGCGGTGGCCGCGGCCATACCTGAGCCACAGAGAGTCCGGGATGAAGGAGCCAGACCCAGCAAGCGAGCGGATTCTACTCAACACCAGCAAGAACCGACAAGGAGCGGACATCTTCATCCTGCAGTTTGCAGACCAGACGACCCAGGAACCAAGACTCGGCGTGAGTAGAAGCCTGACGTCCTCACTCCTTCTCAGGGAGCAGAGGAGGGAAGGCCACCCCTCCCCCCCAGTACCAGAGATCTCCATCTTGGATACCTTCAAAGCTCAGAGGAGCTGCTAGCTCCAACTCAGGCCTTGGAATAAAACTAGTCATTTAGCAGGTCACAAGAACTTAATGGTGAAGTGACCTGCCAGACTCAGCTCCATCCAGGGAAAAGTCACCCAGCTCAGGCGCCAGCCATAGGAGTAGCTTTCCCCACTGGGTAACCAGAGCCAGAGGCTGCCCCTCCCTCTAGCAGCCTCCACAATCAATTGAAAAATAGAAACCCTGAGAATGGCTCCAGGCTGGGCTCTGTGAGTTTTTCACAAAATAGCCCCAGGGAAAAGCTACTGTTTGTTGAAAGGCCTCAACTCTACCCAGAACCTAGCCTCATCTCTGCATCCCCCTCCTTTGTGATTCTCAAAGCAGATCACCCTCCCAGTAAACTAACCTGGGAGGGGGATCTCAAAATCTTGGGTAAAACAGAGCATTTTTCTGCCTGTTTGAACAAACTGACTTAAGAAACCAATCAAGCCACAGGACCTCAAGCAGACCAGAGACTCCAACAAGAGGCTGGTTACAGACACAAGGGAGATACAGGATTCTTCCCACACCTCCCCCAAAAAAATCAAAAAAAAATCAAAGAACTTTTTTTCTTCTTCTTTTTTTTTTTTTTGGTACCTTATATATATATAAAATTTTTTCTTTTCTAAAACTTTTATTAATCTTTAATTTTTGCCTTTTTTGAAAAAAAATTATTTTCCAGTAACTTATTTTTTCCTCTTATAATTTTTATTTTAGGAATACGTGAATGTGCGTTTTTCTTCCTTTTCTTGTCTTCTTTCTCTTTTTCTTTCTTTTTTAATTATCTTTTTGTTTTTTGTTTAGCTCTACTGAACTTCTGTTCTTTTTTTCTCCCTTTCTTATCCTTTTCACCTTTTCCTCTCTTTTGTTCTTCTTTATGTGACTTAACTCTTGTCCTGCACATCCTCAGATAAACCCGTAGTTAACTAGTAGACCCTATCTCCCATTGTGTACACACTTAATCCACAAATTTATTACTCAATTCAAAACCTCTGAGACTTAAATTCATTAATAGCAGTACTACCTCTTTATACCTATATAATATTTTAAGCATTTTTTTAAGTTTTTCACATCTCCTCTATGCCCCTCCCCTTCTCCCAATATATTCACATTCCCCTCTAAATAGATTGTCTTTTAATCTCCATAATAATATTAATTTTTACGTTTCTATTTTTTCTGGTCTCTTTCCATTTCCCTTTCCCTTTCATCTTTTTCTCTCTCTCTCTACTTGCATCCTACCCAACCTATTTCCTGCATTGAGATTAGGACATAGTTAACTCTCCCTGTGCCTCCCCACACCAATCTATTCCTAATTTTTACTCACATCTCTCCCTAACCCTAATAATTTCTGGTTTTCCAAATGCTTCTCTGCGGTTCAAAGCCCATTAACATATAGTTGTTTGATGCTGACTAGATGTATCTCTTGAACTAGATTGTATCTGTAGACTATTGACTGTACAATGCAAACTTTGGTTGATGGTTGCCTTAAGATAGTGTTCTAGCACAACACTGGTGTTATTTTCATCTTAAATGGGCAGAGTAAGCCAAAAAAACACAAGAAATATGGCAAATCCAGTTATCTCAATTCCCAATCTTGATAACCAGGGGACAGAACAGATAATGAATAATCCAGAGGAAAGTTCCCAAATAGCTCTACAAATACTGCTGGCAAACATGATAAATGAAAAGTTTGACAACTTACAAAGGACTCTGTATGAGTGTGATAGGGAGAGAGAGGAGGCATCCCAAAAGTTTATACAGGAATATCATAAGCGTGAGGAAGCTACTCAAAAACTGATACAAGATTTGCGTGAGCAACTTGAGAATACTCAAAGAGAAAGGGAGGAATGGCCTGAGCATGCTGAGAACACTCAAAGAGAACTGCAGGAATCCCATGAACGGGAGGAAGTTGATCAAACAGTAATACAGGAATTGAGAGAGCAGATAGAAAATACACAAAGATCACTAAAGGTATTCATGGAATCCATTAACAAAGAGCTGAAGGAAGTCAGGGACACCACAAAGGGAATGCTGAATGGAACCCAACAGAAGGAATGGGAGTCCAAAGAAACCATAACCAATCAACTAAGTGATTTGAAAACAAACACTGAACACCAAATTAAGGAAGTAAAGAAATTCATGCAAGACTTAAACAGAGCTTCAACAAAGAACTTGAAGCCATCAAAGCCGACCAAATGGAAGGAAAAGAGATAAAAAACAAAATAGAGAGTCTTGATAGCAGGTTAGAACATGCAGAAGATCGAATCTCAGGGATTGAAGACAGCCTAGATATTATAGAGAAAGAACATACAACCATCCAAGACAAGTCCAAGAAATATGATAGATCTATCCAACACCTGGAAGACACCATCAGAAGGCCTAATCTAAGGATAATGGGTGTAGAGTAGCACCTATAAACAGAAGTTAATGGTCTAGGGAATTTGTTTAACAGGATCCTAGCAGAGAACTTCCCAAACATATAAAAAGATAGGCCTATTCATATACAAGAAGCTTTTAGAACCCCCAATAGACCAGAGCAGAATAGGACATCCCACTGCCACATTATAATCCACACAGGATCAACTCAGAACAAGGAAAAGATCCTTAAAGCTGTCAAGGAGAAAAGGTTAATCACCTATAAAGGGAAACCAATTAGAATCACCTCAGATTTCTCAGCAGAGACAATCAAAGCAAGAAGAGCCTGGAATGATGTATGCCATGCCCTAAAAACAAACAACTATCAACCAAGAATACTGTACCCAGCTAAACTCTCCTTCATAACTGAAGGTCAAATAAAAACCTTCCATAGCAAAGAAAAATTGAAACAATACATCTCCACCACACCAGCCCTACAAAAGATTCTTAATGGTGTCCTACACATAGAAAACCAACAAGACCACAATAAAAGCCAAGAAACTGCACCCAAACTGAGAATCCAAGAACCATAGGAAGAACCCAGTTTTCACAGCCCCCAAGAAGGTAGATAACATGGCAGGAACTCCCAAATACCTCTCAGTCCTATCTCTTAACGTTAACGGACTGAACTCTCCAATTAAGGGACATAGACTCTCTAGTTGGATTAAAAAACAAGACTCTTCTATCTGCTGCCTTCAAGAGTCACATCTTGCCCGTAAAAACAAACACATTTTCAATGTTAAAGGCTGGAACAAAATCTACCAAGCAAACGGCCTCCATAAACAGGCGGGAGTTGCAATCCTAATATCAGAAAAAATAAACTTCAAATTAAAATTCGTGAGAAGAGATAAAGAAGGTTGCTACATACTAATTAAAGGATCTCTCCTTCAGGAGGATATTACAATTCTAAATATCTATTCGCCAAACAATGGCGGAAGAAGAAAGAAGGATGGCCAGTAGACACATGAAGAAATGTTCAACATCCCTAGCCATAAAAGAAATGCAAATCAAAACAACATTGAGATATCACCTCACACCAGTTAGAACGGCAAAAATCAAGAACTCTAACAACAACAGATGCTGGAGGGGATGTGGACAGAAAGGAACCTTACTTCATTGATGGTGGGAATGTAAACTTGTTCAACCACTTTGGAAAGCAGTATGGAGGTTCCTCAAAAGACTTCACATAGAACTCCCCTATGACCCAGCAATCCCACTTTTGGGCATTTACCCAAATGTTTACAAACAAGACCACATGAAAGCTACCAGCACAACTATGTTTATTGCAGCATTATTTACCATAGCTAAGATATGGAACCAAACCAGATGCCCCTCAGTAGATGAATGGATCAAGAAAATGTGGTATATATACACAATGGAATTCTATGCCTCCATCAGGAAGAATGACATTGCCCCATTTGTTAGGAAATGGAAAAACTTGGAAAAAATTATATTAAGTGAAGTAAGCCAGGTCCAAAGAAACGTAGGTCCCATGGTTTCCCTTATTTGTAATATCTAGTATATGTATGAGTCAAGCGGAAAAGGTCAGATAATATGATGTCAGGAAAATGAACCCTTAGATGTGTATTTTAATGTTTTTTTCTTTCATGCACGTGTTTCTAACACATTTATAAGATTATCTCTTTGTTGCTTTGTATGTCCCTCCCCCACAGTATAACCCCTGCTTTCACTATATTTGATGTCAGTATAACTTGTGGAGGAGATGGGGAAAAACCTATTGTTTAAGGATACAGGTGGACCTGTTTCAACAATGAGAAGTACAAGTTGTCATGTCCATAAGGAGCTTTACAACGTCGGTGCGGGGGGGGGGGCTGAGGGGGGGGGTAAGGGGGGAAGGAGAAGGATTGGGATTGGGGGGGAAGGGGGAGGCTGGGAAGGGAGGTGAAGGGTAAACAAAGGAGGAGGCTGCAATGCTTGGTAAAAATGTACACATTATCCTGCCCATGTAATTGTAACCCCTCTGTACAGTATGTTCACAAATAAAATTAAATTAAATTAAAAAAAAAAAGAATTCTTAGATGGAATTCTATGCCTCCATCAGAAACAATGACATTGCCCCATTTTTTAGGAAATGGAAACACTTGAAAAAATTATATTAAGTTAAGTAAGCCAGGCCCAAAGAAACATAGGTTCCATGGTTCCCTTATTTGCAATAACTAGAATTTGTCTGAGTCAAGTAGAAAAGGTCAGATAAGTTTATGTTAGGTGAAATGAACCCCAAGATAAGTATTCAATTTTTTTTTCTTTCATGCGATTATTTCTAACATATTTATAAGATTATTTCTTTGTTGTTTTATATGTCCCTCCCCCACGGTATAACCCCTGCTTTCACTGTATTTGCTGTTGGTATAATTTTTGGAGGGGGAGGGAAAAAGCAAATTGTTTAAATAGAGATACAGGTGGGCCCATTGCAACAATGAGATGTACAAGAGGTTATGTCGAAAACCAAACTTTACAACTTTGGCTATGGAGGGGCGGAGGATTGGGTGGGGGGGGGAGAGGAGGGGATGGGGAGGGATGGGAAGTGGAAACAAAGGAGGAGGCAACAATGCTTGATAAGAAATGTACTCATTATCTTGCCCATGTAATTGTAACCCCTCTGTACAATATTTTAACAATAAGAAAAGAATTCTTAGAAGCCATTGGTTAAAAACTTAGTAAAGAACTGCCCCAAGTACCCAAGGAATATATTTTGATGATACAATTTAAATACTTAAACTTCAACAGAGAAGCAAAAAGTTTAAAAACTATTACACAGTAAAGAAATAAATCAGAACATATTACTATAATAATCATTAGACAAATTTTTAGTGGTAGTCAAATATGTAAGAAATGAGGCAATTTGCCATTCGTTTGCACTTTAGAAGTGAGAAAGAATTTTCTAGATCCTTTTAAATATATCGTAAGTTTAATGAAGAAACTATTCTGTCACATCATATGATAATCAGATAAAGATTATATTAGAGCAAACAACAGATTCTACTATGTTTTGGATGTTAAGGTATATACATATTTTGGTGGGGATTTCAACTTGGTGTATTGTTCTTGCTAGGCTGGCATCATATCAGTTGTTAATTTTAGGATAGGGGTTCCCTTTCCACAAGAACATGCACCTGATCTGTTCTTTTAGTTTTCCCATCATCAAAGGCATCAGAGTTACACTATCTACCAGACCATCAGTCCTGCAGTCCTTCCAATTTTAGTCTCTAGATAGTGCAGGATGGTGGAAATGATCCAATGCACCCAGTTATAGATTAAGGAAGTCCACTAAAATGTGGCCTGGGTTCTGTTCTCAAGCCTCCTAAGTAGTTAAGAGTACAGTTGGGAGCCCTGCTGCCAAGCAGTAAATATTTTTAAGCAATTAGACATATATGACTTAGACTTGTGATTACCTCAGGAAAAGTATAAAACAGCAGTGAAGCATAGAGGACAGGCAACATTTTAAATAGCTACTCAGAGATTGAATCAGCTTAGCTAGCTACTCAGGAGGCTGAGATATGAAGACCACTGTTCAAAGCCAGTCCAATCATGACAATACATGTGATTATCTCCAAAGAACCATAAGTGGAGTAGTGGCTCAAGTGTTAGACTACTATCCTTGACCACAGAAACTTTGGGATAGTGTCTAGGCACTATCAAGCCTCAGCAATGAATAATGCATGCATGAGCAATGCACATGCGTGTGTGTGTACACGCACATGTGTGCACGCACACACACACACACACACACAAATGAGTATTTCAATGCAGAGTTCTTTATTTTTTTACCTTGCTGTACTTTATTTCCCTGTATCAGTCCACCAATTAACAAAGTCAGCTAAGCACCTATTTACATAAAACTCATCATGTTTCTCTAAAGTCTACTCTCTTTTTGGAAGCCTGCTTTTATTTGACATAAAAGTAAATTATTCAGGAGTTCAAGTAATCTCCCTCAACTCTGTAGTGTTAGCTGATTTTTTAGGCTCTCCCTAGCAATATGATTCTGTGAAACCCTGCATCAAGCAGCATATTTCATTTACGAGAAGGGAAGCCTCTGTCAAACAATTAGTAATAGGTTTTTCTTCTCCTGGCAAGCATCTGAGTTTTATTATATTGGTATAATTCATGATAAGTCTGTGAATGCCAAAGAGTGCTCTTAAAATAAACTGACCCTTCTCAGTGATTAGCATTTGTATACCATTCATAGATATGAAGATGTTTAAATATTACTGAAATTGCTTTGGAATAAATAAAGTTCACCTAGACTATCTTGAGAAAGAAGAATTGGTTTCTCAGCACTTTAGGTAAGAACTTGAGTGAAAGAAACCAAAGGAAAGGTGAGGAACGACTGAATACATATATTCAAATGAAACAAACCAACCCAAGTAAAACAAGTTAATTCAGTACTCAAGAACCTGCAGGAAATGCAAAGATTTATTTAAAAAATCAGCTATGATAAGCTTATGAAAAAACTGACTATATGGGAGTCTACTGTTGTGAGGATAGTGGTTAAAGCCCAGACTGGACATAAAGATCTGTACACAATGCCAGACACCTGTTATTCTAAATTCCAGGAAGAATAACATCAAGTGGACTGAGCCCATGATCATACACAAGTAGGAAGCCAGATTCTATCTGAAAATTAATCTGGATAATTTAGGGCTGGGGGCATGACAAACTGGTAAGAACACCCATTTAGGAGACACAAGACACTAAATTCAAACTCTAATATTATGGATGTTAAAGAAAAAAGCTATGACTTCAAAGAATTGGAATAATTGTAAGATTTGAGTATTTGTGTGGAGAAAAATCCATTAGAGAGATAGAGTGAACCCATGTTGCAATGCTTTCTACTTAAGTGATAATGTTATGTGGTACTCCAGACATAACAGAGTTACTTTGCAAAGGTAACTGAGCATGGATGTGCATTTGGGTGATGAAAATACTCTATTTACACAGGTATTAATTAAATACATTTTTTTTGGTAGATTGTAGTTTTTGAAATAAGAGGCTGGGTGATATCCCCAAGCATTTTCTCCACATGTGACCACTTAATTTATTATTATTATTTTTTTTTTTTTGTCGGTCTGGGCCTGGGCGCTGTCCCTCAGCTCTTCAGCTCAAGGCAAGCGCTCTACCACTTGAGCTACAGCGCCACTTCCGGTTTTCTGGTGGTTTATTGGAGATAGGAGTCTCAAGGTCTTTCCTGCCTGGGCTGGCTTTGAACCGCGATCCTCAGATCTCAGCCTCCTGAGTAGCTAGGATTACAGGCGTGAGCCACCAGCGCCCGGCCACTTAATTTATTTTTAATTAATTAATTACTTAATTAGTTTGATGCTAATACTAGAGCTTGAAGTCAGGGTCTGGCTCTGTCCCAGAATTTGTTATTTTTTTGTTTTAGTTTTTTCAAGGCTACCATTTCACTGCTTGTACCGTAGCTCCATTCCTAGCTTTTGCTGGTTACTTTCAAATCAAAATCTCATGGACTTTTTTTTCTTGGTCTGGTTTCAAACCACAATTCTCAGATTTCTTCTTTCTGATTAGCTAGGATTAAAGCCATGATCCACCAGTGTGGCTTCTAATTTTTCCTCTATACTTATTTAATGCACATATTAAGGTAATAATGTAAAACTAAGAGTATAGAAGAAAGATGTACAGTCATGATATTGTCCTGTCACAAATTCAAGTTAGTAATGTAAATTTCTTCCTAAGTCCATACAAAAAAACACCATAATATAGTGTAAGAGAACTCATTATTGAACAGATGAGCTTTAAGAGCTTTCTAATAGATCCATTATTTATTGTTACTCAACATTAGGAAAAATGTATAATGCAGTAAGTAAAATAGAAGACCTTTGGAAGACTACTTAAATTCCTTGTTTTTCTAAAGACACTTGTTTTCATCTAAAAAAATAGGCTTGTCTATTGTCTTCATGTGATTTTGATGATTGAAGATGCTTAATGAAAAGTCAAAATGTATTAGTAGTCCTTTGTTATCAATTCTGACTTTTTCTTTTTGGAGAATATAATGATCAAAGCAATAGTTCAGAATCAGCAAGCAAGAGTTCAGAATCATGCTTCCAGTGCAAGTGGGTCACCAGTAAGTAATCCTCAATACCAGTTTCCACAAAGTTTTCTCACAGATAAAATCGGCCTGCCTTTTCTAGCTGCTTTCCTAGCCTGTACCTATTCCTTCATTGTACAGGAAAAGTGTGATTCAACTGATTTCAGTCAGATCTGTTACTAGTACTATCAAGGATTTAGATTCTTATGTAGGCTATTAAAAAGGTATTTACTAATTTCAAGTAAATACATAAATTCTATTTCCATCTTTTTTAAAACAAATTTCTGCTTGTTCTATAAATTGATCAGAGGCATGGATTTTGTGGATAGCTCATCTCTCTCTTTCATGGCTCTCATAGATAATATGATTACTCCATAATTATCCTTATTTATATTGTTTTATATTTTGGGTTGCATCATTTCACTTTCTGCACTGCCATTTCCCAAATCATTTATATAGGAGGCATTATTTCACATTTTCTCATTCCTAGTATAAGTTCCACATGAAGACACCACTGGTCCTCATTTTCAGTCTGTACCTTTGAATATGGAGGAACATCTTTCCTCTGCTCTGTATTTATTCCCTAATCTCCAGTTAGAATAATTTTGAATAGTAAAAATGGAAAAAGAAAATAAATCATGGTGAAATAACATACGCAGAAAATTCACCAGATATTTCTGACCAGTTCAACCAACATGAACTATTAGGGAAATACATGGACACCTCATTTCCACTAGCACTCAAAGTATTTGGTTAGGAAATTCTGATGAAGATGAGGAACAAGATGAAAAAGTGAGGAATGGTAACAATTGCAAGAAAAAAAATGGAGAAGGATCCAAGCAAATTTCTTCTTTGGGCTGCTGAAAATAACCAGCTTACTACAGTGCAGAGAATAATTTCCAAAAAGGCCACTCATGTGAATACTAGGGATGACTATGAGTATACCCCTCTTCATCGGGAAGTCTACAGTGGACACTTAGACATTGTCCATGAGTTGGTGGCTCAAGGGGCACATGAAATAACTGTAGATGGCTGGACACCCCTGCACAGTGCATATACGTGTAATAATACCAGAGTGGCTTCTTTCTTCTTCATGATGCAGATAACAATGCCCAAACTAGAGGCTTCTTGACCCCCTTGCATCTTGCTGCTGGAAATTGAGATAGCAAAAATACACTGGAACTGTCACCAATATGTCAAACCAGGTCTGAAGATCCACTTGGAAGAAACTGCATTTGATATTATAGTATTATATTTCTTTGGGATAAAACGACAATGTTGTCTAATTTCAAAAGTTGTGTAAAGGTTATGCTATGTAAAGGCCTTTCTAAGGTGAAAATTTAATACATTGATGTCAAAGTAACTTTTAATTATATGAATTACGTGTATTGTTACACTTGTAATTTTGTAACCAACCAACTTTTTAATAGCTGTTTTTCATTTCTTGCATCTGAAGAATGAAAAATTTTGAATACTTCACAAATTTTCATATCATCGTTGTACAAGTGCCATGTTAATCTCTGTATTGTTGTAATTTTGGTATAAAGCTGCTGAAGAATGTAGTATCCTGTAAATTTAAGTAGTTAATGATGAAATATTTATACAGGCTTATATGCTTAGGTGCCTATTTGTAACAAGGGAACCTTATTGTTCCTAAAAATGCTATTAATCTTATTTCCCTAAAATTCTGTGAATAGTTGAAAAAAATATGTTGTTCAGTTGATTGCTCACATTTGCAATCTTTTTGTCAATGACTATTTTAAGTCTTTTTCATTTAGAATCTGATCATACTTTCAAGTATTTATAGCTAAGTCCAAAGGAGACGGCTTTTTCAAGTACTTATTTATCCAACTGTGTTAGCTCTGTGAAGCCAATGGATTCAAAGTAAGCCTTGTTTAAGAGCTACTTCTAAATATATGGAGCTGAAATTTTCCCAAATGAGGTCTTATTGGCACAAATGTCTACCTGACCCTTTACCCTTCTTCCATGAAAGAACAGACCAACCAGAATATCTTACTCTGAGAGCATAGATTGTATTACTGGAACAAAACTAATCTTAGTTACAGGGATCATAGAGAGATGAACAGTTTAGCCAGAACTGTTCATACTAGAAGGCATTTTATCAAAATATGATTGTTTATGATACCTACCATTTCAAAAGTAGCTAAAGCCAAGAAGGTGAAAAATTGTTCACATGCATGATTACCTAATGTCTTGACCTGTCTACCTTCCAACCAGGCAGGAACTTACACTACTGCCATTTTATCACCAAATATTTTCATAGTTGCAAGAGAAGTCCATATATTTCTCTTCATTATTAGGCCTTAAATTGGTAATGATTTTTATTATTTTTATTTTTATTGTGAACATAATGTACAGAGGGGTAACAATTACATGGGCAAGATAATGAGTACATTTCTTATCAAGCATTGCAGCCTCCTCCTTTGTTTACCCTTCACATGCCTTCCCTGCCTCCCCCGACCCCACCCAACCCTCCTCCCCAACAAAGTTGTAAAGTTCGTTTTCGACATGACAACTTGTACTTCTCATTGTTGCAACGGGTCCACCACTATCCTTAAACGACTTGTTTTTTCCCTTCTCCTTTACAAATTATACTGATATCAAATATAGTGAAAGCAGGGGTTATAATGTGGAGGAGGGACATAGAAAGCAACAAAGAGATAATCTTATAAATGTGTTAGAAACACGTGCATGAAAGAAAAAAAAATCTAAATACATATCTAAGGGTTCATTTTCCTAACATCACATTATCTGACCTTTTCTGCTTGACTAATACATATACTAGATATTGCAAATAAGAGAAACCATGGGACCTACGTTTCTTTGGGCTTGGCTTACTTCACTTAATATAATTTTTTCCAAGCCTTTCCATTTCCTAACAAATGGGTCAATGTCATTCTTCCTGATGGAGGCATTGAATTCCATCCTGTATATATACCACATTTTCTTGATCCATTCATCTACTGAGGGGCATCTGGGTTGGTTCCATATCTTAGCTATGGTAAATAATTCTGCAATTAACATAGGTGTGCTGGTAGCTATAGTGTGGTCTTGTTTGTAAACATTTGGGTAAATGCCCCAAAGTGGGATTGCTGTGTCATAGGGGAGCTCTATGTGAAGTTTTGTGAGAACCTCCATACTGCTTTCCAAAGTGGTTGAACAAGTTTACACTCCCACCAACAATGCAGTAAGGTTCCCTTCTGTCCACATAACCTCCAGCATCTGTTGTTATTAGAGTTCTTCATTTTGCCATTCTAACTGGGGTGAGGTGGTATGTCAATGTTGTTTTGATTTGCATTATCACCCTGCATCAGAATCAACTCCAAATGGATCAAAGACCTCGGAGTCGAATCAGACACTCTGAAAACATTACAGGATGGAATAGTAGAAACCCTAGGTCTCCTTGGCGCAGGCCGAAATTTTCTTAATAGAGTCCCGGAAACACAACAAGTCAAAGAAAGGTTGGACAATGGGATTGCATGAAGTTGCAGAGCTTCTGCATGGCAAAGGACATAGCTAGCAAGATCAATAGAAAGCCCACGGATTGGGAGAAGATCTTCACTAGCCATACAATGGACAAGGGTCTCATATCTAAAATATACTTGGAACTCAAAAAATTAAATCCCCAATAACAAATACTCAAAGAAACAACTGCCCAATATATAAATGGACAAAAGACCTAAAGAGAAACTTCTCGGAAGAAGAAAGAAGGATGGCCAATAGACACATCTGAAGAAAAGCTCAACCTCCCTAAATTGGTAATGTTTTAACCACAGTGTTTCTTCTTGCCTCCAGGCTGTAAATCTACAAATGGTAAAGCTTTAGATTTAACTCTACCAAACACTGAGGTAGAGATAATGGAATAATACTTTAAAACAGAGTTGCCTTTGATACCCTAACCACAACCGAACAATGCAAAACATGAACCTTTTAATTATATTACATATAGTTATGTATTTTACATTTATATGTGATGATTTTATATTTCACACTATGAAACTTAGTAGACTTAATTGATAATTTGACAAATAAATTGATATTTATTCCAATAAATAGAATTAGAATATAAATAATTAGGTTTAGAATATATATCAGAATATAAAATGTATCAATGCAATATTTTAGGTACAAACTTGTGATACCTTCTAAGTGAACATGGCTTTCTGAATTCACATTGCAAAAAAAGAGTGTTGTTTTCCTCGAATCTATATGGGATTTTATTCTGCTGCTCTGTTTATTGTTTTAACTTGCTGGTCCCAAACTGTTTTTCTCCATATTTCTGAAGCATTCCTACTGATTATGCCCAAATTTTGCTGATATGATGTCTAAAAAATACTTCTCTTCTGTAGGACCCATGGGTCCTAGGATCTCAGGTCCCATTACCTGTATCATCAGATAACAGGGGCAAGACTTCTCACCTAGGCCCATGCAACATGCCAACAGAAAGTAATTGAAGAGCTATCTGGTCGTTAATTGGACATAATCAACTCCCAGGCTTTCCTGCATGGTCTGGCTTGTATGTCCTGCTCAGCTTTCTCTCTCAAAGCTGGAGCTCTACCGTCTGGGCCACTGCTCCACTTCGGGTTCACTGGTGGTTCATTGTAGATAAGAGTCTCACCGAGTTTCCTGCTCAGCTGGCTTTGAATGGCGATCTACTGAGGAGGCTTCAAGTGGCTTTTCTCAGGAATTTGCAGAGCAGCCGCTTCACACAAATCTTTAGTCTAAATCTCGAGAGGTACTAGAGAAAAACAGAAACAGGAAGATGCTTCTAGTGTGTTCTAGATACTTAAATTTGGGGACACAAAACACTCATAATGATTAGATCAATTTATATGCAAAAGGAGCATTGCAGACAGTATGAGGATCACTCCAGATTTCGGTCCTCTCATCCTGAGACAGTAAATTCACTGCAGCTCAATGCTAAGTGACAGAACTGACATATCCTGTGGATATTTGCTCCAAAATACTGTGACACTCTTTTCTCACGTTTGGCCTCAAACCTGTGACCAGAGAAGAAGATGAGGAGAGAAAGCAACTATAATAAACATTGAGTAGTTTACTTATAAATTCAAACCATTGGAATGACCCTGCTAAGAAGTCAGATTGTCCAGATTAAAAAATGAAGAAGAAAGGAAAGAAGGTGTCAGTGGCTGCTGATTGTAATCCCACCTCCTTAGGATGCTGAGATGAAGAGAATCTTAGCTTGAATCCAGCCAGTGTAAGAAAGACTATGACACTGTTACTTCTAAGAGATCACAAAAAAACCAGAATTGAGGCTATGACTCAAGCTTCATGTACTACCCTTGAGCAAAAGGAGCTCAGGGACAATGCCTAGTCTCATAGTTCAACCTCAGGACCTGCCCCCTCAAAAAGAGCCTGTACTTCCATGTCATTGTCTATGTATGGATGTATTCCTATAGGTGAAGCTCCAGAATAGCTATGATGAATGGCACCAAGTTAGGAAATTTGTATTCAATACAATAATTTCATAACACAGAGATGACTTCTTTCAAGACACTGCATGTTCCAGGGAACCCCTCCTCACTGTTCCCAGTGTAACCTGAGGGTTTCTCTGCATCCCAGGCCTGCTGGAAGAAGTCTCTCACATTGTGTGGACAGGCAGACAAAAGGCCTCACACCTGTACAGCTGGGTAACAAACAATTCCACCTGAGCCAGTTAGTGAGGATGAGTGTGGGCGTGCTCTGAAAGTCAGGAGAAAAGGGTCTCTTTGTACCCCAAGCTATCTCTTTCCCCAGTGCTCTGTTTTTACAGGAAGCTTTCATTTATGCCTCTGTCCATGGCAGATAAAGTTATGTGCACTCATCCTGCCTTTGTGAGACTATGTTTTTGTGTTCAGATAAAGTGCTCAATATAATTCAGGAGTACTTCTGGCAGACAACTAGGGCACTGAACCTAATGAAATGTTTCATTGCCAGCAATGATGGGCCTATGATGCCTCCCCTAGGTTTGGGAAATCCAAGCACATGTTGGATATCACAAAGCTTCCTGTCATCTAGGGCAGGTGAAGCTCATCAGGTTTTGAAACCTTTGACCTCTCCTTGTTGGGCCCTGGGTGGCTAGGTTTTGATCACAAGGCCTATGTACTGAGGAGGAGCACAGTGCAGAAGCCCAGTGCTTTACCATTTTGTGTAACAACATCACTTCTGGTCTGTGAGTGTGTGTGTTTGTGTGTGTGTGTGGGGGGGGGGGTGGGTGGGTGGGTATGTGTGCACGCACACACATACATGAGTCCTGGAGCTTGAAATCAGGACCTGAGCACTGTACCTAGTTTCTCTTGTAGAAGGATAGCCTTCTCCCACTGGAGCCACAGAGCCACTTCAGGGTTTTTCCAAATGATATGGTCCTGAGAAATCAAGCCCAGGGTTTCATAGGTGCAAAGCACTCTATCCCTAATGCACTTTCCCAGGCCTCTACCTCAGGTTTGTTAGTGTTTTCTGTCTTTTGTTGTTGTTGCTGCTGTTGTCAGTTGTAGGAGTTGAAGTCTGGGCCTGGGTGCTTTCCTTGAGCTCTTCAGCTCAAGTCTTGTGCTCTACCACTTGAGCCACAGAGCCACTTCAGGTTTTCTGGTGGTTCATTGGAGCTAAGTGTCTCAAAGTCTTTCCTGCCCAGGCTTGATTTGAACCATGATCCTCAGATCTCATTCGCCTGAGTAGCTAGGATTACCAGCATGAGGAAAAGCACCCTGCTTCCACTTCAGGTTCTTAGTGGTGAATTGAAGATAATAGTCTCATGGGACCTTTTATGTCTGGGATATTTTGGAACCCAGATCTTCAGATCTCAGGTTCCTGAGAAGGCGGGATGACAGACCAGCTACTGACCACTTGGCCGTGGCTTCTGCTGCAAGGGGGTCCATGGTTCCAAGTGGTGAAGTGCTAGCCATGAGCCCTAGAGGTAAGGGTCAGCACCTAGAACCCGAGTTCAAGGTTCATAAGAGAAAAAAAAGAAAATGTTTGTCCGCAGAAGACAATTCACTAGTCTTCAGTAATATATAATTTTGTACTTCCCATGGGAACATATCTGAGCCTCAATATTCTTGTCTGCATAATCATCTCAGTTGTGGATCCCTTACAAGGGCACGATGTAAGAATGCACCCTGTGAAGGACACAGTACATGTCACTCTTTGCAGGACTCAGCACACAGCATCTTGTGAAACACTTAGCACCCAATGCAGGACTCAACACACTGCACCCTGTGAAGGACTCAGCACATAGCTCTGTTCCACAAGCTGTCATTAAAATTAGGGTGCTTTCATCAATATCACCGTTCTTCAAGGAAAATTTCACAAACCATACAAGTTCACATCTAATGGTTTAATGGGGTGGTTTTTACTTGGGGAAGGTAGTCATGGGGCTTGAACTGAAAGCATGGGGATACTATTCTAATAATATTTGCTCAAGGCTAGAGCTCTATGACTTGGAGCCACATTTTGAAGAGTCTCCTAGACATCCTGCCAGGACTGGGGTTTAAACACCCCGAGCAGCTAAGATGACGGGCGTAAGCCAGGATGACATGGGTAACCCATGGAGCTAGGTTGCAGTGGTTTACATGTGGCTAAGTCAGGTTAGGTGGCAGCTGTCAGCACCACGCACCTAGCTTGCTCTGTAATGAGGTATTTGAAGTTCTGTCCTTCTATAATTGCAGTTAGAACATCCTACCTTTTTTTGGTGGCAGTCCTGGGGCTTGAGTAAGAGCCTAAGCATTTGTGCTCAAGGCTAGCACTCAATTGGTTGAAAGATAGCAGAACTTCCTGTTTTTCTATTTATGTGGCACTGAGGAATTGAACACAGGGCTTCATGATTACTAGGTGAGCACTGAAACACCGAGCTCCAGGAGTGAACAAGGTATAAATAGAGATTTCTGTATATAAATATTGTAGACACAAAAAGAGAGATATCTGCATATTATTAAATTATAGATAATATTAGTACCAATTCTTAGGTATTAAATTATATCTATTATATCTCCATTTAATGATGTGTCCCAGTTAACAATTAATAAAGCATCAATTAATAATTACTCAATATCAGTATTGTTTATCATATATGTACATATATCCATACATATAATTAATATTTCATAGAATGAGACAGATGTCTATATATTATTGAATTATGCATCATGTGTTACTACCAATTATTAGGTATTTAATTATGTCTCCATGTAATTTTTATTCTGTTAATGCTTAATAAAATATTAATTAAAATTAATGTACTTCCTATACTTATTGTGTCTAATTTTATCCTAGAATGATTCACTACTAATTCAATGTTTATCATTTATTGTAGTGACAATTCTTCCACCTATGACATTTTTTATCTTTATTACATCCTATTACAGAGCATATAGATTTGCACACAAATTATACATCCTATCTAACACTGAGCACTTTCACAGAAAAGGAAACATGTGTCACACTCGGCTTCTCACTCCAAGATTACATTTTTGGCAGTGCTGGGATCTAAACTCATGGCTTAAAAGGCTCATTTCATGAATGGGTGACTGCCAGCACAGCAGCCTCTAGCCAAATCACCTGCCAGGCAGTCCCCAGTCCCTGACATCCTGCCACATATGTTGACTCCAAATTGTGCTTAGTGTGGTTACTCATTTTATTTTTTTTTGTTTTATTCATTTGCAATTTATTTTATTGACTGATATTATGCATGGAATATTTACAGCATTTATTACATAGGATATAGATTTTCCTACGTATGAAACTTCATACCTAACACCCAGGACTTTTACAGAAAAGGAAAACATGTCACCATGGGCTTCTTACTGCACAATTCAATTTTTGTGAGAGCTGGCATCTGAACTCACAGCCACAAAGCCCAATTCATGAATGGGTGAGTGTCAGCACACCAGCCTGGGGCATATGGAGCTGACAAGCAGTTCCTAGCGCCTGAGATTAAGCCCCAAGGGTTGACAAAATAAGAACAGACTGACATGCAGAAGGTAGTACACAAATAGATATAGATATTTGTAGAGTGCCAAAGATGTCTATATATTATTTAGTTATATAGGCTACATTTCTACCAATTTTGGGGTATTTATTATGCCTCCATGTAATTAATATTATTGTTTTCATACTTAATGAATTATTAATTAAATTAACCACTGTCCATAAACTATTGCATCCATGTAATTAATAGTATTCTCTTAATGTATCAAAAAATATTCATTAAAATCCATCAGCCTCCTAAAATCAGTCTCTAATTTTATAGTAGTATCATTCAGGAACAACAAATTCAACCTTGACATTCATAATTTCCATCGGTGTTCCTGTGAATAGGAATGAGACTGTTAGGATCTCCCTCCATTGGTAGGCTTCAGGATTGGGCTTCGAACAGAGCCTATTTTGCCGTGTTGGCCTATGGCTTCCCTGGAAGCCCACCAGCCTTCAGCAATGCCAGGTTGCAAACACTTTTCAGCTGTGTCATTCAGACCCAGGATGATCATCTTGAAAAGAAAAATGTTGCCAGGTTTTTTTTTTCCTTGTCAGCCTTTGAGGACCAAGGTTCGGCTGTGTGTCCAGTGGCTGCAACCCAGCGTACAGTGATCAAAGCTGAAGCAGAGTTGCCATGCCCTGAGTTCAAGCCCTGTCCTTGACAAAATAAAAATACACACACACATACAGACAGACAGATACAGACATACATTAAAAATATTAAAAAAATTATGAGGCTCTTTAGCTTGGAATTCAGGCCATTTTTCTGCCAGGCCTGGGATTTGAACTCAGGGTTTTGGTAAATCTGCAGCACTGTGGGGGAAAAGGAAGCTCACAGAGCTGGAAGACAAGAAATTCAGGCCTGATCTCAGGGGCTGAATTCAAGCCCTAGCAACCAAAAAAATAATATTTGTATACATTTTAAATACATGATTTATATTTACATACTCATGTTTACTGCATATGGCAGTTAGTGTAGTTATTAATTTATTTTGTGTTTTATTTATTTATTATATATTTTAGAGAGTATGATTACATGTATAACATTTTTTACATCCTATTACATAGGACACAGATTTGCCTATGTATTATACATCATTCCTTAGACCCAGCACTTTCACTGATAAGGAAAACAAGTGGGACAATTGGCTTCTTCCACCAGGAATAAGTTTTGGGCAGTTCTGTGATCTGAACTTCGGGCCTAGAAGGCACACTTCATGAATGGTTCAATGTTAGCACACCAGTCTGATTCAAATGAAGATGTAGGGCAAATTTGAGGGCCTGAGATCAAGCCCTAGGAGTGGTCAATATATAAACAGATAGATGTGTAGATTCAAGTGTGTGTGTGTGTGTGTGTGTGTGTGTGTGTGTGTGTGTTGTGTATTTACATATGTATATGCACTATAAATAAATTTATAGAGAGACAGATAAACATTTATGTAGATTCTAATGTATAATTCTATATAAAGAGTGATGTCCATATCTTATTTTTATATATTCTATTACTACCAATTATTTAGTCTAAAATTATTCCTCCATTAATTAATCACGGTAGGAAACTTAATAAAGTATTAATTAAATTAACCAATGACCTATATTTATTTCATACAATCTTATACTAGAATGACTAGCTAATTAGTAATTTAATTAGTACATTACAAACATTCTATTATTGTTCCTATAGATAGGAACGAGTTCTCTAGGATCTTCAGCTCTGTAGGTGGCAGTCCCAGGATTGAACTCAGGGCCTAGGTTTCTGGGTTGGGCTCAGGCTTCACTGACAGCCCACCAGCCTTCTGCTGTGCAAGGTCTCATACAATATTCAAGCCGAGTCATTAAGACCCAGGATGGTCACAGTGCTAAGGAAACAAAGGTAAAACTGTTGTGTAAAACTTCCTGTTTTTTCCTCTTCCATCTTGGTTGGTTTTTTTTTTTTTTTTTTTTTGCCAAAGCTGGGAGTTGAACTCTAGTCCTAGGATCCCTGGATCATCTGTGGGTGTAAAAGCTGCACCCCAGCCTAGGGTAATTAAGGCTGAGGCAGAGTAGTGATGACCTGAATTCAAGCCCCATGCCTGCACCACCAATAAAGTTAAGGTCCTGGCTAGGAATTTGGGCCATTTTATCTGGCAGACCTGGAATTTGAACTCAGGGACTGGGTAACTCTATTTTGCTCCTGGTGATGTGGAAACTAACCTCCTGGAAGAAAAAAATTCAGGAGCATTTCCCAGGGTGTGAATTCCAGCCCCAGAACAGGCAAAAATAATATTTATATACATGTATAATGTGTATCATATATATGTATTTGCATAGATATTACATATTGTACCTAGGACACAATATTTCCACAAAAAGGAAACAGGACAATATTGGCTTCTTACTCACCTATTGTCTTCGGCACTGCTGGGATTTGAACTCAGGGCATGGAATGCCCAATTAATCAAGGTGTCATTGTAAGCACAGTAGTCTCAAACAAATTCACTGCCAGGCAGTTCCCAGGACCTGAGTTCTAGCCCCAGGAGTGGCCAATATATAAATAGGTAGATTTGTAAATTGCTGAAAATAAATATATATATATGTATATATTTAGAGAGAGATGTATATATATATATATATATATATATATTATATATATTCCGCTGTATATTTAAACATATAAATATATTTATAGAATGTGAGATGTCTGTATATTATTAAATTAAATGTAATATATAACTAATAATTATTAGGTATTAAATTATTGTTAAATTACTAGGTATTAGGTATTAAATTATGCCCCAATTTAATGATGTATCATGGATTAAGGCACAATCAAGTGCTACCTTGTGTAAAAGGATCTCAGGGACAATGTCTAGGCTCATAGTTCAAGGCTCAGGACCTGCACCAAAAATAAAAAAGAGCCAGTAACTCCATGTGTCTATGTATGTATGCATGTATTTCTATCGGTGAACATACAGTCGTTATGAAGAAAGGCAAACAACTAAGATATTTGCTTTGAATAGAATGATGTCATAGAACAGAGAGTGCTTTCAAGACAGTGCATGATCCTGGTCCAAAAAAATTAAGACCCAGACTTGGAATTTGCACCATTTTTCTGGCAGGCCTGGGATTTCAACTCAGGGTATGATAAACTCTCTGGCACTGTGGGGAAGGGGAAACTCACCGTCGTGGAAAACAAGAATTTCAGACCAGTTTCCAGTGACGGAATTCAAGCCCCAGCACTGTTAAAAATAATATTCATACATGAGATCTATTTACATACATGGGTTTACTCCATATGACATTTGTTACCCTTATTTATTTTTATTTATTTTATTTAGTATTATTACATATATAACATTTATTTCATTTATTACATCTTATCACATGGATTTATTTGCATATGGATTATATATCATATTGAGACCCAGGACTTTCACCAAGAAGGGAAATAAATGTGTCAAAATTGGCTTCTGACTCCACATATAAACTTTTGGCCATTCTGGGACTTGAACTCACAGCCCACAATGCCCAATTCATGAATGGGTCAGTTGTAGAACAAAAGCCTTTGGCAAACTGAGCTGCCAGTCAGTTCTGAGGACCTTCGATGAAGCAATAGCAGTGGTGGATACATAGATAGATAGATAGATAGATAGATAGATAGATAGATAGATAGATAGATAGATAGACAGACAGACAGACAGACAGACAGACAGACAGACAGACAGACAGACAGACAGACAGACAGACAGATAGATAGATAGATAGATAGATAGATAGATAGATAGATAGATAGATAGATAGATAGATAGACAGACAGATATGTAGTTTGCTATATATATGACAGAGAGACAATGTAAGGATATTAAATTATATATATATTATGAATTATTAGTTATTGAATTATGCTTCCACTTAATGAAGTATCATGGTTGAATACTTATTAAAGCATTAATGTAAAAGTAGTCAGTATTCCTTAATTAGGAGAATCATACCATTGTGCTAGAATGGAAGACATAACCCAATAGTTTTTGTGTGGCATTCTATAAGAGAATCATGAAATAACTGCAAATTTAATAGTTACTTTTATAACATTCCAGTAAGCATTCCTATAAATAGGAATGGTTTTCTCAAGATCTCCCGCCATTTGTAGGTGGCAGTCCTGGCATTTGAACTACAGACCTGGGTAGTTTACTTTGAAATGCAAACCATTAGAATGACACTGTGAAGATTTCAGATTGTCACAATGAAAGAAAAGTATGAGAAGAAAGAAACTCAGGTGTCAGCAGATCCTGCCTGTAATCCTAGATCTTCAGGAGGCTGAGAGGTAGGGAATGCCGGTTTGAATTCAGCCAGGACAGGAAAGCCCACCACATTCTCATTTCTGAGGGATCACAGGAATACAAAATCTCCATGAGTGGGGCTATGGCTCAAGGGCAGAACACTATCCTTGAGCAAAAGGAGCTCAAGGACAGTGCCTAGGCTCATAGTACAACCCCCGCAACAGCCCAAAAAAAAGCCAGTAACTCTATGTCTCCCCATGTATGTATGCATATATTTCTATCGGTGAAGGTCCAGAGTCCCTATGATGAAAAGCATCCAGCTAGGAAATTTGCTTTGAATAGAATGATTTCATAACACAGAAAGTGCTTTCAAGACATGTTCCGGGGCTCCCTTTGCTGTTCCCATTTTAGCCTGAGGTTTTCTCCTCACTGGGGACTGCTGGAGGAAGTCTGCCTCATTGTTGGAACAGGCAGACAAAAGCCCTCACTCCTGTACTGCTGTGTAACAAAAAACTCCATTGAGGCCAATTAGTGAGGAGGAGTGTGGGTTGGCTCTGAAGGCCAGGAGAAAAAGGCCTCTTTGTATCCCCGAGCTATCTCTCTCCCCAGTGCTGTTTTGACAGGAAGTCTTTATTTGTGCCGCCTCCCATGATAGGCCAAGTTCCCTGCACTTATCCTGTCTTTGTTAGACTATGTTCCAGTTTTAAAATAACCTGCTACAATTAATTCAGGGTCCTTCTGGCAGACAACTAGGTAGCTGAACCTAATGAAATGACTTATTATTGGCAATGGTGCCTCCCTAGGTTTCTGGAAGCTTGCTAAATCTAAGCACATGTGTAATATCACAATGCTTCCTGTCATCTAGGGCTGGTGAAGCTCACCAGACCTTTGACCTCTCCTAGTTGAGCCCTGGGTGGCTGTGTTTCAGGGTTGAACACAGGACCTGGGTGCTGACCATGAGCTCAGAACAGAAGCTCAGTGCTTTACCATTTGGTGTCACAGCTTCATTTCTGGCATCTGTGTGTGTGTGTGTGTGTGTGTGTGTGTGTGTGTGTGTGTGTGTGTGTGTGTGTGTGTGTGTGTGTGTGTTTGTGTGTGTGTGTGTACATGTATGTGTGTTCATTCACTTGTCCTGGAGCTTGAACTCAGAACCTGAGCACATTACCTGAGTTTCTCCTGTACAAGGATAGCATTCTACCACTTGAGCCACACAGCCACTTCAGGCTTTTTTCTAGTGATGTGGTACTAAGGAACCAAACCCAGACATTCATACATGCAAAACACGCTACCCCTAAGACACATTCTCAGTACACCCCTGCAGAGTTCTTTCTTTCTTTTCTTGGAAGTTGGAGGAATTGAAATCTAGGCCTCGGTGCTGTCCGTGAGCTCTTCAGCTGAAGCCAATTGCTTGAGCTACAGCACCCCTTCTGGTTTTTGGTGGGTCACTGGAGAGAAGCATCTCAAGGAATTTTCTGCCCAGGCTGGTTTTGGACCCGTGATCCTCAGCTCTCTGCCACATGAGTAGTTTGCATGACAGGTGCGAGGCTTCCACTTCAAGTTTCTAAATGGTGAATAGGAGATAAAAGTCTCTTGGGACCATTTGTGTCTGGGATAGTTTTGAACCCAGATCGTCAGATCTCAGCTTCCTGAGTAGGCAGGATGGCAGACCTTAGCTACTATATGCCTAGACCCTAACACTCTGTTGCAAGGGGTCCTTCGCTCCACGTAGTAGGGCACTAGTCATGATCCCAACAGGTAAGTGTCAGTGGCTAGTTCCTGAGTTCAAGGTTCATGACTGAGAAACTTAAACCAAAAAATTGTCTGCAGGAGACAACTCACTAGAGTTAGGTACATACATAATTTTGGCCCTGACAGGGACAAATCATCATCTTACTTGTGGAGCTCTTACACGAACCAGATGAAAAAGTGCACCGCGTGAATGACTCAACACACAACATCTCATGAAGGACTCATCACATAGCTGTATCCCACATGCTGTCATTAAATTAAGGTGCTTTCATCAGTATCACCATTCTTTTAGAAACACCTCACAAACAGTCCAAATTTAGATTTTAGAGGGATGGGGTTTTGGAGGGAGGGCATCAGCCATGGAATTGAACTGAAAGTTTGGGGGTACTGTCCTAAGATCTTTTGCTCAAACTAGAGCTCTACCACTTTGAGCCACAGCTCAGAGTTTCACAGACATCCTGACAGGGCTGGGTTTTAAACCCACCAGTATCAGATCTCAGCCCCTGAGTATCTTGGATGACAGGGGTAAGTAAGCCAGAAGCATCCGGTTCTGTGGAGCTGGGTTGCAGTGGTTTACCTCTGGCTAAGTCAGGTTAGACGGCAGCTGTCAGCACTAGACTCCCTCCTTGCTCTATATACCTTTATATAGTTGCAGTCAGAACCTTCTATCTTTTCCTTTTTATTTTTTGTTTTGGTGCCAGTCATGATTCTTGAGTAAGGGTCTAGACACAGTCCCTAATCTTTTATGCTCAAAGTTAGTGCTCAACTGCTTGAGCGACAGCACAACTTCTGGATTTTCCTATGCACACAGTAGTGAGGAATCGAAACCAGGGCTTTGTACATACTAGGCGAGCACTCTATCACTTAGCCCCATTAGTGACAAGTGTATACACAGATAAATGTTTAGACTTGTAGATAGATAGATAGATAGATAGATAGATAGATAGATAGTTGTATATAACGTGAGATGTCTCTATATTATGAAATTGCATATACAATATTACTACAAATTATTGGCAGTTAAATTATTCCTTCCTTTTTTAAGCATCATGATTGAATACATATTAAAATATTTATTGAAAATTATTCAATGTTGTATAATTGTGTATAATTTTATAATATAATCATACACTAACTGCTAATGTAATTGTTACTTTTACAACATTCCATTCGCACAGATGTATATTGGAAAGTGTTTCTTAGAATCTCCTGCCATCCCGGAAGTCCAGGATTCGATTTCCAGGCTTAAGTTGCCGGTTTCGTCTTGACTTCCCTAATAGCCATCCAAATATCAGCAATGTAAGGTCATGTACACTTTCTGGGTATTGTCATTTAGACCCAGGATGGTTACAATGCAAAAAAAATAATAAAACCACCTCCTTGAACTTCTCAGTTTTATCCTTCTCCTTTTTATTTTTATTTTTGCCAGCCCCGAAATTTGAACTCGGGACCTAGGATCTCAGCACCAAGACCTGAGTTCAAGCCCGGTGCTTGGCCCAAAACATAATAATAATAATAATAATAATAAGGCCCTGGCTTGGAATTTGCACCATTTTTCTGGCAGGCCTGGGATTTAAACTCAGGGTCTGGAGAATTCTGAGGCACTGTGGGTGAAGGGGAAGATCACCGTCCTTGAAGACAAGCAATTCAGACAAGTTCCCAGGGCCTGAATTGAAGCTCCAGCACTATAAAATGTAAGAGTGATATATTAGATCTATGACATACGGGTTGACTCCATATGACATTTATTACCCTTATTTATTTAGTATTATTGTACATATAACATTTATTTTATTACATCATATCACATGTACTGAGACCCAGGACTTTCACATAGAAGGAAAAAAATGTGTCAAAATTGGCTTCTTACTCCATGAATAAAGTTTTGGCCATGCTGGGATTTCGACTCACAGCCTACAATGCCCAATTCATAAATGGGGTCAAAGTCTTAGCACACCAGCCTCCAGCAAACTGAGCTGCCAGGAAGTTCTGAGGACCTATAATCAAGCCACAGTAGTGCCCAATATATATATATATATATATATATATATATATATATATATATATATATATATATATATATATATGTTCATATATATATACATACATATATATATGTATGTATATACATACAGAGGAAATATGATATTATTAAATTATATATATAATTACCAATTATTAGTTATTAAATTATGCCTCCATTTAATGAAGAATCATCATTGAATACTTACAAAAGCACTAATAAAATATCAGTCAATATCCTTAATCATACCATGGTGCTAGAATGGAAGATATAAATTCAATAATTTTTGTGTGGCATTCTAAAATAGAATCATGAATTAATTTCAAATTTACTTATTACTTTTATAACATTCCATTAGCATTCAAGTAGATAGGAATGAGTTTGCAGGATCTCCCTCCATTTGTGGGTGCCAGTCCTAGCATTCGAATTCCAGGCCTGGGAAGTTTTCTTCGAATGCAATCCATTGGAATGACACCGTTAAGATTTCAGATTGTCGCGAAAAAAAGAACAACAAGAAGAAAAGTAAGCCAGGTTGTCAGTGGTTCCTCCCTGTGATCCTAGCTCCTCAGAAGGCTGAGATGCCAATTTGAATGCAGCCTGGGCAGAATAGTCTGAGACACTTGTATTTCTTAAGAGATCACAGGAAAACACAAGAAATAAACAAACAAAATCCCTGAGTGGTTCAAGTTGCATAGCACTACCGTTGAGCAAAAGGAGCTCAGGGACAGGGCCTGGATGATGGGCTTTCAGCAGGTTGCCCATGCCCAGCCCCCCAACCTGGGCAAGCTGGAACAAGCCCTCAGAGAGTACTACGTCTGCAGCTTGAATAAAGCATCCTTCCATGCCATTTAAGAACTGAGGCCACGAAGGCTTTGCCTGGGCTCATGTGTGCAACTGGGGTTGAGGAACCTATGCAACTCTATTTTACTGAAGACCCCAACTCAGTTCTGCCACCGTTGACCTATTCCAGCCACAGACAGTCCTGGGAACACTAGATGCCAGGATGTGGAGTTATCTGAAATAGCCTTGCACAGACAATTTTCGGAAACACATGGTGTTTGCTTAAGGCAGGATGTCAAGGTATCAGAAACTCCAGAACAGCTCCTTCTGAGGTCTGGTGACCATTATCTAAACCAGACACCCTGCAGTTTAGCACATATCCTCTTGAGACTTCCCTGTGTTATAAGCCAACCAGTTTAAAATATGTCATCCCCCTTTATCTAACCAACAACTTGCTTCTGGTACTTTCCCACTTTGTAGTTCGCCAATCATAATATAGAATTGTTTTATGATTTTCCCACAGTGTGTAGTGATTTGTTAGAAGACGCTATGGTGTATGCAAAGACCCTGCCTTCCTTAAAAAGTGTATAAAAGGTGCTGTAAACCTCGGTTGCTGCTATGTAAGTCTGAGGGGACCAAGCTTGAGCTTGCAATAAAGACTACTTTGCTTTTACATTGGTGGTGGTCTCTGGTGGTCTTTTGGGTAAGGATTTCTGAATTCAGCTTTACAGTGTGTGCAATGGGTGCATTATGTTCTGGCTGAGATGTCCCATCAGAACACCTAGCAGCCAGCCACTGCCTACAGGGAAAGCACAGTTCCTAGGCTGGAGGAGTTGTCGAAGGTTGTGTCTCCATTTCCTCTATCTCTCTGTAACATGTGAGCCTAGACCTCTGGGGCCTGGTGGCCATCACTCATTCATTATTCCTTATTGCAGAGTCTCAGGCTGCTCCCAAATCCTGACAAAGATAGGAAAGAGTCAGCGATTTCTGTGCCAAAAGCGGTAATCCAATAAATCCCACCGTCATAGCGTCTTTTAGAAATGAGCCTTGGTCTGCGAATGTGGCTTACTGGTATGCCGCGGACAGGCTCTGTCGGGACAACAGAGGACACCTAGTTGAGGAACTGGAATAGGTGGAGAGATGGCAAACAGACAACTCACACACAAGAGTAGTGGATGCTGAGTGCGATTTAATGCAGAGGATAACAAGCTTTTATAGCAAAAGTCTCCATGAGAAAGGGCAAAAGGTTACACAATCTTGCTGCAAGGCTTCGTTCTTGGGTGGTCACCAGCTGGTCACCAGATCTTGTTTTTTGGATGACGCGCTATGATGATAGGCACTTGTTTTCACCTTTACCTCTATTTTTAAGAAATACAATGGGTTTCAATGTTTATCACCAATTAACCATTAACCAGAGCATATGGGCAAGGTACTGAACAGAAAGGCATGAACTCTAGTACTTCATAGTTACTTTTGTTTTGTTTTGTACTTTATACGTTTCAAATCTTTTCTAAGCAATTGTGCTTAGAGGGTTCCCAATTTGTGGCCAAAAATCATGATATTCAGTATACGTAGTTAAATCTGGCCATATATCAAGTTTAAGCTCATAGTGTCTTTTCTGTAACCCTTTCACATAATTGTTTACTCTTTTCTATAGAGGCCTTAACTGTCTCATAAGATCTTTCTTGTTCCTTCTTTAATAGTAAGCACCAAGGAAGCCTAGATCTAGCAAGTCTCTCAGTAAATGAAAGAGAGTAATAGGAAGTTATTGCTCCTAAGTAGATTTCCCAACGGTTGCCATCCTTATCATACACACCTGTTAAAAGGCTATGGATCTGGGGGAAGTTTTTGGGGTCCTCTAGATAATGGAGGATCCCACCATTTTCCTCTGATAAGCCATTGCCACCTTTTATCTACCAACCTTTTTGGAATCTTATTTAACTTTTGGTCTAAATATCCTTCTACATCTGTTTTATCTACATTTATATGAATCTATTGTATATGCTTTAGGATTAAAGGGAAGTGTACAATAGCCATACACTCTTTCTGCTCTAGCCGTGCCTACAGCTTCTTGTAAATCTCTTACAAACAATTTCTTTTGCTGAAGTGACATCATGAAACACCCAATACTACTTTTATATTTACTTATGACTTGTCTACTAGCCTCCACAAGAGGGGCTTTCAGGGTAGCACTTAACTCTGGTGAGTTAGTCGTATTCTTAAGACACTCATCAGATGTTGGAGTGGTCAACACTTTTAAGAAAGAGCCTTGAATAACGGAACGTTGAGCATGAGTAAGTACAATGAGCAGCAAGAACAGTAAAACATTAATAGGCACTCCTATACAGTGAAGAAAAGAAAAACAGGAACAGAAACACATCTTTTCCAGGGGCTTGCCAGCCTTTCCAGGAGGTAAGCCTCTTTGAAGTCCCATTCTCAGAGGTAGGTCTCTTTGAAGCCTCATTCTCTGAGGTAGACTTCGGTGAAGTCCCATTCTCAGAGATAGGCTTCTGTGAAGCCCCATTCTCTGGTCTGAAAGCAGGTTTCCCATGCTAAGCAGACTCCACCGGAGTAGGTGTGGCACGGGTATAGTGCTTACTTAACACACACAAAGCCCTGAGTTTGATTCCTCACTACCACAGAAAGAGAAAAAGACAAAAGTGACACTGTGCTTAAGTGATAAAAGTTCTAGTCTTGAAAAAAAGCAGCTCAGGAACATGCCCAGACCCTGAGTTCAAGCCACAAGATTGACAAAACAAGTCAGCAGATTGAGACATATTCTTCTGGGACTCAGAGGAGGACCGTTATGGGTAAGAGGTAGAGGGCAGGTGCTGGTGGCTCACCCATGTAATCTTAACTACTCAGGAGGCTGAGATCTGAGGATGCCAATTGCAAGCAGGAATGGATATATGAGGTTCTTTTCTCCAATTAAACCCCAAAAGCCAGAATTAGAGCTGTGGTTCAAGTAGTACAGTGCTAGTCTTGAGCACAAAAGCTCAGGGATAGCGTCAAGGCCATGAATTCAAACTCCAGGACTGGAGTGCATGTTTGTGTGCATGCACATGCGTGGGTGCGCATGCACGCATGGTCATACACACACACACACACACACACACACACACACACCACCACCACCACCACCACCACCACCACCACCACCACCACCACCACCACCACAATAGAGCATTTTCCAGTCAGCCTGCACAAGTTCCATCTGTAGGAACTCAATATATTTTTTTAAAGGGGGAGATGGGAAGGAAAGGCTTGGTCCAGGAGGTGATATAACCAGTGCCAAAATTCCACAGGAGCTCTAAGATGTGGAACAAGACAGAGCGACTCAGGCAATAAGTACAGCGTGGGCAAAGGTCCTGAGGTGTGCTGTAGAGCTGGTGGTGTGGGTGGAATGAAGGTTCTGTGGCTTCAGACAAGTCTGGCAGAACACTCAAGTCTGGGACAAGATTTACACTTCAGTCACAGTTAGGGCAGAATGGGGTCCAGGGGAAGATTAGCATGTCTTTTCACCAAGGATCCCAGCCATTTTCTTTGACCAGAAGCCTTTTTTTCACAGCTCCTGACCTTCAGGCCTCCTTTGCATGGAGGAGTCAGGGCAAATGCAAGGAAGAATGCTTGCTTAAGAAAAGCTTCTAGCCCAGTGTCACCAGTGGCTCAACCCCTGCAAATCCTAGATACTCAGGACACTGAGATCAGAGATCGTGGGTCAAAGCCAGCTCAGGGGAGGAAAGTTAGTGAGACTTTTTTGCCGATAAACTACCAAAAGCCAGAAATGGAGCTGTGGCTCAAGTGGTAGATTGCCAGCATTGAGGGAAAAATTTAAGAGACCACAGGCCAGACCCTGATTTCAGGCCCCAGGACTGGCACAGAGAAAATAAAGAAAAGTTTTCAGGAGATCCTAGTCCACTCTGGTGAAAGGCCAGATCAGCTGGGCGCTGGTGGCTCGTGCCTGTCCTCCTAGCTCCTCAGGAGGCTAAGAGTGGAGGATTGCCATTCAAAGCCAGCCTGGGCAGGAAAGTCCGGGAAACTCTGTTCTCCAAGAACCACCAGAAAACCGGAAGTGGTGCTGTGGCTCAAGTGGTAAGATGAAGAGCTGGGGGACAGCAACCAGGCCCAGAGTTTGAGCTACATGACCAATACCTGGCCTGCTTTGACCTCATGCTGTGGCTCTAAGCAGAGTATTTTCCAGTGGGCTCCTGAGAGTCTCCCAATGTCTAGGTGTCCTACACTTCTTTAGAGCAGCCTCCTTGGAGGCCTTTGCATACAGAGTGGGCCACAGTACCAGAGAAGGCTTGACCCTTGTGACATGGACATCATCAACCCTGTCATCAGAATGACATCTATCATGAGAGCAGTGTGGATCTGAGCACTAAATCGACATCTCAGACCACAGTTCTGGTCCAGGAGGGGTAAAACAGTAAATGTCCACTCATATGGATATCACAAGAATGCACATTTGTCAGGCACACCTTGGGCGGTGTTGAGTGAAAGACTTGTAGGCTCAGGAATCCAGAGCCGGCTGGCTGCTGTTTGTAGTAAACGCTATATCCCAGGAGTCACAGGGCTCGGAACCCTGCTTTCTTCCCCAGTGCTTAGATGGAGGCACAGGTTCCATGGAACTTACTGCCATGGCCCAGATCCCTCAGCCCAAGAAGGACTTGGGGAGAAACAACTGATATGGTTTAAGAGTTTACTATGATTATGTCTCAGGACTGCCCCCAGTTCTAGCTCCGCTTATCATTACCACCTCCCTCTGTGTGTGTGTGTGTGTGTGTGTGTGTGTGTGTGTGTGTGTGTGTGTGTGCACATGCGTATGAGTGCATCTTGGTAGTAGGACTTGAACTCAGGGCCCGGGTTCTGTCCTTCAGTTTTTTTCATTCAAGGATAGCACTGTACCACTTGAGCCAGAGCTTTTCTTCCAGCTTTCAGGTGGTATTTTGGGAGAGGACAGTCTCACAGATATTTTTTGCTGGGTTGCCTCTGAATGTCAATCCTCAGATCTCAGCCTCCTGAGGGAGCTAGGAATATAATAGCATGAGCAATTAACATCTGGCCATGCTTTCCTTCTTGGATAAAACTGAATACCTGTCTTCTAGCTGAGCACCCATCTACAGCTATCCCACCTACCTCTACCCCTACTCCATACCCCTCCAGGATTCAGAGGACAAAGAAATAGGATGCATTGACAGGTTTGAGCTTTATGTTCTCCACACAGTCAGGGGCTGCTGGCAGCTGATGTAGAAGCCAGAGATCTAGGTAAGAGCAAATAGATAGCTGTTAGAACAGAAGAGACTATGAAAATACATCCATGCAGCTGGATGCCAGTGGCTCATGTCTATAATCCTAGCTCCTCAAGGCAGACACTGGAGGATAAATCAAGATTCAAAGCTAACCTGGGAAGACTCATATCTCCAATGAATCACCAAAAAGCTGGGAAGTGGAGCTACTATAGTTCAAGTGGTAGAGCACCAACTTTGTGCAAACAGGCTAAAGGTTACCACCTAGGCTCTGAGTTCAAGACCCGGTAAACACACACACACACACACACACACACACACACACACACACACACACACACACACACACACACAATGTGCATGCAAAATCAGAGATTTCTACACTGCAATATTTAGGTATTCTCTACCTTTTCCACATTAAGCCTGGTGGTTGTTGGACTAGGAGTTTGATGCATACAGCACCACTTGGCATCTTTAATTTTGGGAGCAGAATGGCTAGAAAGTCAGCATTCCCCATCCCAGCTCCTTGATTGGGTCGTGATCTATCCTTGCCTTTTGGGGCTCCTTTTACACACTCGCCAAGATTCTTTTAAAAGGCATCACATTCTGGCCACTGGTGGTTCACACCTGTCATCCTAGCTACTCAAGAAGCTAAGATCTGGAGGATCATGGTGACAAGCCAGCCTGGGCAGGAAAGTGTATGGGACTTTTATCCTTGATGAAACATCAGAAAACAAGAAGTGGCCCTGTAGCTCAAGTAGTAGAATGCCAGCCTTGAGAAAAAGAGCTTAGGGACAGCGCTCATGGTAAACAACAACGAGAGGCATTGCATGTTGGCTCTGGGATTGACATGGGCCAAATATAATTGGAATTTTCAAGTGCACCAAGATTAAGCATTACCTGTTTAGTCCTGTGCTCCTCCATCTGTCTCACCCCCAGACCTTGGCATGCTTCGAGTCACCATGGCCCTAGTTGGACGGGAGGGCTCCGAGGAGGAAGATCCCAGAGCAATCACCCACCTCCTTCTTCCATGCTCACCCTGCTGCTTCTGCCATAGACCTACTTCCTGGAATCCGTCCATGAGATCATGGCCGCCAACATTGTGGTGAGTGGTGGGTCTAGCCAAACTCGGGGAAGTTAGGGGTGGAAGTCGGTCTGGGACTAGGAGTTTCCACCCTGGGTGTGGGCTGAGTCCAGGGCTGACATTTATTTCATCCTGAGCCTTGTAGGGGTGGGGAGACAATGTAGACTCCACATTGAGTCAGGTAAGATCAGAATCTGGAGGACTACTTTTGTGGGGGAGGCTGTGGGACTCAGGGGGCCACTGTTCTTGGTACTCCTCTCTCGGGACTCCCCTCTCCCTCTCTCATCCCTCAATGGTAGAAGAGAAACTTTAAATAAGGGTGTCAAAGAGGGGGCAGTGGAGTATTTCTGTGTGATCCAGATTTGTGCTTCATATTCATCCTAGCCGCTACTTCCAATTTATCTGAGTAATGACTATATGTGTTTGGGGGCAGGGGATCATCTTAGCTAAGAATGTTGCTCAGTGGTAGAGTGGTTGCCTAGCATGCCTGAAGCCTTGGGTTCAATTCCACACAGAAAAAGCTGGAAAGAGAGGTGGGGCTCAACTGGTAGAGCACCCGTCTTGATCAAAAAGAGCTCAGGGACAGTGACCAGGCCCTGAGTTCAAGCCCCATAACTGGAAGAACAAATCTTTGTGGAGGCTTTGTTTCCCTTTGAAAACAATTTATTCTTTGTGATACGCATAACATGGGCCTCTTCTCTGGTCACCAATGGGCCATTAGATATCCCTTGAATTTTGTCTCCTCCCAGAAGCCTCTGCTCTACCCAGCCCACAGTTTACCCTTCCCATCACCAGGCAGATAGAGACCTAGAGAAGGCCACCTGGCCACCTAGTTCTGGTGGCTGCCGAGGATTTTGAGACTCAATATGTCACATAGGGAGTCATCATACCCATCAGCCTACAGAAAAAAGGGACAGAGTGCTGCAATCCTGAGTTTGCCAGCTGTGGGTGGCTCTGGATGTGGGACATCTGTGGCAGGATGTGCTCTGTGGGAGAGTTCTCTACGGGGTAAGGAACCCCGACCTCTCCTCTGGCAGTTTCCACACGGTCTTGAAGTTGCAATTCTTCAAAACCTTTCTGTTCCTCCCTCATTTTGCCCACCCACGAGCCTGAGGCCTCTAAAGCAGCAACACAGATGGGGGGCTCAGACTGGACCGACATCTGTAGCCCCTTGAGAGGAGAGACAGCAGCTCCTGCAGCTCTTTCCTCTTCCCTGTCTTCACCTGGGACAGCTGGCACATGCCCTTGGCTTTCTCCCGACACAGTTGATCCAGGACGAACATCTGTCCTTTACACACCAGGAGCATCTCCTGTATGGTGTGGATAAGTGCCAACAGCTGGCTGCATGGATGGTGGAGCTCATTCGCTGGACTATGGAAGTGCACCTCATCAGGCAGGTCGTGGATTAAGCAGATTTTCTTTTTGGACTCCTACGTGTCCCACTTCCCACCCTCACACATGCTGTGGTGGCAGCTCATGGGGCAGGTACCTGTGGATCCAGCTCTATCTGGAACTGAGCTGTCGGGTGAATTCAGTGCTTGCAACAGGCCCGCCGCTCCTGCGGCAGGAGTTTCACCCTGTGGATGTCAGCCTCAAAGGGAGCTCACAGTGTCACATCCCTCTTACTTTGGGGGATGTCTCTATCCTCTGCAATGGGCACATCAGGGGGAGTCGCTTTCACACCTTTTGCTTCTCCAGGGCTCACACCTTCCCCTTCCCCAGAGAAAGCCAGGAAGATCATCTGGCCTGCAGGCACTTATCCTGTGTTCTGATTACTTCCAGGCACTTGAGAGTGTCCTGCCACTTTGGGGGCATCACCTACTCCCACAGTTGGTCTGGCCCTGCACTTGCTAAAGCTGCTCCAGCAGCTGGGTCTGCCTCTGCAGGTGCTGCTACAAGGCCTACTTCTTGGAGCTCAGCCGTTCATTGGAGTTGATGTGATGCTCACAGGTGGCTCTGAGCTCCTGCAGCTGGGCCAGGGACTGCTCCTGCTACTCCTGCAGCTCCCAAGCCACTTGGGTTTCTCTTTCTTCCATCTCTTTCCATTCCTCTATCTTCTCCTCTGAGTGGTCCATCTGTTCCTGCAGATGTTTCTTCACCTGTTGCTCAGAGTCCAAGATGCTAGCAAACTCCTCCTTCTCACCGCTCACCCTATGGAGAGCAACCCACATCAAGGCCAGCTGTTCTTCTAGCTGTGGGTCGCACAGACATGTGCATCATGGGGTCTCGGGGATGCCTTGCCAACCCTCCGCCTTCTCCTCCAGTCTCTGCAGTTGTTCCCACTGCTCTGCATTCTGAAGATGGGGCCTCTGGTTTTCCTGGACCTGGATGTGAAGTTGTTCCTCCAGGTTTTTCAACTCCATCTGCATGCGGTAGGCCTGGGTGTGCAGCTGCTGCTTGGCCTGAGATAGTCCTGTGGAGGGCCGTGGCTCTGCCAGCTTCCTTCTCAGTTCCCCCAGCTCTTTCTCAAAATCCAGCACCTGCCTAGCCCCTCCCTCCTTCTGCTCTGTCAGTTGGTTCACCTGCTCGGTCAGTGGCCGGGCTTCCTCCTTCACGTGGACCTCTCAATTCTCAGGTCCTTCACGAAGGTGTCTGTCTCCAGATTTGCTGCTGTCACCATTCAGCTCAGGTTGTCCAGTAGTCTTGTCAGCACCTCATGCCCTGCCAGTGCTTGTTGGAGCTTGCAGAGTCTGTTATTCCTGTTGCTCCTCTATGTCCAGAGTGCTTCCAGCTTCTCCTGCAACTCTTTGTTCACTTGCTCCAGGTCATAGAAGCTTCTGATCTTTTACTCAAGCTGAAGTGTTATATCATTCAGCTGTTTGAAGAATATTTCAGTCTCCTTCTGTGCAGCAGTGACTGCAGAAGCCTCCATCTCCAGCTCTGCCATGCGCCACTATGTGGCCTGCAGGTTGCTGGTGAGAGCTTTGTGCTCCATTACTCTGTAATCTGCCACATGCTGCATGTGGGCCGGTGCTGATTGTAAATTGCATTCTGCCAAAACCAACTTCTGTATGAGTGGCTTGTGGATTTCTAGCTCTATTTTCAGTTCTTTGTGCCCCTGGGCTATCTTCTCCCTCTCTTTCTCCCGTTGATACTGCAGGTCTGTCTTTTCCTGATTCAATGGTTAGATATTGGCGCAGACTGACTGGTTTCTTCTTTTGCTGTGGTCCAGGGAAGGAACCACGTGTTGGTAGCACCTCTGAAGATCTTTGGTGGTATCGGGACCCTTGACACTTTGGACCCTGATGGCTGTAACAGTCTCCAAAGACAGGGGTGGCCCGGGGTTGGCATCACCTTTGGCTGGACCTTCCTTTGAACCACGCTTTCCAGTGGTGTTTGTCTTGGGGATCCCTCCCTTTTTTGTGTTCTTTGTTTTCTTGAATCTTGAAGGTCTGATGGCAGGATTCTTCTGTTGTTTCTTCAAGAATTTGTTTCTTGCCCACAGCTCTCTCACAGAGTCTGGTTGTTAAAGACATCTGAGCACTAGGATGGGAGAGATGGGCTGGCCACATTCCCAGGCTCTGGGTAATCCTCTATTCTCCCACTCACTGACTAGGCTGTAAGTTTCCTAATCCACTCCAAAGTCACCTCAAGACTCTTGCTCACTACCCAGCCACCTCTAACTTCCTCAACTGCTGGTAGTGGTGTCAACCAACAGAGGGAATCTGGGTGCTACTGGACAGCATGGAATATGGGAGTGGCCACAATTCTTGTATCCCATTGGTTAGAAAGAACCATGAAAGAATGGGGGTGCAGTCAGAATCCTGTGATGCAGGCTGCATAGGTGGAGTCAAGATGACAGCGGCTCCCCAGCCCCTTTCCAAGGAAACTCTGTCCAATTCAGTTGGAGACAAGAGGGTGACTTGCTTTAGCCGGATGGCTGCACAGATTGTTCTGTATGACTGTTTGTTGCCAATCTCGAAACTTGAACTCAAGGTTTGGGCACAGTCTGTGAGCTGCTTTTGATCAAAGCTAGCCCTCTACCATACGGCTCTACTTATGGCTTTGTTGACACTGAACTTGGACAGGCGTTTCAAGGACTTTCCTGCCTACGGTGACTTTGACCATAATCCTCCTATACAGGCTTGTATCAAGGAGGACTGCTGAGAGCCACTGGTGCCTGCCTAATCATTGGTCTTGGTGATGTTCTGGGACAGACCAGTGAGTTCCCTATCCATAGGTTTAAGTGGTGGGAGCTGGAGCCCACAGTTCAAATCCTGGTCCTGCCACCTCCAAATGGCAGGAGATCCTAAGACACTCATTCATATCCATATGAATACAAATGAAATGGGATGTATGTATGATTGAATAGGCAGTTCTTGATTGATTCCAGGATAAAATTATACACTATTATAGGACACTGATGGATTTTAATCAATACTTTATGAAGCATTTACACAATCACATTCATTTAATGATGGCATAATGAAATATCTAAGAATTGGGCATCACATAGTATAGAGATGCCATTTTTCTCTGCCAGGACTGGGATTGGAACTCATGGTCTGGGTAACTCTGTTGCACTGTATGGGAAGGGGAAGCTCGCCTCCCTGAAGTGAAGAAATTCAATTCTGTTCCTTAGGCCTGAAACCGATCCTCAACACTAGAAAACATCCCATTCATGTACATTTTAGATATATGATTTATATTTACATACATATGTTGATTTTATATTACGTTCAGTGTAGTTATTCATTTTATTTTTCATTTTGTTCATGTATTGACTATTTTATTGATTATTTTGGCACATAGAACATTGATTACTTTGATTACATGGGATATAGGACGCATATGTTTTCCACTTCATACCTGACACCCAAGACTTTCGCAGAAAAGGAAAACATGTGTCACCATCAGCTTCTTAATCCACGATTATTGTTTGGGAATGCTGGCATCTGAATTCATGGCCTACAGGTCCAAATTCATGAATGGGTGAGTGTCAGCATGCCATCCTGGGGCAAAATGAGCTGACACAAACTATGCAGGACCTGAGATTGAGCCTCTGGGGTTGAGAAAATAAGAACAGATTGACACACAGATGGTAGTACATTAATAAATATATGTTTTCAAAAGTCAATACCTGACAAATATTAGACACTTATCTGGGCATTATGAAACTGAATGATGTTTTTGACCAATGTGATCATTAACACCCTCCTTACTAGAAGGCAATCCTTCTCCCACTAGAAGGGAAACTTGCATTCCTGCTAGATAAAAATCCGCCAAACTCCCTCCTTCTCGGTAGGAAACCCTCCGTCACTCTTGGTAGGAAAACCTTTATGTGTAGCTTGCCTTTTTTTTTTCTTTCATTTTTGGTCAGTCTTGGGACGGAACTCTGGGCCTCGACCCTGTTCCTCAGCTCTTCATCTCAAGGATAGCGCTCTACGACTTGAGCCACAGCACCACTTCTGGCTTTCTCTGCTTATGTGGTGCTGAAGTATCGAACCCAGAGGCTCAAGCATGCAAGGCAAACACTCTACTGCTGAGCTACCTTCTCAGCCCTTCATCTGAGTTTTTAGTTCACTCACTTGCCAATGTTGAATTCGTCTAAGTCTTTTGTGCAGCTTTGGCCTTCAATCACCACACAAAATCTACCCTTTATAGATAATGTTTCTAGAATTAATTTTCCCATGCCATCCTACTAGAGCACTTAATTTATGGGTTTAAAAAATCTTTTAGTATAATTAACAAATCTCTGTTGATCTTATTCTACTCTACATTTTATTTTTGCCAGTCCTGGTGCTCCCTGAGCTTCTTTTGCTCAAAGCTAGCACTCTACCAGTTGAGCCACAGTGCCACTTCCAGCCTTTTCTGTTTTTCTGGTACTGAGGAATAAAACACAGGGCTTCATGCATGCTAGGCAAACAATTTAAAACTAAGCCATATCCTTAGCCTCCAAACTACATTTTATTTATACTAATTATACTAATTTATTTATACTAATTATACTGATTCCTAAGCTGCTATCTGGGGCCTGACTCGAATTTTTGGAAACTTTTGGGGGTGGATCCTGAATAGTACCTATGTAAATATGAAATATGAATGACCCTCTAGGGAAGGAGTCTCTCCTAACTAGTATAAAATGTTTGAGAATGGACAGGTGGATGAAATGCTAGGACGTAAGTGATGGCAAATTGAACCAAAGCACAGGTTCTACTCTAGTTGGCCAGGAAGGTCTCCAGCACTAGTCCTCCACAATACCATCAGACATTTCCCCTGGCTATGTTTAGTGCTTACTGCTCAACTCTTCACAGGTTCGGCCTTCACTGCATCTTGATAAGTTTCCCAGAAATGCCAGTTGTCCCCTGTACCTACAGAGGCAAGGGGTATAGTTGGCCTTGGGAAGATAGGATTTTTGTCTTAGATCCTCCTCTTGCAAACAGTAACAGCAGAGTCTTTCGAGTTTCCCCAAGCTGTGTTTGGCTGACAGATCATGCACTCCATGCCCTTGGGGGTCTGAGGTGCATTACAGTGGGAAGTGTACCACTTGTTTTTCTGGTCTCTGTGCCACACAATCTTAACAGTAATGGTGAGCAGAGAATTTAATCCATTTCACCCAAGCATTAATTTTTGTTGGTCATAGGACTTGAACTCTTGGCCTGGGCACTGGCCCTGAGCTCTTCAGCTCAAGGCAAAAGAAAGCCCTACTAGTTGAGCCCAGCACCAATTCCAGTTTTCTGGTGGTTAATTGGAGATAAGAGTCTCAAGGACTTTTCTGCTCTGTCTGTCTTTGAACCCCAATCCTCAGATCCTGAGTAACTAGGATTTCAGGTTCATGTCACTGGCACCCAGATTTGGACTTGAACTTTAAGTTTACCCAGAAAGTCTGCTTCTTAAACTGAGGCTCCAATGCCATACATCCTTGGATCTGCTAGAGGATCAATCCAGGCTTCAGAATCAAAGTAGGCAGCTGAAGGATTTTAGTGAATAAGACTTTTTTGAGTTCCCCTTTCAGCATATAAGATTTAAAACACACACATTCAAGCACTTATGTATAACACATTTTTGTTTGGACAAGTGCACATTATGGATCTCAATAATAAAAATTATCCATTATTTAGTAGTGTTCTGAGATCTTTTTCACCATTCTCCCAGTGGATTATCAGAAGCAGGTCCTTGGATCATTTTTCTTTGGTTCCTTAGGCCTAGAATTCTTATTCCCCATTTAGCAGGTCTCTTAAAATTTCAGTTTTTGATGCACTAAATCCTATCTATTGTAAGTTTCTTGTGCTCCCCTCTCATATTCAACTCTCCCCTTACTGGAGATTTCTCAAATATGGATTCCTCCAGCTCCCACATTTTTATTCTTGGGCCAGAGAATGAAAACAAACATCAAGACTCAAGTTTTCTTTGTGCCTAAGACTCACTCAGCACATGAAAGTCCCCAACCAACAAGGTAATGTGCACTAGTCCAATTTTTCCTCTCATGGCCAATGCATGAGGTTACTTTTTATTGGGGTGCTTCTATCGGCCCTTTCCTGACATTGCTGATACACTTTCCATCATTAACCACAATAGGTGGGTTTAACCCAACCTTGAGCTACCACAACAAGGCAGGATGTGTCTCTTCTAAAAGGTTCCCCCCTTGCATAACAAAGATTGTGGACAATACCCTAGATTATTGGGAATACTCCCATAGTGTAAGCCAATATCCCAAGAAAGACCAGCAAGTTGAAATTAACTTAGCACAGCAAAGTTTAGTTCTGTTGAAGGTCATGCTATTGGCAGGAAGCCAATGAAGCAACCGCTCTGAGTAGGAAATCTGAGTAGCAAGTAGTTTTTACCCCTAAAGAGTTACTACTTCTGGTATTGATCAGAAGTTGTGTTCACAATCTTGCTCAATTGGCTCTTTTGAAGCTCAGCTGACTAGTTTGAAAGGAGATCAGTTTCAGAGCAATCAATGAAACCAGGACAACCATGACAGAAATTGTTAGAAAATTCTTACTACGCTTGTGCTATATGAATTAAACTGTGCCTATGAGTTGAACCATGTCCCTAGAACGATTTTACTTACAGGATATACTTTAGTTAAAATAGCTTTTTGTAAGATTATGGCTATGTGTAGTCAATGCTTTCCTTCAAGCAATCACTTTCACAGAAAAATATTCTATCTCCTACACAGTCCATTCCCAGACAGAATTTATAATCAGCAGCTTCCTCTTAGGAATGGAGGCTTATGAGCTTCCAGTTGAAAACACCTTATTCACATATTGCTTTGGCTCCTTTAGGCAAACTCACCTCAGCAAGTGGTTATGAAACCAACCGCTGTGTGTGGATGCTTTATTATAAAGAACCTATCTGGTACTTCTGCTCCTAATGCTAATAGAAAGAGGAAAGCCTGCTATCTCTGGAGGCACGTAGCTATGGATTTAAGCACACATATTGAACCCTGAGCACAGGACACAGATTAGACTGCAGTGTTTTCAGAGTCATAGATAAATCAGCCAGATCCCAGATGCTTGGCTGAACATAAGGCACACTTCTGGTGCCACATTTCTGAGGTAAAGCAATTCTAAGCTGCCAAGACACTATGGTAAGAAGAGGCCTGAGGGAAAATTCTTGGTGGGAAGAAGGGGAAAGTTTAGATTTAGGTTTTAGAAAATGCAAGCCACTTTCTGAATTGCTTGAGGCATCGAGCAGATCAACATGTTTACTAGCCCTCTAGATGCAGAGTATGAGAACACTTCCCACACCTTACACTCAATCCTTCCTGTCTGGCACCCTTCAATTCCTTCTTGCAGGAGTTAAGCAGTTTTTAAGAAAGCAAAAGTCAGTGAACGTGATCTAGCTAGTGAAGGAAGCATATCCTTTGTCTTTTGAATAGATCAATTTCTATCTCAGAACAAGAGGAAGAGAAGAACCTGGTAATGACATTTTGATGAACAAATGAAAGAAAAATGATAAAAGGAGTGATATTGATCATGCTGCATTGTATTTACTTTCTGACTTGTTGAATGATGACCCTTGCTACAACTACTTAAAGGAATATATATGTATATGTACATATGTATATGTATATATGCAATACTATGTATTTTCTGTGAGTGCATCTCAATCCACAGTGTAAGTATCTTAAAGATAGGAGAACTCAAATGATCATAAAAATGCAACTAGTAATGGTTTCGTCTCTTATCTGTTGAAAGCCCAGAGAAAGACAGTACAGGCATGAAGATTCCAAGAAGATGGAGCCATACTCCAGCATTAGGATATAGCCCTCACTGTCTTGGCCCAAAGTGACCCCTAAATTGCCAGTAATCACTTCCAAGTTCCAGGAAGTGAGATGAAGGAACAGAAAGAAGGAAATCAAGAAATACAAAACATGTGTGGACTGACTTAAAGAAATATCCTAGATGCTATCAGGTAACATTTTTATCTGTATTATCTAAATATTATCACTATTGGGAAATGTTATCACTATTTTACTTACCCTAGACTTTAGTTAAATCTATTGATTCAGAAAGAAGGGTGGATATTATGGTAAGCACCTGAGATGTTTTGCTATGTATATCAAGGGCTCTAGAACTCGTGTGTAATGTTTTACTATTTTGTATGAGGAATAGTTGATGCACTTTATCTGCAAGTAGAAACTGCTTTCAAGCATAAGAAAAAGAAGAAACATATTTCATATGCTACATATGCTATTATATATTGAAAATGTGTATGAAAACATCCAAATTAAGGCACATTGACAATCTATTTTGAACTAACGGGGTGATTTCTCTGAGCATACTCTCATTACATTAAAAACCATCTGCACTCAATGGAGGGAAGCCAGAAGGAGGAACACAATGAGTGGAAAACAGAACAACATACAACAAGAGGCCCATCAGCTCCACTGGTCATAGAAGGAAAAGAACTAAGCAATCGAAAGACAGTTATTGGAAGGGAGGAAAAAGAGGGAAAGCGGGAATAATCTACACTATACAAAAGGCAAGAAATGTAAACATCACCTGATATGGAAGAAATAGTTGGTATTGTCAAAGCTCATAGAATTCACAAACTTTATAGACAATGAAAATGATAATTTTCCTTGTATGGTTAAAATATGTTTGTGACTTTTACTAAGTATCATGATTCCACAATGCTGTGAATTATGTATTATGTAATCACCTATCTCAATTTTTTTTTAAAGTGGGAGAAGGGTTGGCTTGAGAGGGATGGGTGATTATGTTGTCAGATACATCGTATTCATATACTGTTGTGCAGAATGGGAACTTGTTTGTACAACTACTTAAAGATAATACTAATAAAAACATGTTTAAAAAACAACCTCACAGGGCCTGGGAAGGTGGCTCAGTGGTAGAGTGCTTGTCTTGCATGCAAGAGGCCCTCAGTTTGATTCCCCAGCACCACAGAAGCAAAAAGAAAAAAAGCCAGAAGTAGTGCTGTGGTTCAAGTGGTAGAGCACTAGCCTTGCACTGAAATGCTGAGGGACATTGCCCAGGCCCAGAGTTCAGGACCCATGACGGGAGCCCCCCCCCCCAAAAAAAAAACCTCACACACTTAAGTGAGATATAGTTTTGAACACAGGTTTATAGAATTCTGACAATTTAAATTGTTTCCCAGCCTGTTGTTGTTTTTTTTCTTTTTTTCAATAATTGTGTTCAAATGCAAACAACTTAAAATGTATTATCTTTTTTAAACTCTGTATTAGCTTTACCTAGTTAAATAAGTGTATTTGATTTTGATATATCCACATAGGCATACAATGTCCCTTGATTATACTTACCTCTTCATCATTCTCCTTCTCCTCTCCCAGGTTTTTCTTTTATTATTTTAATCATTTTAAGAATACAGCATAGTTGTAGTTAGTACATTTACAATATTGTATAAGATCAGTGTTCACACTTTTCATCCTCCAAAATTCAAATTGTATATTCAGTAAAACAATTTTCCACTCTCCTCTGCTTCAAGATATGCATCAAGTACGATTTTGCTTCCTGTCTCTATCAATTTGACTGTTCTATATAACTGATATAAGTAGAATCATGTAATATTAGATGTTTTTATGACTGGCTTATTTCACTTAGCACAGTGTCCAAAAGATTCATGCATAACATAGCAGTTGTCAAAACATAATTCTATTTAAAGTTGAAATAATATACTTCTGTGGGTATAAACCACATTTGCCTTAGCTATTCATTAGTTCATGGCCACTTGGATTGCCTCCAGGTTTTGAGTATTGTACAAAATGAATATGAGAGTACAAGGATCTCTTCCTGACCTTCCTTTTAGATCTTTACAATATATACCCAGAAATGGAATAATTGGATCATATGAAAATTCTCTTTTCTTCTTTTTTTGTTTTCTGTCATGGGGCTTGAACTCAGGTCAGGGCCACTGTCCCTGAACTTTTCCTCAAGGCTAGTGTTTTACCACTTTAAACCACAGATCCACTTCCCGTTTTCTGCCCAGGCTGGCTTTGAACCACTATCCTTTTATTTCAGCCCCTGTCCTGAGTGGTTGGGATGACAAGTATGAATAATCCTGTTTTAAATTGTTTGAAGAGATGCTCTACTGTTTCCCATAGAGGGGTTCCAATTTTAACACACTTTTGTCAACATTGTTATTTTCTTTTCTTGTAGTTATCCTACCTAATTCATATGAAGCAGTAATTTTCTTCATTATTTTGACTAAGACTTTCTGGTGATTAGTGATGTTAAACACCTTCTTCGTGGGCTGTTAACACTTTGACTTTATACCATTCTGTGTTTTTTATTTTTTTTAATTTAATTTAATTTTATTTGTGAACATACTGTACAGAGGAGTTACAGTTACATGGGCAGGATAATGCGTACATTTCTTACCAAGCATTGCAGCCTCCTCCTTTGTTTACCCTTCACATCCCTTCCCAGCCTCCCCCTCCCCCCCTAATCCCAATCCTTCTCCTTCCCCCTCTTCCTCCCTTCCCCCCCACCCCGCACTAACGTTGTAAAGCTCGTTTTGGACATGACAACTTGTACTTCTCATTGTTGCAACAGGTCCACCTGTATCCTTAAACAACTGGTTTTTCCCCATCTCCTCCACAAGTTATACTGACATCAAATATAGTGAAAGCAGGGGTTATACTGTGGGGGAGGGACATACAAAGCAACAAAGAGATAATCTTATAAATGTGTTAGAAACACGTGCATGAAAGAAAAAAACATTAAAATACACATCTAAGGGTTCATTTTCCTGACATCACATTATCTGACCTTTTCCACTTGACTCATACATATACTAGATATTACAAATAAGGGAAACCATGGGACCTACGTTTCTTTGGACCTGGCTTACTTCACTTAATATAATTTTTTCCAAGTTTTTCCATTTCCTAACAAATGGGGCAATGTCATTCTTTCTGATGGAGGCATAGAATTCCATTGTGTATATATACCACATTTTCTTGATCCATTCATCTACTGAGGGGCATCTGGGTTGGTTCCATATCTTAGCTATGGTAAATAATGCTGCAATAAACATAGTTGTGCTGGTAGCTTTAGTGTGGTCTTGTTTGTAAACATTTGGGTAAATGCCCAAAAGTGGGATTGCTGTGTCATAGGGGAGCTCTATGTGAAGTTTTGTGAGAACCTCCATACTGCTTTCCAAAGTGGTTGAACAAGTTTACACTCCCACCAACAATGCAGTAAGGTTCCCTTCTGTCCACATCCCCTCCAGCATCTGTTGTTGTTAGAGTTCTTGATTTTTGCTGTTCTAACTGGAGTGAGGTGATATCTCAATGTTGTTTTGATTTGCATTTCTTTTATGGCTAGGGATGTTGAACATTTCTTCATGTGTCTATTGGCCATCCTTCTTTCTTCTTCAGAGAAGTTTCTCTTTAAGTCTTTCGCCCACTTATTTATTGGGCAGTTGTTTCTTTGAGGATTTGTTGTTGGGTGGTTTAATTTTTTGAGTTCTAAGTATATTTTAGATATGAGACCCTTGTCCGTTGTATGGCTAGTAAAGATCTTCTCCCAATCCGTGGGCTTTCTATTGATCTTGCTAGCTATGTCATTTGCCCTGCAGAAGCTCTGCAACTTTATGCAATCCCATTTGTCCAACCTTTCTTTGATTTGTTGTGTTTCCGGGTCTCTATTCAGAAAATTTCGGCCTGCGCCAAGGAGACCCAGGGTTTCTCCTATTCCATCCTGTAATGTTTTCAGATTGTCTGCTTTGAGTTCAAGGTCTTTGATCCATTTGGAGTTGATTCTGGTGCAGGGTGATATATAAGGATCTAGCTTACGTTTTCTACATGTAGTTAACCAATTTTGCCAGCACCATACTGAAGAGGTTGTCTTTCTTCCATTCTATTGTTTTAGCTCCCTTATCGAAGATTAGATGGCTATAGGTCTGTAGGTTCATTTCTGGGTTTTCAATTCTATTCCATTGTGGACACTGTTGATTGCATCCTTTGTTGCCCCCCGATTTGTGTTTTCCCACAATGAATGACCCTACTCTGATGTCATTTTCCAGTATGTCTTCTGGTCTTGTATCTACAAACCATCATATTGATTTGTACTCCTGTTATTGTAACAGTGAACTAAAGATACAAAATTATGCTCTGGTCACCTATCTACTTCCACTTTTGGATCTCTCTCCCTCAGCTTTTAGTAATGGTCTTGGGGCATATCCAAAACTTACTAGGTCCATAAAACCTGTAGAACCTTAAAGCCCCTATATTTAGTTAGTTCTAAAGGAAATATGTGACATCCAATTTCCCTTTTTTCCTTTTTGTACTTTTTGGATTGTAAAAATACTGTACAGGTGTTACAGTTACATGAGTAAGGTGATGAGTACATTACCTATCGAGCACTCTTGCCTCTTCCAGGCAAATAAGATGTATAGATATATATTTTCTTCATATGAGTATTTAGAATTGTGTGAAGCTAGAGATATAACCTACTTGCAAGTTAATAATGAACTTGTCACATTTTCGTGTATGCTAGAAGATTTATGATACTCTTGGGTTAGAGGCAAAAAGGAGTTAATTTGTACAACAATAGTGAAAGCCAGTGAGATATGTGTGGGTATGTGTGTGTATTTATATATTTGAAGTGAATCTCCCTGCCCTCAGTGCCACAGAGTGAAGTAAAGATAGCCATGTGAAACCTATACAAACAATAGGTTCTGACTTTGAGCAACCACAATCTATATAATGAGACCTAGGCATACCTGAACTTTACTCTGGAGGATGACAATAGCTTAGAAATAGCTTATGAAACTATTCTTGCAAATATACTATAGAATATAGAGCAGCTAGTGTTCACTTGAAGGTATATGCAAATACTTGAGACTGCCATGAAATTATTCTTTTTCTTTTGTTTCTTGAAGGTTCCTAGCTACCAAGACAGATACATATTTCTCCTAATAAGTACATAGCTCTCCTTAAAAATGAGGCTTGACACTTTGTTGAGAATACTTATTCTTTGTCTAGCTCTAAGCCTTAAGATGAAATAAGGATTTCAATCCTATCTAGAGTACAATTCAACAAAAGAATTAGATGGAGTTCAAATTTTACACATCTAGAAGTTTTTCTTTTAGAGACATTTCTTAATGCAGGTGTGGAAGAAATTAAGGAAAAAATAGGTCCACGAATATATTTTAAGAAGAAAGTCTAAGTATTTTAACAGTATTAAAGGATTACATTTCTGTTTTTTAGTGTGTAAATATCTATAGTATGTGCAAAGAACCAAAGTTCATTCCAGGGCCTATCATGGAATAGAATGTAGCAAATTTTGTATTGTTTGTATATTTATAGAATTCACCTGTCTCACTTCTCTCCCATTTTCATAAACAGAGCACCACTTTGACATAATGAAAAACAAACATTATATTTCTACCTCCTACAGGATTCTACACACTTTGCTGTCTGCTAAATATAGAAAAGATTCATGCACAATCCTCATCTTCAAGGAACAATTTTCAGTAACCCAAGTAGCTTCTGTATATCTCCTACCCCTTTCTTCCCAGCTGTCAAACTAGGTGAGTGATGACTGAATTCTATAAGACATAAAAGCTCAGATAATTCAGAGGCATGCAGTTAGTATCCAATAGAATCTTCTTCACTTGGATATATATTATCACCATCTTTGTGAGAACTTCAGCTTCCTTATTTGAAAACTGCACTGTCCAGTTAACAGAGTAGATGAATCTCATTATTTAAAACTTCATTTAACTGAAATTGGAAGGATTAATTTCTCAGACACTATTAATGTTTGAGATTCTGTAGCCACATATAGCCAGTGGCTAGTCTGTTAGACAACGCATATATAGAATATTTCCATTATCAAAGATGTTTCTGTTAAAACTGTTTTAGAGTGTGTTTCTGTTTGTTAAGAAACAGTCCATCTTCCTAAACTACATATGCTCCATAGCTGGTACTCAGATTGAAGATCAGACCAGAAATTCTAGAAACCCATCAAGTTAAGATATAGATATAAATTGTTCTACATAGGCACATTTATTTGTGAGGAGGAAGAGGATCAAACAGTCAACGTCAGCAGAATCAACTCTCTCAACTCTAGGAATGAATAGATGAAAAATTTAGCAATTCTTTGCAGCATTGCTTCTGTGATTGGAATTGGCTATGGTATTCTCAATGGTGATTTTGTTGGAAAGTATAAATGTGTAATTATCACAGTAGCTCACAGAAGAATTAGGATCTGTGCTTGTAAATGTCATTTGGTATTTACACATGACATTTTAATTTTGCCTGGTATCAGTACACCACAAATATCTTTATATGGTTTCTCAGGGTTTTTTTTTTTTACATTTTTTATTGTGAAAATACCGTACAGAGGTTTTACAATTACATGAGCGAGGTAATGAGTTCATTTCTTATCAAGCACTGTTGCCTCCTCCTTCGTTTCCCCTTATGATCCCTTCTCATCTCCCCCTTCCCCACCCCCATGCCTCCCCTTGCACCAAAGTTGTAAAGGTCGTTTTTCGACATAACGTCTTGTACTCATTGTTGCAATGAGTCCACTTGTAACCCTAATAAACAATTTTTCCCTTCCCCTCCACAGACTATACCAACATCAAATACAGTGAAAACAGGTATTGTACCAGGGGAAGGGACATACAAATCAACAAAGGAATCATCTTAATTATGTTAGAAACAATAACAAGAAAGAAAAAGCATTTGAGTACTTATCTTGGGTTCATTTCACCTAACATCAACTTATCTGACCGTTTCTGCTTATCTGAGACATGTACTAGTTATTGCAAATAAGGGAAACCATGGGACCTATGTTTCTTTGGGCCTGGCTTACTTCACTTAATATAATTTTTTCCAAGTCTTTCCATTTTCTAACAAATGGGATAATGTCATTCAATCAACTCCAAATTTATCGAAGACCACGGAGTCAAAGCAGAAACCCTGAAAACATTACAGGACGGAATAGGAGATACCGTTGGTCTGAGTTGTTTTTTTTTCATTCATTTTGATTCTTCTTACAGAAGGCATTTTAAAAATTAGTGGGAAACTTAAGACTTTCTTGTGTTTTATAGTCCCATTATTACTCAGTAAGCTTAATAAAGAAAGAGAATCCATGAACTATGTGAACAAATTGTATCTCCAACCACCCTTTTGTTAATTACTGGAGCTAAGAGAACTGGCTCCCCAGAATCTGACCTTCAGAATTAAAGAATGAGGTGGGAATAAGACAAGGAAAGAGAGACATAGTAATTCACACTGGAGTTACTTTGTTGTCACAATGAACACCTGTTCTCAGACAATCTTTTTGATTCCCACAGTTAGCTTTTATTTGTGCCTTTTTATTAGTATGACAAAGATAACTGACTTTCCCAGATTTAGATTTGGAAATTTGTGGGACACATTCCTTTATTATGTAATCTTTCTTAAAATTGTGTATCATTACTTTGGCTCTTGGTGCCTTTTCCATCCTTGTTGCAAGTATGTATTTCTACAAATGGAGACTTTGGTTCATTATCATGATTAAATTATGAGGATTTGGGAGATTGTGTGATTTGCTATAGAAGTAAGGTATTATGATTAGGACCCTTTGGTCCATGTTTACATTTCTTTGTGGAATTTTTATTGGGGTCCTTATTCATGGACTCATGTGTAAGTAATTCTTCCAATATTCCAGTATAATCCCATAGAGTGGGACAATGCATTAGAAATTTAAAACATGCATATAATTCTTTTAAAATATACTTTTAAATATAATATCATAAATAAAATCTTTGTTTTGTTTTTTGTAATTTTAATATTATTGTCAAGGTTATGTACAGATGGATTACACTTACATAAGTAAAGCAGTTATAACATTTCTTGTGTAACTTGTTACACCCTCCCTCATTTCCTTCCTCTTTCGCTGGCTCTCTCAATCCCACCGCCCAAGTTGTACAGATCATTTCCAACGTATTGTCACTTTTGATTTCCTTTAAGTAAATTTTTGTGCTGTTCCCATCCTGGATCTCCACAATGTGAACACTGGAACATCATGGTTATACTCCTCTGCCTTACAGATATATATATATATATATGCCTACAATTTGGGTTCATATATGTTTGCTTATTCATTTGTTTATTACAAAAACTGCAGTTTGAATTCAGGGCCTGCACATTGTTCTCTGCGTTTTTTCCACCTCAGTGCTAGCCCCAGTTCCACCTCTGGCATTTTGGTTGTTGAATGGACTTTCTCCGGGAGCTGGCTTTGAACCATGATCCTCAAATCTCACCCTTGTGAATAGGTAGGATTACAGGTGTGAACCTACTTTATACTTTGACTTTTCATCTCATTGTATCATGCGTATATTTCCTACCCAATAACATCCTTAGAAATTTCATACTGTTCTAAGAGCATCACTTATAATGATTACATGGGAGTCCAGTGTTTATAAATTCCATAATTAATTGAACTGTTTTTATTAATGAAAATCTTTGTTGTCTCCAAAATATTATATGTATCATCAAAGTTCTTTTGGATTTTTCACTCTAGTTTTCATTTTTTATAGACAAGTATCTGCTAGTTAGAAAGAACCAAATACAAACTTCCTTCTTACATAATGATCCATCTTAACTTGGCTCATCTAAGACAGTAAGTTACTCCTCCCTGTGAAGTTACTCTTTTTCCCAACATATGGTTCCAATTTTGTAACTTTTACCCACCTTACCCACTATAAACTTTGTCTGAAATGACTCTTGCTATCATCCAGTTTTTGTAAAAACCTTTTCCATGGTATTTCACTAATAGGAAGGCGTATTTAAATAATAGCAACTTAATGTCATCATTTCCACGGGTATCTGCATTTCAGCCTGGAACAGGATTTTATTTTAATGGAAGAATCAGAGCATCATTTGGAAGGCAGAGATTACCCTTATGAACAAATTTGATCTTTCATTGCTTATTTTTGTTTTGGAATTTGAAGGCTAAAGGCTACCAACTCATATATCCTCTGTTGTCACTGTATTTGATTCCCGTTCCCTGCATCTTGTATATACATTTTTCTAATTTGGGGAGGGGAAGGATAACAAAATGCTGAAACAAGGATAGTGGTTGACCAATTCTAACAATGAGATGTACAATACACTATGTTGAAAATGAACTTTACAACTTCAGGATACGGAGAAGGAAGAGTTAGGGAAGTAAGGACAGAGAGGAATGTAGGAGGAAAACAAAGGATGGAGTAACAATGCTCAACGGGAAATGTACTCATTACCTTACTCATGTAACTGTAACCCCTCTATACAATATTTTACAATAAAAATATTTAAAAAAATTACCAGCTCATACTCCCACATTTTACGTGCTATACACCTTAAATGCTTCATATGGCTGAAAAGGGGGAAACCAAAAAGACAGCAACTTTCAATATAGTCTATTTTTGTAATACCAAGATGCCAAATGCAGTGCCAAGTGCACAGGTACCCAGAGTACAGTCATTAAGCTCTAGAATTCTGAGTTGTTTGCTTTGGCTAGAAATCTCTTAATTTTATTATACACAATATGCAGAAATGTCCTGAAAATTATTCATGCAGAAAAACCTTTCCTACAAATTCAGGAAAATTTGACCTAGTCAAAAAGAGTAAAATAACACAAGAAGAATTCTATTCCTGTTTATATATAAGCTAGGATTCAACATGGGTCTACTAATAGTCTGAAGAAGACAAACAATTATTTAAGTGAGTTGTTATTATAAATGTAATGATATATGAAATCTGCCTGGGGAGTTGAAAAAAATCCTTCCTGCACAGTGTCTTGATACATAGGAAGGGAGAAAACAAATATTCTGTAAAATGATGAAAAACTTAGGAAGTTCAGTATTCTCCAAATATTATGACCAAGGAATGTAAGGTACCAGGAGCAAGGTGAGTTGGAGAGTGAAATTGGAGAGATGGAAATGGCCATATAGCTTGGTGTTATGGCACTTTCTTAATATGCACAGGGCCCTGGGTTCAATCCCCAGCAATAAAAATGAAGGAAGGAAGAGACTAAGAAAGATTTGTGAGGTAGGCCTAGCATCATCATAGAAGTTTTATTCTCTTCCTCTTTTTTTTTTTTTTTTGGTTGGTCACGGGTTTGAACTCTGGGCTTGGGGGCTTTCCCTGTGCTCTTCAGCTCAAGGCGAGGGCTCTACGACTTCAGCCACAATGCCACTTCCGTTTTCTAGTGGTTTATTGGAGATAAGAATCTCATGAACTTTCCTGCTTGGGCTGGCTTTGAACGATGATCCTCAGATCTCAGCTTCCTGACGAGCTAGGATTACATGCTTGAGCCTCTGGTGCCTGTCTACAAGTTTTATTCTCTAGCCCAGGATTTCATACTGTTAATTACACATTATTACTGCATGAGAGATTTTAAAAGTACCGTTGCCCAATTCTCAGCTGTTTTATCTGAGTGGGAACAGATGTATCAACTTCAGCTGATATGACATGGGGGCACCAGTAAAGCACCCAGGATAAAGATACCATGGTAGCATATAAGAGTGTAGAACTTGAAAAAATTTCTGTGAGTAGAAAAATAAGTGCACATAGTATGTTAGCCTAAGTAGGATTATAGATCAATCTGAGTTTAAATGAACCAATATACCAGTTTTGCAACCTCTCTTTAAACCTCAGTTTCCTATTTTGGACGTGGAATCCCATGAGACTACAGTGCAAGAGTGTTCATAAAGTGTTTTCTGGCTATGCATTTTAAAATTTATTACAACTACCATTAGTTGATTTGTTTATATAGTGTAAATTTGCACTAGGTGCTGATGAGCAAAGTGGAAGACGATGAAGTGTCCTGTCTTAGGTCTCTCGGGTACTTGATGTCATTCCTTACACTCCAAAATTTGTGAAGTCAGAATTGGACAAAAGGGCACTTTTAAAACGTTTCTCTATGGAGCTTTAGCATTTTTCAATATCAGAAGGACTCTGGAAAGATGGAAAAATAAAATAGAGAAACTGGCGCTGGGAAGGTGGCTCAGAGGTAGAGTGCTTGCCTTGCAAGCATGAGGCCCTGGGTTCAATTCCTCAGCACCACATATTCAGAAAAAGCCGGATTTGGGGCCTAGGCTGAAGTGATAGAGCGTTGGTCTACAGCTGAAGAACTGGGGGACAGTGCCCTGGGCCAGATTTGAGGCCCCACAACCAAAAGAAAGAAAGGAAGAAAGAAAGGAAGAAAGAAAGGAAGAAAGAAAACAGAAAGAAAAGGACAACAGTCCTTTTCAGCTGGCTTACTGTCAGTCCTTTTGACGTATGATGACAAATTACCAGACACTGAATTGCTTATAAACAACAAATTTATTTCTCCATTCTGGAGCCTGTAGGTCCAAGATTACAATGCCAGCATAGTCAGGATTTTTTATTTCTGAGTGAGGCCCTGTTTTAAAGTTCAGGAGTGAAATCTATTTGGTTTTGTTTATTTAAATCCAATTCATGAAGTTTTGCTTGCATGACTTAATTACCATCCATGTACACACAAAGGCCCACTTCTATAACATTACATTTGAGATAGAATTTCGATATGTGAAACTGGTTGAAGGGAGTATATAAATGTATTGTACATATACATTCTTTTCTTTTCCTATAAGATTGTGGATCTAAGAACAGTAAGATCCAGACATTGAATGATCTCAAAGCTGAATCTTTGCCATTCTATGATTCTGGAGTTTTATATTGATCTGGATTATTTAATTCTCTGCCTTCATTACAAGTTTATTTGGAGAATACATATGATAATTACACTAAGTGAGAAGTTCAGAGAATTAATTCATATTGTTTACTTTTAATTTTTTTGGTAAATACTTGGATTCAAATTCAAAGCCTGGCATTTGCCAAGCAGGCACCATACCACTTGATTCATGCCACATCCAGCAATTTTTGCTTCAATTATTTTTGAGATAGAACCTTGCATTTGTTTATTCCTAGGATACTTGGGTAGTGAACTTCCTAGTTGTATGTCCAACATAGGTAGGATGACAGCCACACATTGACACAACCAGCTTTTATTGTTTGAGAAGAAGGTCTCTTGTATGTCTTCCAGCTTGACCTTGAACAGTGACTATCCATATTTCCATTTTCAGAGTAGGTAGAATTATAGGTATAAACCACCTCATTTGGTTTGTCTTATTTATGTTTATGAAAGGTCTGAAAGTATGAGAAAATTCTCAAAAATTTACTAACCAGATTCTAGGTGATCCACTTATATTTATTCTGTCACAAACACAGTTTGTGATATTGCACATCAAGAATACAAATATGTATTGCTAATGCCAATTTAAAGAGTTGTGATGATCTAATTTCTATGTGTGGATTTGTTTCCTGGCAAAACATCCTGAGTACATAGGCCAAAAATTTAATAGTCCAATAAGCAAAAATTACTTCTAGTATGATCAACAGTTTGCAAATAAGGATTCCATGCCTGTAGAGGAGACAGGTCACAGGGCAATTCCCTGCTGTGACCCTAAAATAAATCTGCACTTTTCAAAATACCAGAATGGTGCATTTTGTCAAAATTATTATATGGGAACTTTCTTGACCTGATAAAGAGTACTGCATTAGAATGAAAATATTCCCAGTTGTTCTGAAGTCAGGCAATGATGTCTTCCATTTGTATTCAAACACCTAGCAGGCATTTTTGGTAATATAATGAAGAAAAATATAAAGTTCTTCACAAATAGCTTTTATTTATATATATATAAAGGACTCTTAAACACACGAATAAGACAATAAATAACCCAAATAAGAAGATACAGAGAGAAGGCAAATAAGCACATCCAAATCCCATATATTGCAAAAATGTTATAGAAATTCTTCTGAAATGTGTTCAGATAATGTTTTCTGGAATGTAAGGAATGTAAATAATTTCACTATCTTGATTCTTCCAATAATAATTTTCAAATATGCATAAAGAACTTCAGAATTCATGGAATTTTTATTTCATGTTCTGTGAATAACCCTTTACAAAAGTGAAAACACCAATATTTTTACCTGTTTACAGGAATAAAACAACACATGACAACTCTAAGAAACATGTCCAATGTCACCCACCTAGAACAAAAATTTTAAGTTTTAGTATAGACACGGGGTTTGCAAATCATGAATTGAATTTGAGCCATGGATTGTGGTTTCTGCTCAGTCTCAGTTGTCATTTACACATCAGCCTTCAGATACACACTAAGTCTCCTCTTGCCTCCATTTCTGTATTTTGAAAATGAAGACAACTTCCTCCTAACCCTAGATGATTAGATATGTAACACCATCAGATGAAACAGAACACACATTTGCATTGTTGAAATTTATCCAACAATTGTTGAATAGCTTCTATAAAAATCTATGAAACAATTGTCTTACAGCTTTCATCAAAATATCAACCATAATTTTACTGTCTAAAAATCTTGCTTAAAAGTGTATCCCAAATTCCACCCTCATTTTTCAAGGAAATAGAAGAGGCAATCCAAAAATTCATATGGAACAATAAAAGACCCCGAATAGCAAAAACGCTCCTCAACGGAAAGAACACTGCTGGAGGAATATCAATACCAAATTTCAAACTCTACTATAAAGCCATAGTAATCAAAACAGCTTGGTATTGGCATAAGAACAGACCTCAGGACCAATGGAATAGAATTGAAAACCCAGAAATGAACCTACAGACCTATAGCCATCTAATCTTCGATAAGGGAGCTAAAACAATAGAATGGAAGACAGACAGCCTCTTCAGTAAATGGTGCTGGCAAAACTGGTTAACTACATGTAGAAAACTAAAGCTAGATCCTTATATATCACCCTGCACCAGAATCAACTCCAAATGGATCAAAGACCTTGAACTCAAAGCAGACACTCTGAAAACATTACAGGATGGAATAGGAGAAACCCTGGGTCTCCTTGGCTCAGGCCGAAATTTTCTGAATAGAGACCCGGAAACACAACAAATCAAAGAAAGGTTGGACAAATGGGATTGTATAAGGTTGCAGAGCTTCTGCAGGGCAAATGACATAGCTAGCAAGATCAATAGAAAGCCCACGGACTGGGAGAAGATCTTTACTAGCCATACAACGGACAAGGGTCTCATATCTAAAATATACTTGGAACTCAAAAATTTAAACCACCCAACAACAAATCCTCAAAGAAACAACTGCCCAATAAGTAAGTGGGAGAAAGACTTAAAGAGAAGCTTCTCTGAAGAAGAAAGAAGGATGACCAATAGACACATGAAGAAATGTTCAACATCCCTAGCCATAAAAGAAATGCAAATCAAAACAACATTGAGATATCACCTCACTCCAGTTAGAACAGCAAAAATCAAGAACTCTAACAACAACAGATGCTGGAGGGGATGTGGACAGAAAGGAACCTTACTTCATTGTTTGTGGGAATGTAAACTTGTTCAACCACTTTGGAAAGCAGTATGGAGGTTACTCAAAAGACTCCACATAGAGCTCCCCTATGCCCCAGCAATCCCACTTTTGGGCATTTACCCTAATGTTTACAAAAAAGACCACACTAAAGCTACCAGCACAACTATGTTTATTGCAGCATTATTTACCATAGCTAAGATATGGAACCAACCCAGATGCCCCTCAGTAGATGAATGGATCAAGAAAATGTGGTATATACACACAATGGATTTCTATGCCTCCATCAGAAAGAATGACATTGCCCCATTTGTTAGGAAATGGAAAGGCTTGGAAAAAATTATATTAAGTGAAGTAAGCCAGGCCCAAAGAAACATAGGTCCCATGGTTTCCCTTATTTGCAATATCTAGTATAGGTATGAGTCAAGCGGAAAAAGTCAGAGAATGTGATGTTAGGAAAACGAACCCTCAAATATGTATTTTAATGTTTTTGTTTCTTTCATGCATGTGTTTCTAACGCATTTATAAGATTATTTCTTGGTTGCTTTGTATGTCCCTCCCCCACAGTGTAACTCCTGCTTTCACTATATTTGATATCTGTATAACATGGGGAGGAGATGGGGACAAACAAGTCGTTTAAGGATTCAGGTGGACCTGTTGCAACAATGAGAAGTACAAAATGTCATGTCAAAACCAGCTTTACAATGTCGGAGGGGGGGGGAGGGGGGGTATGATTGGGTGGGGTGGAGGGGGGAGGCTGGGAAGGGAGGTGAAGGGTAAACAAAGGAGGAGGCTGCAATGCTTCGTAAGAAATGTATGCATTATCCTGACCATGTAATTGTAATCCCTCTGTACAGTATGTTCTCAAATAAAATAAAATAAAATTTAAAAAAAAAGTGTATACCAAATTCTAAAAGAATTTACCCTAATTTTTAAAATTGATATAAAATCAACTCAATCACTCCTCACATTCTGACGCATAGCTATGAAGTGCATTTTCATGAAACCATTACCTCTCCTTTTGAGCTCATTGAACTCGGATTTACAGAGTTGTTCTGTAACAAAACGAGTTGTAAAGAATTTCCTGTGAATTCCCCAAATAATGGTATTTATCTGTGTAAATGACTTCACAAAACTTTTAAGGCAATTGAAGAAATAAATTGTAGCCAAAAAATGCATAGAAAATATCTTGAAAATTGTATCATAATCTTTTTCCTTTTTCTTGTCTCTTTTTTTTTCAGGAGAAGGGAATGAACTCAGGGTTTCAACCTTCCTGGATAATTGCTCTTGATCCATACACCTAGCACTTTGTTGAGCTTTAGATTTCTTTTCAGATAGTTTCTTATTAACTGCCTAGACTGGCCTCAAACCATTATCCTCCTACTTTTGCCTCTCTTATAAACATGTGGCACCAGTTTGTTTTAAATATTGAAGTACCTGTATCACATTTTTACCATACAAACAGCAAACCTCCTATACTTTCCACTGTCTAGCTCTTAAGTACTTAGAATTGTAGGCATGTACCACTATATCAAGCTGAATTTTTCTAAAAAGAAATCTTTAGTAGCTCTGATAACAAAGAAATATTCACTAACTTCTCTTTAGTCTCCAATTGTCTGCCTCTGTAACTTCTTTCTCATTTTTCTCCTCACTGAAGACAGTAAGCTTCTGATAAGTTCAGTTTTGTTAATGCTTTCAAAATATTTCTTTTTAGTCTACATTCTTCATGCCTCATGTTCCATATCATAGTGATTTTTCTTACCAAAAATATTTGAGTACTCTGGAGGCTGAGATGCAAAAATTGTAGTTGGAAGCCAACCAAATATTTTCTATCTAAAAGGAAACTGGGTGCATCCTAGTAACATAAAAAATCATTATCTCACATTTGTTATAATAACATCTTACAAATTTAAGGTTATTCATTTGATAACTTTAATAGAAACAAGAAATACACATGAATTTCTCTCAGGAAATCCAAGTCATTCATTACAACCCTACTTGTTTCGGGAAAGAGATAAAATCTCGTTCAGAGAACATAACTAGGTGCCATTGTTACATTCTCCTTTCCGTCACTATCGAAGATGCTTCAGAGGAAACAGACCTAAACAGATATGAGTCCTGGAACATATTGTAAATGCCAGCATTGAATGATCGCTCTATGGTAAGAAAGACAATCCACAAATTTTCACGCACATAAACAACCCATCATGTTGCTTTGCTTTGAGCCTGGATGAGTTTTCTTATTTGTCCTTCTGTGGCACTGAAGGTGTGTATCTTTTTCTATATTCAGTCTATATGGAGTCCTATTTCCTCTTGCAAACATTCTGAGAAGCTCTTCCCAGGCCACAAGAAGTACAGATAAAATATTCATCCCATATTCTCCCCTCACAGCTCTCCTGTCCTGAAAAACTGTTTACTGAACAAAATGGAACAATGATTGCACAATGATATAAACCTGAGTGAGCATTATCACACTAGTCATAACACCAGAGAAGAACAAGGCTGTTTTCTCATAAGATCAAAATATGCTAGTTTTATATGCATGTTTTATGCGTTCAAAATACAATTAAGTAATTCACTATCCTGGAAATGATTGGCCAGACCTAAGAGTTAAGTGTCTTAAAAGCTAAAGACAGGGCTGGGAAGGTGGCTCAGTGGTAGAGTGCTTGCCTTGCATGCCCGAGGCCCTGGGTTCGATTCCTCAGCACCACATAAGCAAAAAGAAAAAAGCCGGAAGTGGAGCTGTGGCTCAAGTGGTAGAGCGCTAGCCTTGAGCTGAAGAGCTGAGGGACAGCACCCAGGCCTTGAGTTCAGGCCCCATGACCGGACCCAAAAAAAAAAAAAAAAAAAGGCTAAAGACAAGGTTTTTGTGAGTTTTATCCAAAGGGAGGGAAGAAAGTTAAAATCCATAGTTTATTTTGTAGAATCAAAGTGGTAATACAAAATGAGAATCACAAAAAATCTCTGCCCAGTCTAGATCTCCGGTGCTGCCCTCAGCATGGTACTTTCTGTCTTTTCTGGCCGTGGTTAGGTCCACCTGCCCAGTAGATCAGTTGTCTTCAAGGCATCTTGGTCCTGAATTGGGACTTGGATTACCCAGTGGTGGCTGGGACCTGGCCAAAGACAGGACACAGACCACTTCCATGGAATGACTTCTTTGCTGGGCATGTAAGTAGGATTACAAGTGGAATTTCTGTGAATTTGACTCCAGAAGGCAATCACTGAACCAAAAGGCAAGGCCAAACAAACTCCTTCTCCCCTCCTCCATTCCTCCCTTCCTCCCTCCTTGGGAAAGAGCAAAATAATTTTGCAGGTTTTGGTACACACACAAATCACCCACCATCTCAGCTGGTAAACTAGGTTGCAAGTGACTAAGTCATGTAATTCCATTATGCCCCACTCATTATTCTGGACAACATCTTCAGGTTGTTTGGTGCTTTCATTTTTTTTTTTCTTTTTGTTGGTCGTTGGGTTGAATTTCAGCTCGAGCCAACCTCTCTACCACTTGAGCCAGAGTGCCACTCCCTGTTTTCTCGTGGTTAGTTGGAGATCAGTATCTGACAGACTTTCCTGCTAGGGCTTGCTTTGAATCATGAATTATTTTTTGTAAGTTTTTTACTGTAAAAATGCTGTACATAGGGGTTACAGTTACATGAACAAGGCAATGAGTTCATTTCCTATTGAGCATTGTTGCGTCCTCCTTTGTTTTCCCCCTACCACTCCTTCCCTCCCACCTCTACAACTAAATCCTCTCCCCCGCTGAAGTTGTAAAGTTCATTTTCTTGAAAAAAAATATATGTATGTAGATACATATATATACGAATATATATGTATATATATATATATATATATATATATAATAAAAATGTTGTAGAGAGCGGTTACAGGTACATAAGTATGGTAATGAGTACATTCCATAGCAAGCATTTAACTCTTCCTTTGTTTTCCCTCTACCATCACTTCCCTCCCCCCTCCCCAACACCTCCTGACCCCCCTATATTGTAAAGTTGGTTTTTTAACATAGTGTCCTGTACAACTTGTCATCACAATGTCTCAGCCTGCATACTCATTTAAACGTTCCCCAATATCCTTTCCACTCCCCAAATTACAAAAATGTATGTACAAGGTGCAGAACACCAGTATCAGATCCAGTGAAAACAGGGGTTACACGGGCGGGAAAAACCATACAAAAGAAACAAAAGATTCACATAGTGCATTTTATGTACATTATAAAACACTAGCAATAAAGAAAAAACCACTGTGTCCCTGTCTTGGGGTACATTTTGCTTCACATTATCTCATGTGTTCGTGTGTACATAGCCTTTGAACTTCTCTGCTTGTTCTAGACCTGTGCTAGTAATTGCAGACAAGGGAACCATGGAAACTATGTTTCTTTGGGCCTGGCTTACTTCAGTTAATACAATTTTTTCCAAGTCTTTCCAATTCCTAACAAATAAGGCAATGTCATTCTTTCTGATGGAGGCATAGAATTTCATTGTATACATTTATACCACATTTTCTTGATCCATTCATATACTGAGGGGCATTTGGGTTGGTTCCCTATCTTAGCTATGGTAAATAATGCTGTGATAAACATGATTGTGCTGGTAGCTTTGGTATTACCCTGTTTGTGATTATTTGGGTAAAATCCCAAAAGTGGGATTGCTGGGCCATAATGGAGCTCTATGTGGAGTCTTTTTTTTTTTTGTCGGTTGTGAGGCTTGAACTCTGGGCCTGGGCTCTGTCCCTCAACACTTCAGTTCAAGGCGAGCGCTCTACCACTTGAACTACAGCGCCACTTCCAGTTTTCCAGTGGTTTATTGCAGATAGGATTCTCATGGTCTTTCCTGCACGGGCTGGCTTTGAACTACGATCCTCAGATCTCAGCCTCAGTAGATAGGATTACAAGCGTGAGCCACCAGCGCCCTGCAATGTGCAGTCTTTTGAGGAACCTCTATACTGCTTTCCAGAGTGGTCCAACAAGTTTACACTCCCACCAACAATGCAGTAGGGTTCTCTTCTAGCCACATGGTCTCCAGCATCTGTTACTAAATTTCCTGATTATAGTCATTCTAACTGGGATGAAGTGGAATCTCAGCGTTATCTTGATTTGTATTTCTTTTATGGCTAGAGGAGCTAAGCATTTCATCATGTGTCTATTGGCTATTCTTATTTCCTTTTCAGAGTAGTCTCCCTTTACGTATTTAGCCCATTTGTTAATTGGGCAGTTGTTTGAGGATTTGTTTTTAGGAGATTTAGTTTTTTGAATTCTAAGTATATTTTAGACATGAGACCCTTGTCTATTGTTTGGGTAGTGAAGATTTTCCCCCAGTCCGTGGGCTTTCTGTTGATCTTGCGAGCGATGTCTTTTGCCTTGCAGAAGCTCTGCAGTTTCATGCAATACCATTTGCCTAACCTTTCTTTGATTTGTTGTGCTTCTGGGTCTCTATTAAGAAACATTTGGCTGGTGCCAAAGAACCCTAGAGTTTCTCCTATTCCTTCCTGTCATGTTTTCATGGACTCTGCTTTTCTTTAGAGGTCTTTGATCCATTTGGAGTTGATTCTGGTGCAGGGTGTTATATACGGTCCTATCTTTAGTTTTCTACAAGTTTTTAACCAATTTTACCAACACCATTTACTGAAAAAGCTGTTTTTTCTTTCCATTTAATTTCTTTTTTTGGGGGGAGGGAGTCCGATTGTGGGCCTGAACTAAGGGCCTGGGTGCTGTCCCTCAGCTCTTCAGCTCAAGGCTAGAGCTCTACCACTTGAACCACAACACCACATCTGGCTTTTTTTTCTGTTTATGTGGTGCTTAGGAATAGAACCCAGGGCCGCATGCATGCAAGGCAAGCACTCTACCACTGAACCACCTTCCCAAGCCCCATTCAATTTCTTTAGCACCCTTATCAAAGATTGGGTAGCTATAGGTCTGTGGGCTCATTTCTGGGTCTTCAGTCCTAAACAATTCGTCCTCGGGTCTGTTCTTGTGCCAGTTCCAAGCTGTTTTGATTACTATGGCTTTTTATTAGAGTTTTGAAATTTTGAATTGATATTCCTCCAGTGCTGCTCTTTCAACTAAGGAATGTTTTTGCTATTTGGGGTTTTTTATTGTTCCATATGAATTTTTGGATTGCTTCCTCTATTTCATTGAAGAATGAAGTTGGGATATTAATAGGTATCGCAATGAATTTGTAGGTAGCCTTGGGCAGTATTGCCATTTTCACGATGTTAATCTTCCCAATCCAGGAGCATGGGAGGTATTTCCATTTTCTTAGTTCTCCTTTCATTTCTTTTTTTTTAAAGTTTTTAAAGTTTTTGTCATAGAAGTCGTTCATCCATTTGGTTAACTTAACTCCTAAGTATTTTATTCTTTTGTGGGTCTATTGCAAAAAGGGTTGCTTTCCTAATTTCAACTGCACTTTTCTCATTATAGGAATACAGGAAAGCTATTGATTTCTGAGGGTTAATTTTATACCTTTCTTTTTTGCCAACGTTTCCGATCAGCTCAAGTAATTAGGAGTTGAATCTATAGGTTTCTGTATATACAAGATCACATCTTCTGCAAAGAGGAAGTGTTTTACTTCATTTTCCCCTATTCGGATCCCCTTTATGTCAGCGTCTTCTCTTATTGCCCTAGCTAGGCATTCTAATACTAGTTTGAAGAGGACTGAAGGGAGTGGACATCCTTGTCATGTTCCCGGAATTTAGAGGAAATGGTTTTATCTTTTCACCATTAAGTATAATGCTGGCTGTAGGTTTGTCATATACAGCCTTTATTGTATTGAGGAATGTTTCATGGATTCCTAGTTTATCCAGAGCCTTCATCATAAGTGTTGGATCTTGTGAAAGTTTTTTCCACATCTATTGAGATAATCATGTGGTTCTTATTCTTGCTCTTGTTGATGAGATGAATTATATCGTTTTGTTTATGTTCAACCAGTTTTGCATCACTGAAAGGAATCCTGTTTGATCTCAGTGTATGATTTTTTTTTTGATGAGTTGTTGAAGTTGATTGGCCAAGATTTTATTGAGAAATTTTGCATTGAAATTCATCAAAGAAATGGGTCTATAGTGCTCTTTCCTTGAGGAGTCCCTGGTTTTGGGAGGAGGATTATGCTGAATTCATAAAAAGAGTGTGGTAGGTATGTTTTACTTTTAATTTCATTGAAGAGACGGAGGAGTATTGGTGTGAGTTCTGCCTTGAAGGCTTTGTAGAATCCAGATGTAAATCCATCTAGTCCTAGACTTTTCTTTGGTGGGGGGTCTTTTTTTCTTTTTTTTGCCGGTTATGGGACTTAAACTCTGGACCTGGGCGCTGTCCCTGCACACTTCAGATCAAGGTGAGCACTGTACCGCTTTAGCCACAGCACCACTTCCGTTTTTTCTAGTGATTTATTGGAGACTCACGGACTTTTCTGCCCAGGCTGGCTTTGAACTGTGATCCTCAGATCTCAGTCTCCTGAGTAGCTAGGATTACAGGCGTGAGCCACCGGCACCTGGGAAAAGTTGGAGGTCTTTTATTGCTGCTTCTATCTTGATGCTTGATATGGCTCTGTTAAGTTGGTTTAAATCATCTTGGTTTAGTTTGGGCATGTCAATATTTGCTAGAAATTTGTCCATACCTTTAAGATTCTCAAACTTACTAGCATAAAGTTTTGAGAAGTATCCTGTTAGTATATCCTGAATCTTGGTTATTTCTTTTTTTGTTTTTTTTGGGGGGAGTCTGGTCGTGGGGCCTGAACTCTGGGCCTGGGCACTGTCCCTCAGCTCTTCAGCTCAAGGCTAGTGCTCTACCACTTGAGCCACAGTGCCACTTGCGGCTTTTTGCTTTTTGCTTATGTGGTGCTGAGTAATCTAACCCAGGGCCTCAAGTATGCAAGGCAAGCGCTCTACCACGGAGCCACCTTCTCAACCCCTGAATCTTGGCTATTTCTACAGCTATGTTTCCATTCTAATCTCTGAGTTTGTTTATTTGGGTGTGTACTACTTTTTTCTGATTAGATTTGGTAGGGGTCTGTCAATTCTATTAATTTTTTCGAAGAATCAGTTTTGTCAGTTTTGTCAGGTCTTTCTATAGTTTTTCTTTAAATGTAATTTATTTAATTTGGATTTAATTTTAATTATTTGTTCCCATTTACTGAATTTGGGTTTAGCTCATTCTTTTTCTAGGAGCTTTAGGTGACTCATTAAATTTTTAGTTTCAGATCTCTCCAATTTGTTAATGGAGGAACTCAGAGCTATAAACTTGCCTCTGAGTACTGCCTTTCTGTGTCCCAGAGAAGCTGGTAATTTGTGTGTTCATTTTTGTTGAATGTCATGAACAGTTGTGTTTACTTTCTAATCTCTTCCTTCCACTGATGATCCAAGAGTGTGTTGTTCAGCCTTCATGTTTTACAGTATTTCCTTTGGGGGCTTTTGATGTTGAATTCTAATTTTATTCCCTTGTGGTCTGAGAGAATACAGGGCATAATTTCAATGTTTTAAAATTTGGACAGATTTGCTAAATGGCCTAGAATGATGTCTATTTTGGAGAATGTCCCATGTGCTGCTGAGCAGAAGGTGTAATCTGATGCTGCTAGGTGACATATTCGTTAAATGTCTGTTAAGTCTAGTTGATCTATGCATATTTTAAGATCCGAGGTTTCTCTCTTGAGTTTATGCCAGATCGATCTCTCTATTGAAAGGAATGGTGTGTTAAATTCCCCAACAATTAATGTCTTTGAATCTATGTGAGACTGGAGTGAAAGTGGTGTTTCTTAGAGAAATTTTGGTGCTCTATTATTTGGTGAGTTGATATTTAGGATCATAATATCCTCCTGAAGAAGAGATCCCTTAATTAGTATGTAGTGACCTTCTTTATCAGTTCTCATTGATTTTAATTTGAAGTCTATTTATCTGATATTAGGATTGCAAATCCTGCCTGTTTATGGGGTCCATTTGCTTGATATATTTTATTTCAGCCTTTCACTTTCAGAATGTTTATTTTTGTGGGCAAGGTGTGTCTCTTGAAGACAGCACCTAGAAGAATCTTGCTTTCTGATCCAACTGGACAATATATGTCACTTACTTGGAGAGTTAAGACCATTAATATTGAGGGTTAAGACACAGAGGTGTTTGTCTGTCCCTACCATTTTATACAATTTTTGGGGGGGGGGAAGCTGTGCCTGGGCTGTTCTTGTGATTACATATTTCTGTGTTTGTGGACCACTTCATTGACTATATTCTGTTCTAGTTGGTTTTCTATATGTAGAACCTCTTTGAGGAATTTTTGAAGAGCTGGTTTGGTAGCGGTATATTGCATCCGATTTAACGTGCTGTGGAAGGTTTTTATTTGTCCTTCTGCTGTGAATGAGAGGTTAGCTGGGTAGATTATTCTTGGTTGGTAGTTATTTGACTTTAGGACATGGCATACCTCTTTCCAGGACATTCTTGCTTTTATAGTGTCTTCTGTGAAATCTGAGGTAATTCTGATTGGGTTACCTTTATATGTGATTGATCTCTTCTCCCTGGCAGCTTTAAGAATTCTTTCTTTAGTGGCTATTGAGCGGTATGGATTGTAATGTAGAGGTGGGATGTCCTATTCTGGTCTATTTGGGTTTCTAAAAGCTTTTTGCATGTGTATTGGCCTGTCCTTTTGTATATTTGGGAAGTTCTCTGCTAGAATTTTGCTGAATGCATTTCCTAATACATTGGCTTCCCTCTCCAGCCCCTCTTGTATTCCTATTATTCTCAAATTAAGCTTTCTGAACGTTTCCTCTATTTCCTGCATTGATCTGTCATGCTTAATTTTGTTATGCAAAACGGTGTGCTCTTTCTCTATGGAGTCTCAACTGTCTTCAGCTACCTATATTCTTTCTTCGGCTTCTTCCATTCTAGGTTGAAGACTTTGTACTTTGTTGTTTATCTCCTTTCCTTCTTGCTGGTCTTTCTTAATGGTGCCCAGCTCTTTATTAAGGTTCTCTTTCAAGTCTTGAATAGATTGCCTTACCTCCTAGAGTTGGTTATCAGACTGTTCTTTCCACTCCATAATCTAGGTTCCTATCTTTTCATTAGATTCTTTCTCCCTCTGCTGGAGTTCCTCTACCTTTTTATTTGTGGAGGCCATGAAGCTATCTATTAACTTCTGGTTGGCCTCTGTGCACTCTCTGATAAGCCTATGTAGGGTTTCCAATTTTTCATTCAGCAGGTTTACAGCCATGCTTTTAATCTATCTAGATCGTTATCTTCTATGTCATAATGGGACTGCTATGTAACTTGTTTATGTGGAGATGCTGGTGGGATTTGTTTATTGGCTATTTTTCTTGTGTTTCTGCAGTTAGTTCTGCCCATTTGGAGACAAGAACCACACTGCTACAACAGTAGGACAGTCTTTTAGGACCAGAGCCAACCCGATGTTGTGTAGTGTCGCTACCGCCTCGACCAGCAAGGAAGACGTGACACCGAACTCTTCTCTCTGCAGTTTATTCAGGACCTTTGAGTAATCTTCTGACCCCAACCCCGGGGAGAATTCCCCACAGCCTTAAGTACCCGCTGGGTAGCCAACCCTGATACGCCACGTGGGATCCACCAATAGGCTCAGGTGCACGGAAGCAAGCCAGATTCTTTGCCTTAGCCATATAAGGAGTTGTTTGCCACAGAGAGCACTCGCCATTGGGAAGGCGGAGGGCGGAAGCCGGCGCCATCTTCCAGGTGCGGCCTCTCGCAGCTCTTTACAGTTCCCCCTTTTTTGTTTAAAGAACACAGATGAGAACAGAGGTCCGATCCCTGTTGTGCAATGCAAGGACTGCATACAAGCCTTCTCCCAGAGGGCGCCTTCTCTAGGGATGACTCAGCCTGTCCATTGATTCGTTTTTCACAAGGACTGGAAAAGGTGAATCGAACCCATGTGCAATCAAACATTCTCTCCTCGAGGGCAAAACTCATGCCTCTCGACTGCAGTACTTTGGCTTTGCAATCTGTGTTCATTGTTTTAGGGTGGCAAGCCACGCTTGGGGGGACTGACCTGCTCCAATGGCTGTAAAGGCTTGGATAATCATGGCTGCACTGCGGCGCTGAGAACCTCTAATTTGGCAAATGCACCACAGACATACCAAGGAGGCTAATACCAGGAGGCCTGTCAGGGCTCCCAAACCCGCCCACTCCTTAAGATGATTCATAGCAGCGGAGATCCATGAAGATAACCCCTCCGCCAATCCGGCATCCACTCTGGTCGAGTTCACCATGACGATGGCAACCCGTTCACCATGACGATGGCAACCCTGAGCTGTTCCATCAGGCTGTAGAACTCCCCAGTTCAATTACCTAAAAGATAACTAGACAACTGTTTAGACAAATTTGCAGCGTTTTTTGAATAGGTTTTTTTTTTTTTTCCTGGGCCTAACTCTGGGCCTGGGCACTGTCCCTCAGCTTTTCAGCTCAAGGCTAGCACTCTACCACTTGAGCCACAGTGTCACATCCGGCTTTTTCTCTGCTTATATGGTGCTGAGGAATTGAACCCAGGGCTTCATGCATGCAAGGCAAGCGCTCTACCACTGAGCCACCTTCCCAGCCCCTGGGCGCTGTCCCTCAGCTCTTCAGCTCAAGGCTAGTGCTCTACCACTTGAGTCACAGCGCCTCATCCGGCTATTTTCTTTTTGCTTATGTGGTGCTGAGGAATCGAACCCAGGGCCTCATGCATGCAAGGCAAGCGCTCTACCACTGAGCCACCTTCCCAGCCCTCCTCTTTCTTATCTTTGTTTTTTCTATTTGTTCTATGAGTGATTGTATTTCCTCTGAGTCTGTAGACTCAGAGGTCTCTAGTTCGGCAAAATCGGGGTATAACCCCCCCCCCCCCCCGCTCTCCTCCTTTTCGCTGTCTGCCCTTTCCGATCTTTCTTCCTGCAGCATTTCTAGGGCGGCCTGACCATTCTCTACCGCCTCACTGCAACGCTGGTCCTCAAGACAGCCTCTTATCAGTTTCCATATTGGTCTCACTCCGCTCTTAAGCGTTCTTTGATCAGAGGCAAAATCTAGGTCCCTCCCTAGTTTCTCCCAAGAGGCCACCGTGAGGCTTCCGGAGACAGCGAACCACGGGGCAACGATGTCACATTCATCCAGAAATCTCTCTAAAGTACTCTTTTTTATTTTTAACTTTTTTGAGTGCAGTAGCTCATTGAGAGCCAAAAAAATTGGGTGCGAAGACGAAGCACCCATGTTTTAAACATTTAAAGCTGGTAAACAAACTTTTACTTTCACTTTTGGCTACTCTATTGACTAGCCCCAGGTTCTCGCTCTTTTCCTATCTTACAGAGAAGAGCAAAAATCCCCCCCGCTCTTGTTGCGGATTTCCCTTTTACCTGGGGACTTACCCCCGCTCTTGTCGCGGATTCCCCTTTTACCTGGGAACTTACCCCCGCTCTTGTCGCGGATTCCCCCTTTTACCTGGGAATTTACCGGTGCACCACCCTGACCGCAGAGAGTTCTGAGTCCTCGTTGGGGTTATGGCTGAGTCCCCGTATGGGCCACCACGTGTCGCTACCGCCTCGACCAGCAAGGAAGACGCGACACCGAACTCTTCTCTCTGCAGTTTATTCAGGACCTTTGAGTAATCTTCTGACCCCAACCCCGGAGAGAATTCCCCACAGCCTTAAGTACCCGCTGGGTAGCCAACCCTGATACGCCACTTGGGATCCACCAATAGGCTCAGGTGCGCGGAAGCAAACCAGATTCTTTGCCTTAGCCATATAAGGAGTTGTTTACCACAGAGAGCACTCGCCATCAGGAAGGCAGAGGGCGGAAGCCGGCGCCATCTTCCAGGTGCGGCCTCTCGCAGCTCTCTACAGTGTAGATGGGTAGATGTTAGGGTTTTTGTGGTAAGGTTAGGGTTTTTTCCTGTTTAGCTCTCTTTTTCTTTGCTTGCAGAGGGATATTTTGGCTTTGGGGTCGAGATTGCATATAGTTGTAACTTTTGAGGCAACCTAGGTTTGATTAATAAGTAGTCTGCTCCTTAGAGTTAACAAGATGGGCCCCTTGTACTCAAAGTTGTCAAATGGAACCAATTTTGTAGTCAAATATAGAACCAACTGTAAGTTGGGTCAGATATAAATCATTAAGAATCAATGGGCTGGATTAGATGGAGAAATGAAGGGTTAAGATTAGAGAGATATAAATTTAATTTCAGAAGATATCTTGGGTATAATGATAGTAGAGGGGTAAGAACAGCTTAGGGTAAAGGTATATGTAGTAGGAAGAGAATAAATACCTTGTTACTGAATGTAACAGGTTGAAAAGAATTTGAAGAAAGGTTATGTTGGGAGTAGCATAAAGATCAAGATGAAAATAAGAAAGTGTATTGGGGAGACTTGCTGAGATTAGAAAAATATCAGTCAGATATTATTGAAAAGTTGCTTACTCTAAGTTAACTCCTGTAATTATTGTTTACTCACATAGAAGGAGGCCTTATTTGTGTATAGAACTAGACAGGGTAGCCCTGATTGAGTAATAGTGTAAGGTAGAGAGGGAGAGAGAGGTGAAGGGGGAATGAGAAGAAAAGAAGAAGAAAAAACTTACAAATTAGCAAATTGTAAAGTAGAATAAGATACCAAATAATAATGAAAAACAGAAGTTTTAAGTGGAATAGCAAATCCTAAATCACAATACACATAAGTAACACATAGAAATACAAATGAACAACAAATGATCAGACATTACAACTAACAAAGCAAAACAAAAACAAGAAGAAAATACTAAAGAATGGATTTTTCGAGTTCTTTGGGAAGTTTATTCTCCCTGTAGTCCTCAGAGCAGATTCCTGATGGAACCTTGTGTGCCTTGTTGTATTCCACTTTCCTTGTGGCTTCGTTGGGAGCAGATGGCTTTTTGATTGGGGAGGGTGCCTGCTATCTAGAGTTCCATTCTCAGGCCTGGTGGCAGGCAGTTTTGGGGGTTTCAGGTTTGTAGACTGCTATCATAGGCCTGGAGTTGGGTTCCCAGGCTTTCCCAGATAGCCACAGGAGCCTTAGGAACAGAGCTTATGTCTGTGTTCAGTTTTGATGTAATCCATCCCTTTTGGAAGGAGGCTTGTGTCAGGGGGCTTTGGGATTCCTCAGAGAATTACCACCCCCAGGGCGTGGATCCAGTTGTGTTACTCACAAGTCTGTAGTTGGTGGTGTGCTGGACCACAGAGCCTGTGCTATGGTGGCTAAGATGGAGTTGGCAGGTTCTAAATCAGATGGTCTGTGTGTTATCAGATCTAAGTGGAGGGATGGCTTTGCTGATGCTGAAGGGTCTCTCTCCTATGTGGTGGTGTGAGGAGGCCTGGCACTGGGAGGACAGGGTAGAAGTGGGAGTGGCAGGCTGGTGTGGACTGTAGGGGGAGCGGGCTGGTCTGGAGCAGACGTGGTGGGAGGTGGCAGGTGCTGGAAAGCAGCCTTGGGGGTTTCTGCTTGTGTCTGCTAGGTGTGTCAGCAGAGATGTCTGCAGAAGCTTGGTCATGCAACAGCTGTGAGAGCCGGGGGTCTGTGCAGGGTAACAAGGAGGGAGCAGTCCCATCAGAAAGCTCAATCGGCTGGGCAATTAACCCATAGAGCATAGAGCGATTGGCTGCACCTGTGGCTTACTGGAGACCTTGTGCAGGGTTGACAAGGGCCCTCTGGGATCCTGCCAGTGCTTGCAGGTATGGGCTGATTTTGGGGGCTTACCCGGTGGTGCCAATTTCTGGCAATTGTAATGGTGGCGGTAATACTAAGTTTGCTCCTTCCCCATAGGCTGGGCTGGGGGGGGGGGAGTGGAGAGGCATTCACCAACTCGGAGATCTTCACCAGATTCCCTTCTTACATTTCACAGATATAGTATTGAGCACTTTCTTCAGCTTTTGGGTGCTCCTCTGCTAAAACTCTGCAGAAAGTCCTAGTGCAGCATTGCATAGACCTATGTGGTACAGGTGCTCCACAGGAGTCCCATTCACATTTTCTCTTTTGCCTTTTCTTGTTTGCCTGCTAGGATAGTCCTTTTGTAGTAGAGAAAGACTTTAGGTATTTAAAGTTTGATTGGAGTGGATCTCTTGAGGTAATGGGTGGCTGTGGCACTAGATCTTCTTTTGGTCAGAGACACTTAGTGGGCTGCCTGTGAGAACCTCACCATTTTCCCACAACCCGACTAGATATTTAAATTATATTTCTTCTTAGTGTTTATTGGAGCATTGCAGTTTTTCTGGAATTTAAGGTTTTCTGTAAAACTTTTTCTTCAAGTAATCCAACAGCATTAAATATTATATTTAAAAGCTGTCGTGTAGCACCTAGATTTTGTAATTATAATATTAAGATGAAATTCTTATTGTTTATACAAAAATCCTTTTTAAGTCCAAACAGGAAATATGCTCATTTCATCAGCCTTGGGTCTACTTCCTCTTTTTTTCTCCAGTATCTTTTCTTGTTTTGGAACAAGTGTCATGGATGTCTGTCCATTCCAAAGTAAGATTACTCCATTAATTCATTAGGAAAGGAATACAGGGCTTGGAAGATGGCTCAGTGGTAGAGCGCTTGCCTTGCATGCCTGAGGCCCTGGGTTCTATTCCTCAGCACCACATAAGCAAAAAGAAAAAAGCCGGAAGTGGCGTTGTGGCTCAAGTGGTAGAGCACTAGCCTTGAGCTGAAGAGCTGAGGGACAGCGCCCAGGCCCAGAGTTCAGGCCCCACGACCGGACCCAAAAAAAAAAAGGAATACAATCTTCTTGCCTCTAAAGACAGCTTTGAGGATAATGATAATCTGATAATTCACATTTGTGAATTTTCAAAATTATATTGATTATTTTTTTGTAAACCAATCATTAAACAGTTTCCAAAAAGCAAAATAAAGATAATGTTCTGCCTCCTCAGGTTAAAATCTAGTAATTCAACAAAATATATTCTATTCTTCCCAGATTGCATGATGAAGAATTTCTCTTTCATCATAACCCTTACAACCACTGACCCCTCCCTTCAAACATGTAGCTTTATTCATTTTTCCTGTTCTAGCTTTCATTTTGCTACCAACATTAGTAATCTTCTAGTATTTGACAATGAAATGCCATTTATTGATAGAGACCTCAATTCATATTGACATAGGCAGACTCATGAGCATATCATAGAGCATAAAATATTGAATATCATTAACGTGATCATATGTACCTATTCCATAAATTAATATACATACCACATAAATGTGCAATTTCATCTAATTTTTAGAATGCAAAACATTTGCATATCTATGTCATAAGATAATTCAGATCACTAGTAGAAGACAATAAGCTAAACCTATTGCGTCATTCCTAATATTCTTTGTAAAATTTTCTTTTCTCATCAATTTTCATCTTAGGCCCTTCTTTACCTAACAACCAGTGATATGTTGATGTCTCTAGATTTTAGTCACCTCTGAGTAACCTTTTTCATTTCCACCTCCAGTTAGTCCTTCATGTTAAATACCTGAGGAATAACTTATCCCGATATCCCTGCAAGAAGACAGCAGTACCCAAGTCAACTAGCTCCGGCCATTCTACCCTTGCTATGTTAGGGAAAGGGGTATCAGCCACAGGGGTGTCAGGGATCAGGTGGCTGGAACAATGGTGTTATGAATTATAGGTAGCAGAACAGAGTAGCAGAGAATAGGATACCTGGGAAAGGTGAATTGTGACTGTATTCGCTAAGTTGTAGTACCAAGAAATTGTGTAGCAGCAACAGCTTTGCAGGGATGGTAGTAGTTAACATAGGTATCCAGACAGTTTAGCAGGGATAAGGAGGAAATGAGAAAGTGAAAGAGTAAAAGTTGTGAGGGATTAAGGTGGCACAATCAGGGTAACAAGGTCACGGGTGTGCAAACTGGGTAGCCAGTACTAGGATAGAGGCAATTTGCATGGTATACAGATGTGGTGCAGAGCTCAGAGTTTCCCTCTCCAGTTTTGGCTGTCGATCTTTAGGGAACTACTGCTAGCAGCTCATTATCAGTATGTTGGGTTCAGGCATGTTCCATCCATAAATGTCTGCTCCAAATAGATTGCAATGTTTGACAGTGGCTTTGGGATCTTTTCCCTAAGCATCCTGAGAGACGACACTCCACAATGCTGCAAAACAGGCTCCACATAGTGAGCTTCAATCACCTTTTACAAATCTCACTGCTTCTCTCCAACGTCAATTATCATGGTAGCAAGGGATCTGAGGACTGCTCAGCAGCAGTGCTCTGGGAAGGTACCAGTTCTTACCCTGGAATTCAGGGAGCTCCCTTGAAAAGGGCAAGAGCATTTGCTGCTGCTCTTCCAACATCTCTGTGTCTCTGGAGAGCCAGACTGTTCTACCTCAGATGGGTTACTTTGATCTATAGGACCAAATGTGGCTTCAAAATTTCTCTGTCTCCTCTAGGTGATCATCACCTTCAACTGTCTCTCCTTTTCTTCCCAGGTAGTTGCTTCATCTCCACATCTTTTGATTTCTGCTTTGGATCAACCTGTGGCTTTCACACCAAACCCTTCCAATTTCTCATCTGCCTCTCTAGGTGTGAATAAGGCATAGCAAGCTACATGTAACTTCTATATCTGTTTATCAAGATTGACTGGAATCCAAGGTGGTATTAGGCAACTAAGAACATGGGTAGCATCTTAAATACTCCCCTCCCAATCACTGCTCATTGACAAAAGTGCAAATGTGCTGTGATCAGTCTCTACATTTCCATTACGACAGTACAAATAGTTTCCATAAAACAAGTTAGTTTATTTACAAAATTCCAGACCAGTCTTGGGCTCTGCCCTAGATCTTCCTGTTCTGAAGGCACTGAGGACACCTAGATACAACTCAGACCTAATGACATGGGTGAATAGAAATTTTGTTGGTGAGTATTGCTTAGTGTTCTGAAGTTGCGCTAAGTTGTTGTCAGGTTATGGCTGCAATCTAATCAATTTCCTTTCCTGATCTTCACCACATCTCTTTATTTGGTATGAGTAGCAGGTGGGATGATCTAACAAGCTCACCTAGAGTTTGGGCCTGGGTTTAAAAGCTCTATTTTGTGATCATAAAAATTCCACCACTTCCTGAAACTATTAAGGGGCAGCAAGGAAGTTGGGTTAGCAATTCAAAAACTTATGAATACTGCATAGTTTAATATCTGAAATCTTCCCTTCCCACCCCTCAGAATATTATTTCCCATCTGTGTAGACATCAGTACACTCTTTTCTCCTTGAGCGTTTGAGTGTGGCACATCACCTGCTTCTTATGTGTACTGCTTTACACAGGGAGATTTTTCTCCTAGGCTTAAAATGACGTCAGTGCTTGGGGTACTGTGCAATAGGCTAAACATGCCTAGTCATTTGTTCACACCCGTAAGTAGAACTGTCAAGGACTAAGGACTAGTGGGGGCTCACTTGCTGTCAGTGGTATTGCTCTGAGGAATTGCTGTCAATGTTGCCCACAGTGCCTAGGCTAAGGCCTCTCAGAAAGGCCCCAAATTCAACCTGCATGAGTCTCTGGGTTGATAATCATTGAGCAACTATGTTCCACAGTCTGTGAGTCACTCACTTCTGTGGATATATGCATATGAGGTCTCAAGAAGAGAGTTCCCTGGAAGGAAGGTCCTGGAATGCAAAACATCTAATAGGACAACGGAAACCTGCGGTTGGGTGTTCTTCATATGCAATGAAGTAACAAGAAAGAAAGACACACTGTCAAACCCTAAAGCAAAGGGTCAGAAGCATGGAGGGGAAGGGAGTCCCATGATCAGGAATATAAATGGAGCTTACAAGCCCTTTCAGGCTCTGACTTTCTAGGTTGAAAGTAAGATAACAGGCAGACTGAATTTCTAAGAACTCAGTGTCTAGGCTATATGGCTCATTCAGAAATTCTTTTCCCTCCTCCTGTGTTCTGAGAGCAACAGTTAGTGCAGTGCTTCTGTCTCCTAGAGACAATCATTCTCTTCACACAATGCTTAAAGTAAACAATGGATGGAAATCAGTTAGTAAATAAAAAATATGAAGTAGCACACAGTGCTTCCCCTGAATTCCTGGCCCTAAAAAGTTCCCAATTCTGAGCACAGAATGATCATGGGTGAGTGCTAACAACCTCCACTGAATAGTGAACTTTGAACACTTTTTCCAAGTCACATACCGTCCAGTATAGTAGTTGCCACCTATAATCCTGCTTATTAAGACAGGAAAGTCTAAGATATTGAGTCCCAAAGTGGAAACTGGGCCAAGGAAAGACAATTTATCATTGCTGGAAAGGAGGAACACTTAAATAGGAGACTGTTTCTCTGAGCCCGGATATGGGTAGTCATTTCAACAGTTTTCAAATTGTGGCTCATCAGCAGAGACTACCAAGTCAAATCTCACTAAAGCTAATTCTAAAACATATGAAAATAAAAAAAAATAAACTATTTGGATTTCATTACTACCATCTTTTCTAAAGTGTGTGTGTGTGTGTGTGTGTGTGTGTGTGTGGTGTCAGATTTTGTATGGGATAGCATTGGTTGTTAAAAAAAAACAACATATTGGCAGTGTCCTTTATGTTTCCCATTCAAGACTAGTGGCATTCTAACTCTACCACTTGAAACACACAAGTCTGTTGGTTATCTGGAGATCAACATGTAATGGATATGCCAATCTAGGTTGGTTTCAAACTGTGGTTTTCAGATCTCACTTTCTGGATTAGGTAAGCTACAAGAGTGAGCTTCAATGCTCAACCCAGTATTTCCAGTCAATTACTTAACCTTTCTGAATCTCACCTTCTTCCTGTGTGGAAAGTGAAAAGAATTACTTTCTGGACCTTAGAATCTGGTGGGAGTTATGACTTGTTGCTTGAAGTATACATGTTCGGGATGTGTGGATAGACCCTGACACTCTCATAAAACTACTGATGTTTATATTGAAATGAATTCCAGGAATTGGAAACAAGAGGGATTTTTTGTTCTTTTTTATCCATTTATGGGCAGTGAGGAAGCCACAGCAGTTCATGGAGAACAGGGAAACAAATGCAACGATGGTTCTCTGTATATATTATTTTGACAATGAACTATACCACTTGTGAACAGGGACAGGAGGGAAAAGCAGAGAGAGAGAGCAAAGGAAGTGATGAGACTGTCCAATAAGAAAGGAACTCATTATGTGACTTACAAAATAGTGACCCATGTGTACACTATCTTAACAATAACAATTTTAAAAATCGGGGTTGATGATTCTCTCCTCTGGTTTTTGTTAGAGGCCCTTAAGACTCAGACCCATCTGTGGAGTTTTTAAAGGTTAATTTATATGATAATTAATATAGACCCAGAATTTCTTAAGAAATATTATAAAAAGTACTCCATTCTTAGTAACTGTTTATGTTTGAGTGCAGATTCTCTATGTTGTTGGCAGAGCTCTTTTTTTTTACTTTTTTTTCAGTAATTGTCAGGTGTTGAAATCCTTCTTAAAGCTTTGGGACAGAGGTCTACTATGTCTTGACACCCTGCCTCTAAGTAACATGATAATCAACATTTGAAATTAATGTTTTTGATTTGAGTTTTATTTATTTATTTTTTGTTGCTGGTGGTGAACTCTGGGCCTAGTTGCTGTCCCTCAGCTTTACAGCCAAAGGCTAGTGCTCTACTACTTGAGCCACAGCACTCCTTCTGGCCTTTTCTGCTTTACATGGTGCTGAGGAATCCAACCCAGGGCCTCATGCATGCAAGGTAAGCAGTCTATTACTGAGGCACCTTCCCAGTCCCTACAAGTGGTATTTTTGTTCATGGATTTATCAAGCAAATCTATTGAGCAAATATATTCATTTGCCACTAGACATATTCAAAATTATGAATTATCTGATATTTTAACAAATAAAACTGCTGTCATTGTTACCAGGAATTGTTTGTCTCCTCCTGCCAAAATCACAAAGGAGGGTATTTTAAACTAAAACTACAAAAATTCAATATCTTGATGCTAACAAGAGAATTAAAAAGAAATTTCAAAATGGTTTTTCATCATGAATACAGAGCTCAAAAGTCTTATAATACATATTTCTAAATGCAAATTAAAGGGGAAAATCAACCAGGAAATAAAATTTATATTAATTGTTAATTTTTAAAGAGGAAAATATGATCACTGATGGCAGACTAAAAACAAAGTAATACCAGAGCCCTGTATGCTCAATAAGAAGCTTTTATTGAAAAATTGAGCTGGATAGTGCACATCAGGCAAAGGCAAGCAGTCGGAGCCTACCACCAACAAAGAAACACCACAATGTATATCTCAGAAAAAGGACACAAGTTCAGAACAGCGCTCATCATCTGTATCTGTGATTTCAATAATACATGTACACTCCCCGCCCCCACACACACATACATACACACACAGGAATGTATACAACAGCTCAACCTACTCACAAACATCCACTCAACATGAATCAAAGATCTTTCTGTAATATTTGAAATTTAAAAGTTTTAAGTGTTGTAAATAATTAATAACAGATGCACAAGCAATTATTTCTGAATAGCACTCTGCTATGGAAATGAGAGATCATTATTATTATGACTACCTAAAACATCTCTGAATCTGGAAAGAATTAAACAGACAATCTGCATTTTGGGACCGTATTTCTACCAGGTATTCTGCAAAGGATTAATGAAATGATACTTATAAGATCCAAAAATTAAATACTAAATTAATAATGAATACATGAGTAAGTAAAGTAAAAGACGCTGATCAGAGAGACCTATGCTGCCTCCAGCTCTCAGCCAGCCACACACTGTGGCACCCTTGATGCTACCTGGGGCACGCAGTTGGCTTTCCCAGAGCAGTGACCATGCTGGGGTTGGAGCTGGGGGTGGGGGTGAGGAAAGGAGGGTAGGACACGGGGGAGACTGCACTGTGGTTGGTGCCGGGGGTGGTGGGGAGAGGAAGGTAGGCCCCGACAGAGGCTGGGGAGGGGAGGAAGGAGGGGCAGGTCAGTGGCTCAGGCAGCAGCCACCCCCATGATAGCTAGGTCTGGGGAGTGTCTTTGAGGTGGGATGTTTGGGGTAGATCCCCTGCGGTCTGACAGTCTAGTGAGGAGAGGAAGAAGTCTCAAGTGCTGCCAAAGCAGACAATGAGAAATGAGACAACCAGGGGATGAAGAATTTCAACAACAAAGGCGGGGACTTGGAGGCAAACTCTGGGGGTGTGGAGGGTGGAAGCCACAGGATTCAAGCTGCAGTGTACCTCTTTTGACGTCTCCTGGAAGTTTGTGAGGGGCAGCTCCAATGCTGTGGGCTCAGTCTATGACTGGTCTCGGACCTGGCACCAGGAATGGCCAGCACAACCTCGGCCTGCCCACAGAGCAGTGTCTGGGAGGCCATGCACAGCGGGGTGGAGGAAACATGCCTGGTTGGTGCTGTTCCAGCCCAGCCAGGACAAGGGCCACTGGGGAAATTCCAGCTGTAGATCTGGACTTCTGCCATTGACAAGACTAGGTGTGTCCTCTAGGGACCAGAATGGTGGCTGTCATGTGTGAGCTGGAAATTTCCTTAGCTTGCCTTAGGCTTCTCCACAGAAAGGCCCATTCACTCCTGTGCCTCTTCCACCTTCTGGATTCCAGCTGTCCTCCTGCCCCCTGCCACATCCAAGTACTGTGTCAACTCCATGCCATTGAGAGGTCATTATGGAGATGCTCACAGGGCTTCCCACAACTGGTTCGCCATGCATGCAAGACTCATGGTGTGCCATCCTCCAGGCAAAGTGTACCCCTATTTCACCTTGGCCACCCATGCCTATGGGACCACAAACTTCATTCTTACACAGAAAGCCAGGGATACACAAGGCTGTGCTGCAGTCTAAGGCATCCTTTCCCTCCTCCTGCTCAAGCGTAGGGTGGCTGTGGAGCCAACTGCACTATCATGTTTGATTATCTGAAAGCAAGAGGAAAAAAGCTTCATTGTCCCAGATACAGCTGCCCCTGGATTTCTATGTGTACACGAGGTGTGTGTGTGTGTGTGTGTGTGTGTGTGTGTGTGTGTGTGTGTGTGTGTGTGTGTGTGTGTGGTGAGAGAATCACACACACCTGAGTTTTGGGGTAAAACACTTCTTCCCTTCAGCATTGACATTTTGTATCTAGTGGATTTCCCTCCTCCACAAATTCTTAGTCAACATTCTAAAGTTATCCTTCTGTATACTTTTATCCCTTCATCTTCTTGATGATCAGATTCCTATGGTCTGCTTGTAAACTTCACCATTTGCTTCATGAAGTTGGTGCCTTTTTAAAACATCTTTTATGAATCCTTTTGATCTTTTTAAATGCAATTTGTGCAGTGTTAATGTGTTTTACTTTGCCCAATTGTTGGGGCCTATGCAGTGACTGTTAATTTGAGATTATCTTAGCACTAATATGAGATACTATCCTTTCAATATACTTTTCTAGTGAAAGAAGTTCAACATCTTTATTGAAATAATTGCCTGGGTGTAAACAAACAAACAAACAAAACACCAGTGTTATAAATGTACAATCACTTGATTTTAGTAAATTGTGCACCACTGTAATAATTTTTTAACTAATGTTAATAGTTGGAATGGGAAAAAATCACAAATTATAAAACTTAAAAATTGATCAAATACCAAAAAGGACACTGATCAGGAATGAAGTACAAATGTAAATGTTTAATAAATAAATGAAATATTTGAAATTCTTATCCACATATCAAAAAGTTACTGACCTCCAATCTTACACATCAGAATATTTATAACCACTCAAACAAATAAACACAAATGCTGGAGAGGTTGAAATAAATCAGGAACTGTGTTTAGTTGTGTGGCAATTGTAAACTAGTGCAAGCCATATGGAGCTCAGAATGGAGATTTAAAAAATACCAAAAAAAACCCCACATATTTTATTGACCTTTACAATAACTTGGATATATATTGAAGGAATATGATTCAACATGAACATCCGTGTTCATGGCAGCAGTATTCATAACAACCAAGATCTGCAATCAACCTAGGTGTACCAGTAAAGGGAATAAAGAAAATGTGCTGTTCATAGCTATAAACATATTCTCGGATATAAGAGAAGTGAATGCTTCTACTGTTTCATTGCAACGTATTTTTGGATATACACCTAATACTAATTTCATGGGCTTTTATGGCATTATGTTTTTGCTTTTGTGAGGAACATCCATATTGATTTTCAGAGCAGTTACAACAGGTTAAGGATATCCTATAATAGATGACTATTAGACCAAAATTTAAATATATTAGTGAACACATACAGGACGATCATATATAGTTTATAATTTGAATCAATGTTAAGAAGGCAACAATTGGGAAAAAGATAATGCTAGAAGCTTAATAAGAAATTATCTTGAAAAGCTAAATGAAGAAAGTATAAAATAAGACACATCAGAAACTGTTGAATGGTAGAAGATGGATGAAAGTTAGAAAAACATTCATCTGCATGGTCAAGTTGAATGAAGTATATGCATATTTGGTGTACACTGATGAAACTCATTCCAAAACATAAAATACACTTAAAATGTTTACGAAAAGACAAAACAGGATCTGTATTTTGTATACGTAATAGCAGGAATTCACAGAAGGATCAGAACTGTGAAGGAGAGAGAATATGGCCAAAAATGTTAATGTGATTGTTTGAAGATATCTGTGTTTGTGTGGGAAGGGAGGAAAGAAGATGAAGAAAACATACGGGGTGCTGATCAAGATATATTTTCACATATACAGACACGGAAAAATACGAAAAATGCAACTAATTTGTGTTAATTTAACAAAACATTTTGCTCAAATTTTAAAAAATGAAACTAATAATATCAAATAATTAGGTCATGGAAGAAAATTTACCATAGAAAGATTTTCCCCATAATTTGTTTAATTTCATAACAAATGGATTAAAATAAAATATAGTTATATCTGAAGATGTTAACACTGTCAAATATCATTGATAGAATCCAACAAAGAAAAGTAACAAAAAAGTAGAGAGTAAGAACAACTTGTGCTATGGATGAAGATACTCAGTAGAACTTTGTGAGGAAAGAATATGCTTTCTTTTCCTCATCAACCTAAATCTAGGATACCTAGCTTTTAAAAGAACACTTGTAGTCAGAACAGTAGAGTGACTAATTTAGACAGTAATTTATTACGTTTATTCTCTAATATTATGATGTGATTCCCGAATTACGTGAGTGATCCTAGGAGATTTTCTGACCTCATTTTTACCCAGAGTTTCTAATTCCTCCCACTGGGCATGATTTTTCTACTACTCTCATTTTTCCTTGTTTCTGAACTCAACTCCTGTAATCTTTTTGTTCATGAGAAAGAGATGGAGAAATGTGAGGGTGGCCTGGAGTCTGTGCTAACTTCCACTCCAGCTTAGAGGATCTACTGAAGGACTTCCACCTGGGCCTCAGAATCAGATATTAATTGATCGCTTTTGAAATGGAGAAACTCACTCCCTCAGGCAGAATCTGTTATTCCTTGACTTTCTCTGAAGATATTTGGTACTAGGGCACAATTCAGAGAATGAGCTTTCCCACCACCCACCACAGCCTTGACAGAAAGAACAGATCCAAAACTGATAGTGGTTTCAGTTCCCACAGGGCCTCATCAGGGACCTTCTGGTGGGAATAGAAACTGGACAAAGTCTAAGATGGAGATTAACTGAAACTGGGCCTAAGGGGGACACTAAAGGATTTCCCTTTCTTTGACTACAAGTGAGCTGTTTAGTGAGACATGACACCTTCCTTCATATTCAAAAATGCAGTAGGTCAATTGTGTTACTGCCACTTTGTAGGAGGTCATTTTCCTTGAAGGAGAAGGGGTTAAATGTTGTGTCCACCAGTTTTCTCTCTAGTCTGTTGTCTCTCCCACGCCTTCCTATGCCAGGAACATATTGCTTCATTCCTGCATTCAACTACTTGTCCTGACTCCTAAGCAGAAATACCATAGGCTATCCTTTTGCTAGTCTTTTACATTTGTGATAGAATAGACCCAGGCTCTGCTGCTGCCAAGAGGTGACAACAAGAACAGATTTGTACTGAAGATCAATCATATTGAAAGAACCATTCTATGAGGTCTTTCCTGACCACATTTTTGAGGTTTCCACTGAAAATTGATTGAACTCACTAGAAGCTCAAAAGTTTCAGTTTGTGGGGTGGTGGATACTGGTGATTCACGTCTATAATCCTAGTTAGTCATGAGGCTGAGATCTGAGAATTATGGTTCTAAACTTGCCTGGGAAGAAAGCCTATGAGATTTGTCTGTAGCTAATCAATGAAAAACCCGAAGTGGTACTCTGTCCCAAAGAGGTAAAGGGCTAGCCTTGAACCAAAGAGCTGAGAGACAGTACTCAGGCCCTGAGTTTGTGCCATATGACCAACAAAATGTAAGTTTCATTTTCCTACCATGGTTTCCTCTTCAAACACACTATGTCCTTTATCTGTAAGTCTTTCTTAAGATTCTTGTGTGTCACTCAATCAATTTTTGTCTGTCAACAATAAGAAAGTCTATCTAGAATGCAACCAGTAAGTTTACAATAAATATTTCTTAAGTGTGAGTGTGAAGACATTAGACTAATTCTTACTTTAAAGAAACCATGTTGGTGTTTATTCCGTTGGAACAATTTTATGGAAAATAGATGTATCTCTGGATTCCTTTGGTTCTTTGTAGAATCTATATTCTCTAGATTGTTTTTCCATTGATACAGAAAAGTTTTAATTTGTGGCAACTATTATTTATTGTGTTGCTAGTTTTAAGCATGGGAAAATGGATCAAAGGGATTTCAAACTTCATTTATGTGAAAAATGTTCATTCATTATCTAAATTCAAAAAAACATAAATTACTAAAAGAACCTTTTCTTTGGTAAAAAGAAGAGCATGGGGGTCAGAGATAGTCTCTTCCATATAGTAGACTTTGAGGTTCTGACCATACTGTGGTCTGACTTTGAGAATTAAGTTGCTTTGAGAATTAAGGGTTTTTTCAACACTCTTGTTTGGCACTAGAGGCCTAGCGAAACAAACACATTTGTCTCTGAGTTTCTTTCAGGAAGTCCATGGCTGACATTGATTGTGAAAGATAAGAATTGTCCTCCTAACAATTCCTTCTAAGTAGTTTTATTTATATTTGTGGTTTTGGGACTTATAGCAGCTTATATGTAACAGTCTCCCGTGGAGCAATTTAAAGAGAGAAACTTCAGTATCTATGTTATAATGTAGTGGTATTATAAGAGTTCCTTATATTTTACAATATAAGATAAATAACTGATTTTCTTAGCAACTCTAGCTAAATTATGTATCATAAGACATTATGATAATAGTGTCCCAAAGTTCACAGATCACTTTATTTATGTTTAATGCAGCATTATTTACCATAGTTAAGATATGTACCAACCCAGATACCCCTCAGTAGATGAATGCATCAAGAAAATATTGTTTATATACAAAACGGAATTCTAGGCCTCCATCAGAAAGAATGACATTGCCCCATTTGTTAGGAAATGGAAAGACTTGGAAAAAATTATATTAAGTGAAGTAAGCCAGGCCAAAAAAAAATAGGTCCCATGGTTTCCCTTATTTGCAATAACTAGTATATGTCTGAGACAAGCAGAAAAGGTCAGATAAGTTGATGTTAGGTGAAATGAACCCCAAGATAAGTATTCAAATATTTTTTTTCTTTCATGCAATTGTTTCTAACATATTTATAAGATGATTTCTTTGTTGCTTAGTATGTCCCTCCCATACTCTGTAACTCCTGTTTTCACTGTATTTGATGTTGGTATAATTTTTGGAGGGGAAGGGAAAAAAACAAATCATTTAAATAGGGATACAGGTGGACCCATTGCAACAATGAGATGTACAAATCATTATGTTGAAAACCGAACTTTACAATTTTGGCAGGGGGACGGGGGAGATGGGAAGGGATGGAAAGTGGAAACAAAGGAGGAGGCAACAATGCTTGATAAGAAATGTACTCATTACCTTGCACATGTAATTGTAACCCCTCCATATGCTATTTTCACAATTAAAAAAACATAAAAAAGTAATCAGAATATTGATATTTTTGAAATGTATATTATGAGGCATGTATATTTCCAAAGGCAATGTTACCCCCAAGACATTTCCAGTTTCTTATTTTGTCATGTAGCTAATTTAATTTTACTTTTTGCCCAAATTAAAGCTTACTATATATTACTTTGCTACAAGAAATAGAGCACAAATTTAATTCATGTCTTTATTTTTACTCATTTGTATTTATCATAAAGTTGTTGTGTGAAGAGTTTTCAATTCAATGAGTTTGTTTATTAGTACAATGCATCTTGATTAATGTTCCATTGATCTACCCCATCTTTCCCAACACTACCCATCCTATGTTTCCTGGTTCCAATTTTGCATATATATCAGCAATATGATTGTATTTCCCATCCCTTCCTCTTTTCATTAATCTGCCCCCTCTTTTCTGAAACCTCTTCTGCAGCCAAACATGACTTCTCTTTCCTGAACCTTTCATTATTTGTTAGTTATTCAGAGAACCGCCATCACTGAAATACTCGAATGAGCATACCGAGTATTGTTTTTCTAAATTTTATTTTGATTTCTACTTGTACACATGAGTTGACATTCAATACATGAGTACATGAGTATAATGGATATTGATCAATGTCACCTCTTTCATAATTTTCCCAACACAGGCACTCCCATCTTTTCCTCAAGTTTCTTCATTTTGTAGGATATTCATTAAGTTAGATCATTGCATTTTTCTCCAATTTATTGCTTCATTTATCTATTTCTCCCTACCCTGATCCCAGCCTGACATGTGAATACTTGATTCCTAGTGTTTATTTTGTTGGAATTTGAGTTAGCTATTCTAAGGAATTACATTCTTTGAATTCTTTTCTGAACCAATCATATTTCAGTTCGTACCTAGGTGTATACTTGGATTGCACCCCAAAGTGTGCATATTGCAGTGATCTAGATTATATCTAACTTCCTATATAACAGAAAATATATCTCATTTGTCACTTTGGGTTTAACTTTCTTTCCTTACTTCACTTAACATGATTTCTCCCAATTTCTTTCCTTTCTTTGCAAATGATGCATTATCATTCTATCAAATGGATGAATAAAATTCCACTGTGCATGTACATGTGTACATATATAAGCATATATATGAATATGAACATATATATGCATACTTATATGCATATAGCTATCATATTTTCATGATCTACCTGTCCACTGAGTGTCATAGTCCATGTCTAAATGTGATTTCTTGTACTATTATGCTTTTGCTTTCAATGTTTTAGTAAATAACTTAGTATCATTTACCTAATCTTGTGCATACAGTCTATTCTACAAAAAAAATCATTCTATTAATTTCCCAGTCTGGTGGTTTACGTTTCTATGTATGTTAGATCCTATAAATCACAGGGTTTCATAATTGCATATGAATCTGTTTTTAAGAGCAAGACTAAATGTTCACTTGCATATAGTTGATACTTGCTCATATGATTATATATACATATACATATGCATATACAATTTATATACATATTGACACACAAATATGAATATATATGCATACATATAGTATATATATATATATATATATATATATACATATATATATACATACACAAACATATACAATTCCTGTGTCCTAGTACTAGGAATTAAATTCAGGGCCTAGTTTCTTTTGCTTTTCCTTTTTGCTCAAGGTTAGCATTCTTCCATTTGAGCCACAGCTCCACCTTGAGCTTCTTGGTTCTTAGTTGAAGATAGCAGTCTCATGATAGATTTTAACTTGTCTGACTTGAAACAATGATCCTCAGCTTTCAGCTTTCTAAATATTTAGGTTTAAAGGCATGCAACACTAAAACTAGCCCTATTATATGCGAATTAATAATAAATTTAAAGAATTATAACTTGTAGTATTTTCAAATAAATATCTTTAAGTTAAAACTAAAACACACTGCTTAATTTTTTTTCTTATTCCAACTCACCTACCAAGAAAGGAAAGGAAAAAGGCAAAACTGAAGAACCCCTGAATGTAACAATTCTCAAGCCTGCTAGCCAGTTTCTTTGCTGGGAAATAGAACAGGATGCTATGGACTACAGGCAAAATGGGAGAACATGCTCTTCACTGAAACTGCTGAAAGGCTAATAACAATGAGGACAAGCAACTTTATCCAGGAAATGTCACAAACAGTATGCTGTGGTCAGCTGACTCTAGTGGATATGTGTAGCCAATCTTAGAGGATGTTCATAGATATGAGGAGAATAATCTAAGATGAATATGTCATTAGAGAGGTGTACTTTCTTGAAGATGAATGCCCTTGATTTTGCTAAGCGTGTTATCCATATTGAAGGTTCTTGTCTTTCTGCTGCCACTTTTCAACTGTTCATACATTTGCTTCAACTGGACCTTCTTTTAACTTAACAGGATTATTACCTCCATGTGGTCCTGGTAATTTATGAAAACAGGAAATTCCAGTATTTCTCCATCTCTCCTTTTTTTACTTTTTATTTGTTCAACTATGAGAACTTGAACTCAAGGCCTGGGCACTGTCCTTTAACTTTCCTGTTAAGACAAGTGCTCTATAACTTGAGTTAAAGCTATATTTACATGGTTTTTGAGGACTAAAGGGAGATTTTTGTTTGGACTGGATTTGAACTTCAATCATCAGTTCCCAGACTTCTGAGTAGCTAAGATTACAGGATTGAGCAATTAGTGTCCAGCCTCCAAAACTATTTATTTCTTTAGCCACAAACATGGAGTGACCGCTAAAGAGTTTTGTAATTGACAAATTCTCATCATACATGATAGTTAATGAAATTTCAAAGGGAAAGATTGGAAAGTTAAGAAAGGTTCAATAAACAAATTCAAAATGTGGTTTGTTCTTACTTTATTGACGCAGAAGCCCCAATGACTTCTCTCATGGATATCTTCTATTCTAATTTACTTGGGAATTCACAAGTGGATATGATTCAGTTTCATTTAACTACATGAACACCACTCTTGTTACAGGTATTATGGAGCTACATTACATCTGAGGCCTAGTGACTACCTGAAATCATCAGCTTCACCATAGATGACCTCTGTTCTTGTGTAATAACTAGACTGCTTCACTAGTCTGAGACACCAAGATACTTCAGGACACACAGCCCCTCTTGCTGTAAGACCTGCCAATGCAAAGAAAGCAACTGTTTTCTTCAACCCTTATATGAATCATGCCTGTAATATAAGATTCTCAGCAGTAAGAAGGGTGTTCAAACTACACCTGCCTGGACACTGCTGGCTCACTTTCTGAAACTTCTCAGGTCTTTCTTCAATGATGATGTCTGATGTCTATAGAACTGTTGTTCATCTACACCAGCCATCACCACAGCTCCTTACTCTCTTGATTGAATAAGATCCACGAATCGAGTCTGTCTACAATCACCCACCGCTTTGCTGATAGTCACCTGCAGAGAAAAATGCATTTGGATTTTGAAGATAGCAAAGAAAATGGTGTCCTTCCCTCCTATTAATGGAGTGTGAATTTCATTCATTTTAGTCAGCATCTTTGAGGACTTACATCTGTGTTTCTTGCTTTTAGAAACCTAGTGTTCAACATCCTCAGACATTATCATACCTTTGCTGAAGTAACAACTCTAGGTGACCAAGAGGACTGCTATCCATTGCAAATCTTTTTTTACCTCATAAACAAGAAAGGCTGAATATATTTAGCACCACCTAAATTCTTCTGCTTTATGTACTTTCAATATTTATTTTCCATTGATGATATTTTTGTCTATTAAAATTAATAAAATTCTTCCATCATTAAGGCCAAATGTCCTGTTTATTTCATTTAAAAACTAATTCACATCATGTTAAAACCAAACGTTTATAATACAACACATCAGAAAGATTAAAGGCATTTATATGATGGAGGATTCATACATAGTAAAATAAAAGAAACCTTAAACCAAGGCCCATCACTCATTTGATCCCACACTTCTAATAGAACAGGGTGATTTTGCCTATAAATCATGGAAATGTCACCTCAATCCATTCTACTCTTCACAGGCTAACTCTGAAAGACCCAATGCTCCATTGCTTACAAATAACTCCAGCAAGTAGATTTACTAAGGATAGGAATATCCCCCCAACAATGATAAATGATTATGCTAATAAATTTCAAATTAAATAGTTCAAAACAGCCTGGCTAGAGTACAGAAGGATTCTGAGGTCTTAAAAAACTTGAAATACTTCTAGTTAAAAAGGGGCCACACAAGGTCCTTTGCTAAAGTTTTAACATGCAGCTCATAAATAAGAAAGCAAATAGGATTTTCTTCTTACACAAGACTTTCAGAGTGGAGCAAAATTACCAAATGTAGTACCATCTACCCAGCCAAATCTGTTGAAAAGGCTTGAAAGTTTATTGCTTGAAAGCCAAGTTTTGTTTCCATCTCTCTGACATGTATTGACTTCAGCTTTTAAAACTATAGTCGTTCACAGCTCTGAATTCCTAATTAACCTCACAATGGCTCTACATTCTGCTTTACATTAACTTTTGCAGAAATTTCCTAGAACAACAAATACTTTCTTTTTGTATGAACTTTAAATAAAAAACTTAAATTGACATTTAAAAATGAGACAAGCAAATACTTTGTTCAATTTTTGTGTGTGTGTGACGATTGTAGGGCTTGAACTCAGAGCCTGGGTACTGTCCCTGAGAGTATTTTGCTCAAGGCCAGTAATCTAACACTTGGAGCCACTGTGTCACTTTCCACTGGATTTTATGTTCTTAAAGATCTTTAAGATTACTTGAAGCCTTCAATTTGTTTTGATCTTATCACTTACATAAACTGTCCAATACATTACCCAGGACTCTAACCTGAGTAGCAGTGAACAGTTAAGTACCTGAACCCTCTTGAGTTCAATCAGTTCATCTGATAGCTTCTAAAAGTTTAAAAATCCCACCAGCTTCTAAAAAGAAGCTGATTACATGTGTATGTAGGGGAGCCCAGTAAGACCCTTGCTGTTAGGCCCAAATGAGGTGTTGCTCGGGGAAGGCCAGAGGCCTCTCAACAGACAGGCAACACTTGTCACAATCTAACCAATAATAGCTTAGCCCCATTATCATCCCATCCCTCTCATTGTTCTCCTACCTGATAAAGGTTATTTTCAAACTTTCATTAAATGTGTACATACTTGCTGCATCCAGAGCTGTGGAAAGAAGTGATTGTTTCTGTTAAGCATGCTGCTGCCTTCTAAAACTACAGAATCTAAAGGAACAGTGGAGGAGCAGGGATCCCACTGAAAAGGAATTCTAACAAAATTAAAGCCCCTTTCTAACATTTTGGGACATTGCAGTTTCCTATGGGAAGATTGCTGGCTTACACACAGGAGTAAGAATGTGCAAGTTCTGCGCAAAAGTTCTATCTATTCTTTGTCACCACCACATCCTCCTCCATACAAACCACACAGGTTGGTCTTCATATTTCGAATTTCTTTCCAGGTCAGAGACTAGTAAGCCAGTGACTTCTCTTGTTCCTGCATTTAAACAAAAGAAAGAGGCTTTAAAGAAAGCCTTCAACTCGAGCTTCTGCTGTTCTCATACCTATAAGCTAATCCTTTGATTAGACTCAAGGGGAGGAGGACCAGTCAGGGAAATGGACCTTAGGAATGAGAAACAGCCCTGGCCTCTTGAAGACCTACCTTGGTAGCCAGTCTCAAACCAAGTTGCTCCCCTTTTCATTGCCTCAGTTATTTCCCTAATGTTGATACAATTCACTCTGATATAAAATTTAGTTCAACACTTAAATTTAGAGGACAGTGAAGTTAATATTTAGTTGAAATTAATTTAATAATGTTATATATATATATATATATATATATATATATATATGAAAGGTGATAAATAGGTGACACTTTTAAAAAGTAAAAAAAATGCATTGTTGCTGAAGTAGTAATCACATACAATTTCTCTTCAACTGGCATTAATTCTTGGCTAACTTTCTAAATGAAAGAGTGTAATAACTGTTTAAATATAATTAGTGCAGATTTATAAGCAGAAGTTTCATCTGGCTGTGGGTACATAATTTGTTGGAAAAATATGCAAACTGTCACTAGCCATACCTGGGATTATTTTGTGTTCTATTTATTTTAAATTTTTGTGCTGGTCCTGGGACTTGCACTCATTACCTGAGCACTGTCTCTGAGATTTTCTGATCAAGGCTATGACTCTAAAATTTGGGCCACAGTTCTACATACAACCTTTTGGTTGTTAGTTGGAGATATGACTCAAACATTCTGTAATTGGTCCCAACTTCAAACCGAGGATCTTATGTCTCACCCTCCATAATATCAAGGATTATAAACATGAGTCACTGTTAGCCATGTGTTCTTAAAAGCATCTGTCAATAATAATATTAGAAAACTATTACTATTACTAAAGGCTCATACCTGTAATCCCAGCTACTTCAGAGGCTAAGAGCTATAAGATGATGGTTTAAAGCTAGAATGGTCAGACAATTCAGAGTTTGTTATTTTTTTAACCCGCTGGCCCCAGGGTTGAAATTCAGGCCTAGGCACTGTACATGAGATGCTTTTCATTAAATCTAGTGCTCTACTTCTTGAGCCACAGTGACGCTTGCAGCTTTTCCTGACTAGTTTCTTAGAGGGAAAAGGGAAAGAGACTGCACAATCTGGCTCCGAACTCTCATCGCACAACTAATCCTTCAAAGTAGCCAGTCAGTGATTCTTACCTTCAATTAAGCAGCAAAAAATCCTTGAAGGTGTGGTTCAAGTGGTGTAGTGCCAACCTTGCTTGGAAAAAGTTAAGGAAATTCAAGCCTTAGTATTGGCACATATGTACACAGAAGCATGCACATACATACATATAAATGGTCCTATACTCAATTCCATGTGATGAAAAAAGTGATAAAAAATATTAAATTAAATTAGGACAAAAATAAATAATTTCAATTGTTAAAAAAAAAACTACCATATCCGGGTGTCAGTGGCTCACACATGCAATCCTAGCTACTCAGAGGCTGAGATCTGAGGATTGTGGTTCAACTCCAGCCTGAGAAAGAAAAGCCCATGAGACTCTTATCTCCAATAACCACGCAGAAAACTGGAAGTTGCACTGTAGCTAATGTGCTAGGGGTCTAGCCTTGAGATGAAGAGCTGAGGAATAGCACCCAGGCTCAGAGTTCAAGCCCCATGACCAAGAAAAACAAACAAACAACAAACAATAAACTTCCATAGCTGATTGTGACTTAGGTGTTAGAGTGCTTTCTTCCCATAAACGAGGTATGAGTTCAATCCCCAGTGTTGTTCATACCAAAACAACCCAATAAAAGCACACTAAGAACTATCTAACAAAAACACATCATACGTTGTAAAGAAAATTAAAACTTGCAAAAATAATTGAAATAGAGCTAAAAGGAGAACCATGGCTCAATTGTGAACAGTAATACACAGCATCAAGTAGGTATTAATTTCCATCAAAACCTTCTATACATTGAATGCAATACTATGATAAGTCTTCACAGCAATTTGTATAGATTGGAGGCACCATCAGTTAGGAAAAATAAGCCTTGAGGAATGGCAGACAGGAACTCAAAATGAAACAAGACATTTAGAAACATGCAAGCACATCTTCTTTGCTTCTAAATACAGCCTGAGAATCAAGAGGATGCATTCCTCATCTTAAGGACAAATATCTGTTGTATGGCAAAATGTATTTTTTTCCTAGAAGAAATATACTAAAGAGTGAGTTACCAAATAAATAATCAAGAACTCAAAAGGTGTAACACCAGGAATGACACAAAGCAAAGATAAACAAGTATCTGCATGACTTTATGACAGACCTTGCTTTTTCAGAAAAACTCCCCTGATGTCAAACAGCTCTATGCTTCTCTCTGTGACAGCACCCACATACTGAGTGTGCCTCTGTCTGTCTGCTGCTGATTGTTTGCTTGCTTACTCAATAAAGCTATGCCAACTTTTCTTGCCATGGTGATTTCTCTGGAAATTCTTATTCTGTGACCAAAGTCAGGGATCGTAAGTAAAGAGACCCTAATTCTAGAGGGAAACTTAAAAAATCCCCACATGGACCCAGTGACTGCTGTTTCAAATAATTAAGAGCTGGGTGGGCATGTTGCTCACTTGTAGAGAACTTGCCATCCATGCAGAAGACCTGGGTTTGGTCTCCAACAATAGAGGAGGTGAGGGATTGTGAAAGATCAAAGACGCAAAGAATGAGGAAGAACAAGTGGGGACACATCCCACGTGAAATGAAGATTTGTCACACTGAAGCATAGTAATCAAGACAGTCTGATATTAAAGCTGAAGAAACACAATAAGAAAATAGGAGAGAAATAAGAACCAAACCTAAGTGGGAACTGGATATCAGACACTAGATTGTGCAATAAACAGCCACTAGGATAGCTAGCTATGTATATGAATAAATACCAAGTATACCATGACTTAAAGCCTTTGCAAACAGTTCCTAAAAAGAAATAAGGACACAAAGGTAGAAAGCATCCCATGGACGTTTAAGGAATACTAAGTGAGTGTTTTAAGAACGAAAATTTATTTCACAAAGGAAATATATATATAGGAAAATATCAACAAATTTGTGTATATTACAACATAAAATCTTTTGGTCAGTAAGTGACAGCAAGAGAAAGAAAACGATGTTCACTTAAGGCCAAAGACACACCCCCACAACCCCTGTACTAAAATTGTGTTCCTACAGTTGAGGAAGGAAAAGGAACCACTTACCTTGAAAAAAAAAAAAAAAACGACAGATGATATACGCACCTGGGCCAACTAGGACGAGGAATCAGGGAGTTCCCAAGGTGAAGAAAGATTAGTACAACACCCTACATCTTATATATACAATTCTTTAATGTTAAGAAGGGGAAGAAAAGTACCAAAATATTGAAATAAGGTTACAAGTTGAAACATTATACCAATGAGATGTACAAGAAAATGAACTTTATATCTTTGAGTGTGGGGAAAGGGAGGAGTTGGTGAGGTAAGGGGGGAAGGGATAATAGGGTAAAAACAAATGAGGGGGTAACAATGTTTGATAGGATATGTACTCATTACCTTACTTATGTAATTGTAACCCCTCTGTAGAGTACCTTTACAATAAAAAAAAAAGCCATTATGACCCTCATCCTAAAACCAGGCAGGGACTCATCAAAGAAAGAGAACTATAGACCTATTACTTGATGAACATCCATGCAAAACTCCTCAAAAAAATCTTGGCCAATCAACTTCAAAAATTCATCAAAAATATCATACACCAAGATCAAATAGGATTATTCATTTCAAGGATGTAAAGGTGGTTCAACATACGCAAATCAATAAATGTAATTCATCACATCAATAAGGGCAAGGATAAGAATCACATGGTTATCTCAATAGATGCAGAAAAAGCATTTGACAAGATTCAACACCTCTTTATAATGAAGGCTCTGGAAAAATTAGGAATCCATGGAACATTCCTCAGTACAATAAAGGCTGTATATGACAAACTGATAGCCAGCATTACACATAATGGTGCAAAACTAAAGCCATTTCCTCTTAACTCAGAAACGAGACAAGGATGTCCACTCTCTCCACTTCTCTTCAATTTAGTATTAGAATGCCTAGCTACAGCCATAAGACAAGATGCAAACATAAAAGGAATCCAAATAGTGAAAGACAAAGTAAAACTCTCCCTCTTTGCAGATGACATAATCTTGTATTTAAATAATCACATGGACTCTACTCCCAAATTACTCGAGCAGCTTCGAAAATTTGGCAAAGAAGCAGGGTATAAAATTAACCCTCAAAAATCAATGGTTTTTCCGTATGCCAACAATGAGAAGAGCACAGCAGAAATTAAGAAAGCAACTCCTTTGTAATAAGCCCACAAAAAATAAAATACCTAGGAGTTAACTTAAAAAGTGAATGACCACTAAGATGAAAATTATATAAACCTGAAAATGGAAATCAAAACAGAACTTAGAAAGTGGAAATCCTCCCTTGCTCCTGGATCAGAAGGATTAATATCATGAAAATGTCAATACTTCCCAAGGGTATCTACAAATTCAATGTGATTCCTGTCAATATTCCACCCTTATTCTTCAAGGGAATAGAAAAGGTAATCCAAAAATTCATATGGAAAAATAAAATACTGTGCATAGGAAAAACAACCCTTAACAGAATAAAACAGCGCTGGAAGAATATCCATAGCAAATTACCAATTCTACTACAAAGCCATAGTAATCATAACAGTGTGGCAGTGGCACAAGAAGAGACCTCAAGACCAATGGAATAGAATTGAAAATTCAGAAATGAACACACAGATCTTTGGCCACTTAATTTTCAATAAGGGAGCTAAAAAATAGAATGGAAGAAAGACAGCATCCTCACGAAATGGCAAAATTGGTTAATCACCTGTACAAAACTAAAGTTATATCTGAATATATCACTCTGCAAGCGAATCACCTCCAAATGTATCAAACACCTAGGAGTCAGAGCAGACAAACTAAAAACATTAAATTACAGAATAGGAGAAACCCTAGGTCTTCTTGGCATAGGTCAAATTTTTCTTAATAGAGATCCTGAAACACAACAAATCAAAGAAAGGTTGCAAAATGGGATTGCATGAAGCTGTACAGGTTCTAAATGGAAAAGCACATAGCTAACAAGATCAATAGGAAGCCCATGTATTGGGAGAAGATCTTCACTATCCACACAACCGATAAGGATCTCATATCTAAAATATACTTGGCGCTCAAAAAATTAAATCGCCCAACAACAAATACTAAAAAACATTGAGCAGGAAGGGTGGAAAAAAAATCAAACAACAAAACAAACGACAAATCAAACAACCATTGGATATATACAAAGATGACTGAATGAAGGCAACTAAGACTCAACCTAACAATGTATTACCAAATCTCTTATGCTTGAATGGTGAGAGCTCCATGGAGGAAGATGTCAGTCAAAGCAGCCAGGCTTTATGTTTAAGGATTCTATCATTAACATTTAATCATTTGCTCATTCATCCAGGAAGGGGAGATCAATTATGGCAAGCTGCCATAATTAAAAATAAGGCTCCTCTGCCCAGCAGCAGTTATCTTTAGTTCATTTCCAAACCATATACATCATAACCATATCCAAAGAATGCAAGGAAGGGAGGTAAAGAATCCGCGTTCTGACGTATTAGCTGGCACTAACACACTGTTCAGTTTGAACTGTTTATCCTCTGTGGTATTACTTTCTTCCTGTTTTTGGATGTGATCTGTGTGCACATATGGACTATGTGCATATATCTGTATACACATTCTGACTGAATATATATATCCATAAACTTAGGTGTTAGCTTGCAAAGATTCATTTTAACTTGTAGAGCAGCAGGGTGTCAATGTAATTTCTCCTGTGTCCCATGTGTATCTCTCCAAGTTCTACTCAAGATAATGTCATTCACTGTTTTACTTATATGGCTGCTGCCATTACTAGGATTCCTTCTCCCCATTTTCCCTCCCTCATCCTTCAATACCCTGCAGTAAACCATGGTCTTTATGGTTTTGTTTCTTCAGTTTTGATTACTTGAGATTTGATTGGTCCAGGTATAACACACTTGGTAGCTATGGCAGGTGCCAGGGGTGGCATTTCTTCTTCTTTTCCTAACACATACCAGGAGAGTTGGTCCGTGTTTCAGGAGTTTTACTTCAATTACTTTCCACTTTCTGGATTTTAACCTGATTTTGTATCTCCTTTTGTATTAATGAGGATTGAACCCAGGATGTTTCTTTAGCTAGTCAAAAACTCTCAATGAACTATAAACCAGCCCCTGAACATCTTTTTAAATTCTCCCTACATCTGAGTGTAGGATAGAAAAAAATGGTTTATTCCACTCTATTGGAATGTTTCAAATTTTTAGGTTTTGAGGAATCTAGTTAGATACAGTCATAGTCTAGAAACAGATATGTTGGTAGAAACTGATAAGACAGGCTTTCCCTCACTATATAGTTGTTGAGGGGAAGGGCTTGCCCTACAGTATAACCTTGGAAATTTAGTGGTGATGCCTTCAACATCAACTCATCAGGGAAATGAGTTCAACCCAAGTGAGTTGCTGTGGTCTGAAGCTACCCCCAGTTTTCTCCTTTTCCACCTTGCATACTACATTCCATACTAGCAATATCTACCATGCTCAGTCTGACTGCTTAGATTTGTTGAAAGGTTGTGAGTGAATGTATGTATCATCCTAGACAACTTAACATTGAGTGATGTGAAGAACTTCACCACAAAAGAGATCAATTCAGTTGCATTGATGATTTAAGATAAATTTTCATATGTTGACCACAAAGCCTCCTCTTTTATGCCAAAAACTTTAACTTGAGCCAAAATGATGCTATGGCAATAATGATCTTATAATAAATCCAAAGACAAAGTTCTTTTGCTTAAGGCAGAATGAAGTATGCCAGCCAATACATTCCCAGAATTTTTACCTGTGTTTTGACCATATAAAAAAATTCAATTTTGGTCATGAGGATTGAACTCTGGGCCTAGGCGCTGTCTCTCAGTGATTCAGCCCAAGGCTGGTGCTCTACCCATTGAGCCACAGCTCCACTTCCAACTTTCAGATGATAAGAGTCTCACGGACTTTTCAGCATGGGCTGTATTTGCACCACAATCTCATATCTCAGCCTCATGTGTAGCTAGGAGTACAGGTGTGAGCCACCGAAACTTGGCAACCATGTAAAATTTTAAACATAATTGAAAATGCTAATATATATCTTTTTAAAAAATGTATTTCTTAAAAATGGAAATATTTTTAAATTCTCATTCACACTTCCCATTAGGCAGTTCAGATGATGTTAATTTGAATTGTTGTCAGAGTTATGTGTGTATATGTGTGACGGTCTTTGAGGTTGAAGTTTGGCCCTGGGTGCTCTCCTCTCTCCCCACCCCCCTTTTGTTTTTGCTTGCTCAAGGTTAGCACCTTCCCACTTGAGCCACATCTTCCAGCTTTTTGTTTTTCAGTTGGAGATAAGAGTCTCTCTTTTTCCTGTTTGAGCTGGTTTTCAACGATGGTCCTCAGATCTCAGCCTCCAGAGTAAACCACTTATATTTGAATCAGGAGATCTACTGAGTGTTTCCTTGTCCTTTTTTGTCAAAATGCACCCCCCAGCCTCAAAGACAAAAGAACAAGTTAAAAGTTGTTATGATACTCCCAACATAAAGAAGATACTTGATATACTTAATTTCAGTACTAAGATACAAAATTTGGAGTTTTGTAAGACTGAATGTCTTTAGTGTCATTTTGGGAAAAGTGAATCAAACATTCAGAGCATTCCTAGATAAAGAGAATAAAGTAGACCTGTTTTATGAGGAGTATTAATGAGAAGAACAATGTTTTTGTGTCATTAACTTAGCCTAATTGAAACTTTTTCAAAGCACAGATTCTCAGGTATATTTTCTGTGTAGCAATCACTGAATTCTAAAATTCTTTGTTGTCCTCAGCATTCTCAGTTTGTCTTCATCAGCTATCTAATTTGAAACATACACCTTGGTACCAGGGGTCTTCTGTACTTATTTTAAATTTTAGGAAAGTAATTTTAAGTTTTTAAAAATCAGAAAAGTTAATAATGATAATCATTTTCTGATGTCCTTCACATTTCTCCACATTTCATTATATTGGTTTAATATACTATTAGTATATTTATTGGCTATCAAGTTTGATTGTGGTTTTGGATTTTGTGCTGGTGTTGGGGCTTGAAATCATTGCATTGGTCTGTCACTAATGCCAGCATTGAAGGCTCATTCCTGTAATTTTGGCCATTCAGGAGGTTGAAATCTGTGGATCAAGGTTCAAAGCCAGGAAAGATCATGATGCTCTTGTGTTCAATTAATGACTAAAAAGCCCAAAGTGGAGTGTGGTTCAAGTGGTAGAGCACCAGGCTTGAGCAAAGAAGCTAAAGTGCAGTTATGTGTAGTTCCTGCCAAGGGTTTTTCTCTCTTATTATGATGAGTTCCTTTTCTTTCCAGGTAAACCTGAACATTGTATGGCTTTCTGTGTGTACCCACATGTGAATAAGGCTTTTGTAAAATGTCAGCCATTGCAAACTTTATTTTTCTCTTCTCACCATTAGTGAGTTTGTTGGCAGCCAGCATTGTTCTAAGAAAAATGGAATTTTCTAGAAATTGTTATGGGATGTTTATATATGTAGGTCAGAATTTATAGTTCTTTTGCTCTAGTGAATTGAGCAACATCTATGTGAATTATAGATAAACTTTTGTGAAATTTTTTCTATGGTATAGATGAATTTTGGATATGATATCTCTATGGAAGTCCAAAGATATCTTTAAGTAATTTGTCCAAATGAAACAGGAATAGAAAACACTTTAATTTTTTTTAGTTTTAATCAGAGTCTTGTATTGATTTGGGATATAGGAATTTTAAGTGATGCAATCAACTAATTTCATTTGTAGGAAACGTGACAGATAGGAATGTAACTGAAGATATATCATAACTTTTCCCTTTTGATGAGTTAAAAAGTTTAAGTTTAATTTCAACTAAGATACAAATACAGTTTCTGCAATTAAGTAGATTAAATTAGTAGAAAAGGTACTTTGTTTGCAGTAACAATTACAATATGATATATAGAAAAGTGTGTGGCCAACACATTTGTGTAGTTGTGTAGTTAGATATCTTGATGTTGGAGTTATAAAATATAATAAATTACTTCACACAAGGAAAAAATTGAGAGATGTTAGAGTTTTACACAGAGCACAGAAAATACCAGGTGGTCTTCAACAAATGTTTTCATTTTTCTATTATTTTTTGTGTTTTTTTTTGTGTGTGTATGTGTAAGTGCTGGTATTGGAGTTTCAATTTAGGGTCTTGTGCTTTACTTATCTTTTCCCTTAAGGCTGTTTCCCTACTTCTTAAGCCATACTACCATTTCCAGGTTTTTGTTATTTATTGGCAATATGAATATCACAGATATTGCTGCTTGAGATCCCTTTGAATCTGAATCCTCAAATCTCAGTCTCCTATGTAGCTGGGATTAAAGGTATGAGGCACCAGCACTCTGAGAGATGCATTTATTTTGTCATGTTCTGTTTCAAATTACCACAAATTTATTTGTTCGTCCATCAAATACCAACTATTTTAGGTTAGAAGTTTGGGCTGGTAGTTTGGGTGTGGTTCGTCTATAGCAGCTGCTCAGTTTCTAGCAGGGGGCCAAAAAGCTATAGTCTATCATGGAATGTGTGGATCTCTTCCAAGATTAAAGGATGCCTGGCTGGGTTTAGGTCCTGTGGTTGTGAGACTGTGGTTTCTGCTTTCTGGTCACCTATCATACAGCCACTCTTGTCAGCTCCTAGGCATCCCTATACTTTCTTGACAAACATATTCTCCTTACTGTTTGATTCATTCTGTTGGCGTCACTGACCTCTAGAAATTCCTTAATTTGCACTCACACCTTGGAAATAACTCATATCCAATTCTTGTGGGAACTAATTACATTTGTAGAATCTCTTTAATTTTGTTATCTACCAGAGTATATTGTAGGTTTAGATCCTGCCCAGACTGGAAGATAAAAGACTTCCCAAGGTCTGAGTTGTTGTGTATCACCTGATACATATGAAAAGCTATTTATTAGGTGGGAACTGATGGCTCATTCCTGTAATCCTTGCTACTCAGTAGGATGAGATCTGAGGCTGTCAGTTCAAAGCCAACCCTGCCAGGAAAGGCTGAGAGACTATTATCCCCAATAAACTCAGAAAACTGGAAGTGGCACTGTGGCTCAAGTGTTAGAGGACTCGCCTTGAGCTGAAGAGATGAAGGACAATGCCCAAGGTCCAGAATTCAAGCCTACAGCTGAAAAAAAATGGAAAAAGCTGTTTATTATTCTAAGTGTCCTCAATTTCAGACACTGATAATGTTGAGTTATTGTTTGATTTTAGCCAATGAGGTCTGAAATTTAAGAAAATGAAAGATAATTCCTTGGGTCGAGTGGAAAATAATTCGGCAGTTATAGGATATGAAAAGTAGTTAGGAGTAAAACTGAGGATATATTCAAGAGCAGTGGCAGTGGCTTCAGAGATGGGACAGAGGTAAACATGTTAGAAACAACGAGGGGACAACAGTGCTTGATGAGAAATGTACTCGTTACCTTGTCCATGTAATTGTAACTCCTCTGTACAGTATTCTCAAAATAAAAAATAAATACACAAACAAAAAGACATATTTTAGAAAGAGAACATGTGGCTGGGAATGTGGTTCAGTGGTACAGTGCTTGCCTAGCATGCATGAAGCCATGGGTTCAATTACTCAGTACCACATAAACAGAAACAGCCAGAAGTGACGCTTTGCATAAGGTGCTAGTCTTGTGCAAAGAAGCAGCTCAGTGACAGTGGCCAGGACCTGAGTTCATTCCCCAAGACTGCCAAAAAATAAAAAAAGAGAACATGTTAACAATGGATAAGGGAGGGATACAGAGACCATATTCCGCACTGAATTTTTCCTCTATTTCAAAATCAAGACATCATTCCAGAGAGAAAAATGGGGCATAAAGCTGGTCCAGAAAGAACATATCTTATGAAGAAATACAAGATTTTTTACTGCAACTGTCCTGTAGAGATAATCCATTAGACATAATGGTGACTTGTAATAGCACAAGAGCTCGTTGTAATATCACAAGTGCTATCTGGAGATTTTGTACGGGTGCTGGTCCTGAGCCTTAAAAAGAGTCTAGGTGCTATTTCTATATTTTTCCTCAATAATATTACTCTATTACTTAAGCCACAGCTAGACTTTTGACATTTTTGGTGATTAAATGGAGGTAAGAGTGTCATGGACTTTTCTTGGCTCACCTGGATTAACAATGTTATCCCAAAATCTCAGCATTCTGAAGATCTAGGTTTACAGTTCAGAGCTACGAGCACGCAGAGAAGCATTTCTTTTTTAGTGAAAGGAATTAATAATACAGATTCTTCATGAAGATTCACCCTCAGTACTAAGTAAATCACCAAGAACAGTTCTCGTGAATACACACACACACACACACACACACACACACACACACACACACAAACACACACACACACACAAGCACACACACATAAATACATAAGCATCTCAGGGGTCTGTCTCTCTTTCCCCAAAAGAACAGCATATTCTAACGGGCAAACTGTGGTGTCACAGGCCTGTAATCCCAGATATTGGGAGGTAGAGATATAGGAGGATGGGATACTGAAGGTGGCTTGAGTAAAAAGTAAACTGAAATAGAAAAAAAAGCGTTGGGGTTATGCAGGCACAACTGGTACCATATCTGCCTAGTAATTGTAAGGCCCTCAGTTTAATCCTCAATACCATGAAAAAGATAAAAAGAATAGCATCTCATCCATTTGGTCATGGTTTAACAAAATCCTTGAAGCTGTACACTTCATAAGAAATAAAAGGTCTATTTCAATCACAATAGTAGTGGCTGGAAAGTCTAAATAGCATGGTAGTACATGGGACAAGGCTCCCTAGGTGCATCATATCACAGAGGATATCAGCATCATAGCATGTGCTAGAATGACAGAGAGTAAGGGGCATAAGTTGCCTTCAAAACTGTTAATAGTGATATTAGTCGCTTGAGAGTTGATTAGATGGCATTAATCCATTTATGACTGAAACCTCTCTTAATGGTTCCACCTTCTGACACTGCTACATTGAGAAATTAAGCTTCAGTGTGAGCTTTGATGGTGACAGACCATCACCACGCTTCTGACGGAGGCAGGTGAGACCATTGAAAGCTGAGGACATTCATACAACCAGGCACCTGGGACAACTGCTTCGATCTCATTGATTCTGATTTTTGCTGTATTTGGGGCCATCTCAAAGCCAAGATCCATCGAGTCCATGTCTGTTCCATGTGCCAGATGACTGTGATATAAACTGCTAGACAATAGGGAGAACAAGGATGGACATGGGCACAAAAATGGAGGTTTGGCATTCTTCATGACAATTAACATTAATAGATTTATGTATGTAAGTCATTAGAAAGCTCTATGTCATTACACAATACTTACATAGAGCCATGTAATAACTACTATATGACCCGGAATGATACCTTATTGAGCAGCTGGTTTACACAAAATAGACACATTCCTATGAACACAAAGAATGGAAAAAAAAACAAGTTCTAAATCCTGTCCTAGCTACTGCAAATAGAATGATATGTTATCTTATGTGAAAACGTTCATATTTTCGGGATCAAATACCAGCAGTGGTAAAATTTTTTTCCAGTCCTTGAACTCTGGGCCTGGGCCCTGAACATGATTATGCTTGTAGCGTTAGTGTGAGCTTGTTTAGTTATTGGATTACTGCCCATGAGGGGAATTACGGGTTCCTAAGAGAGATTTTTGTTTAGTCTTTTGAGGAAACTCCATACTGCATTCCAGAGGGGTTGAACAAGTTTAATTTCTCACCAACAGTGTAATAGAGTTCCCAATTGGAGCCGGGAGCTGGTGGCTCACGCCTGTCTGTAATCCTAATTACTCAGGAGGCTGAGATCTGAGGCTCATGGTTCAAAGCCAGCTCAGGGAGGTTCCCAATTGGCTATACTCACGGCAGCATTTTCTATTAGTTTTCTTCATAATGGCCATTCTAACTGGGAAGAGGTAGAATCTGTCTTGTTTATTTGTAGATTTGTAGGCACCTTCTAGCTACCATAAATGAATGAATCCATGAAACCTGTATTTTCTGAGTCTGCATTCCTTTCTCTTAGTATAATTTTCCCAAGCCTTTAATTTTCCTTAAGACTGGTGAAAAGTCATCCTTTCTAATGGGTGAATAGAATTCCATTTTGTGTGTGTGTGTGTGTGTGTGTGTGTGTGTGTGTGTGTGTGTGTGTGTGTGTGTGTAAGATGACTATAGGCTCATGAGTTCATTTCTAAGCCTACGTTTTCATCTGTAATTTTGTAATTTCATATTAAATTTGGATTGATTTCTCTACTGCATTGAAGAATATTGTTGGGATTTTGATGGGTATTGCATTGTCAATTGTTTGGGGGCAGTAGTCCAGTGTTCACAATGTTATTTGTGAAAACATTAAAAGACTTTGCATTTCCTTGAATCTCCTTCAATTTCCCTTTTTATATTTTTAAAGTTTTCTCAGTAGAGGTCCTTCACATTTTTGATTAAATTAATTCCTAATTTTGTTGTTGTTGTTTTGTTTTGTTTAGATGTGATTTGATTTTGAGGCTAAAGCATATGAGGTTGTTTTATGGATTTCAGGCTGGATGTTCCCATTGTTGGTAACACAGAAAAACTACTGGTTCTTGTGGGTTTCATAACCTGCTACATTGCTAAAGGTTAGCAACACATTTACTAACTTGAGGAAGGAAGGTATAGGGTCTTTAAATACAGGATCATTTCATCTGTACAAAGGGATCGTTTTACTTCTTCCCTATTTGGATCCCCTTTATGATTTCTCTTGCCTATTGCTCTTGCTAGAATTTCCACTACTATATTGAAGAGTAGGAGAGAGAGTGGACATCCTTGTCTCATTCCAGATTTTATTTTATTATTTTTTTGAGTTTGCAAAATCTGGTTTAATTCAAACTGAGGAGCCCATTGTGAAAATACATATGCATAAAAATCTGATAAATGCTAGACAAACAACATATTACTTTACAATAGAATAACCACAAATTTGAAGGCTCAAATTGCGTCTGTCAGCTATAAATACAATTTTATATTTGGCTCAAGTGGCTACTCAATTTCAAATGGTGCCAAGTTCCTCCAAAGCACCTCTTGATCCCCTCAGCCTGGGGAGGAGTTTCACCACTGTCTCAGACGAAATCCCAGTCATCCCTTCAACTCTTGGGGCCAATTGGGTCATTGGTACCCAAAAACAACTGGAGGCCAGGGATTTCCAATAGCCAAAAGTTACTGCACAGAGAAGTCCATTCTAAGCCAGATTCATGGCTAAGAAGGTGTGAAATTAGCCCTTTAAACAGTGGTATAGCATTAACATGGTCTATGTTGAGAAATAGCTCCTTAGTGAGAATGTACCAATTACTAGTTATCACACCAACAGAAAAAGGCAACGTGGGAGCTTCACATTTCACATGAAAGACTAGCATTAACTGGGTCTGGCTTCACTCACATGGAGTGATTGTTTTATTTTAGACCCAAGAGAAAATGAGATCATACCAGTCATTTCTTCACATAAGATTTGTGTAGCATTAAAATTGTTTTATGCTAATGATGAGGCCATGCAGGCAAAAATGTGTAATTCTCCTCTGCCAAAACACAAACACGCCATTTCAACTCCTGTCCAGTTTCAAAAAAAAAAAAAAACCAATATGTACATACACTTTTGTACACTTTTTCACACAAATCTGTCTGTGTATGTATTTTATATATTATATATATATATATATATATATATATATATATATATATATATATACTTAAATACACTACACATAAAAAGACTATGGTACTTTACAGAATGAATACATGTTTAACAAAGATCATTCATTACACCACAGATGTTTAACATCATACAAAACCCTTAAATCATTTAATGTAACATTGGGACTTAAAACACAGTTTTAAAGCATCCACAGACTCCAAGACAAATATTTCTGCTTTAGGGTTCATTGAGAAGCCCAGCTTATCACAAAATTTTAAGCAACAGATGCAGGCAAAATAAATAAGACTTTTCTGGTATCAGCAATTGTTTTATTAGAAAATAGGTGTGGGTCAAGTGGTTTTTAAAGAGCTGTGTAGAAGATTTTTAGTCTAGACTTCATTCCAGATTTTAATGTCTTCATGTGTCCACTGCTAGGTACATGCTTTGTCATATGCATACTTTGTATTATATTGAGGAAAGTTGCATACATTCCTAGCTTCTCAGAAGTTTCAAAAAAAAGAAGTTTTAATTATAAAGGGGTATTGGAGCTTATTAAAAGTTATTTCTACATCCATATAAATGATCATGTGGTTCTTGTCCCTGCTTCTGCTGATGGTGTGTGTTACATTTATTGACACGTATTTTGAATCCAATTATATCCTATGATGAATCCTGTTCATTATATCTCAAGCAGCACCATTGGTTGTTACTGGAAGTAATAGTTACTGGATGTAGAAACTGATCCCAGGAGAGGAATGGAGCATAGAGGAATGACAAAGTTCAAGTTAATATGTGCTTTCCTTTTTACTGTACAAGAAAACAATCCAGAGGCTTGAAGGAAACTCTGTCCCTGACTTTTTTGAGTGTGTTCTTTACTCACATAAAACTTTTCTGTAAACTTTTAGTTGAGTATTACAAAAAGAAATAATGTGCTATTTGAAGGCCAGCATAGAACAGAAAGAAATAACATTGCTTTAAAAACGTTGCTTTGCAAAGAAACAAAGATATGGAAGTTTTAAATTGCATTATGTATGGATATTTCACTCCTGAGACGATCCTCTTGTTGCAGGAATCAGTTATCAATTCCTTAGTCTGGTCCTGAGTTCTCCACAGCAATAAAGATTCCAAAAAGCAGGATCCAGTGAGCATGATTAGCAAAGGAGCCTCTTCTCTTACAGGAGTACTCTTTTAAGGAGGGTCCCAAAGAAATATCTGTGTTGCTTTTCTTTGCTTGTTTAGTTTGTGCTGGTTGTGGGGCTTGAACCCAGAGGCTGGACACTGTACTTGAACAATTTCCTTTCCTGCTCACCTGCCTGCTTGAGCCAAAACTCCATTTCTGGATTTTGGGTGTTTAATTAGATATAAGAGTTTGACAGACTTTCCTGCCTGGTTTGACTTTGAACTAAAATAGTAAGAAAGCTATGTGATATCAACTGTATAGACTTCTCTTTTGAAATGACAAATATTAGGTGGAGTTTATTGTAAAGCTAATATTTGACAATTTTTAAAAGAAGAGAATATATCCAGCAAAAAAGCCATAACTTAAATAATTCAGCAAAAGTAGGTACACTGAATCATTTTGGAATTATTTTTTCTGCTTGGAAAGATTATTGAACTTGTCGTTCCTTTTGTGGAAACTTAAAGTCAGATCTCACTTTTTTTGTTGGTCGTGGGGATTGAACTCTGATCCTGGGCACTGTTCCTCAGCTCTTCAACTCAAGTTGAGCACTCTACCACTTTAGCTCAGCACCACTTCTGGGATTCTGGTGGTTAATTGAAGAAAAGGGTCTCATGGACTTTCCTGACCAGGCTGGTTTTGAACCACAATCCTCTAGTCTCAACCTCCCGAGTAGCGAGCATTACAGGCGTGAACCAACAACACCTGGCTCACATTTGCATTCATGTGCACTGAATGACACTATGTAGACAAAGCATGAAATTTTGAACCAAATAATGACATTGCAGCTTTTCAGAAAAATTGAGGTAGCAATAAATATGTCCTCCTTTTCCATGTTGTTACATTAATGACTCATGGGACCCTTACATTAGCATCCTCTGCCATCTGTATAGGTGTATTTAGTATCAGGAAATGTTCATAGAGAAATACAGAAATATTGAGATTTTAGAAAGCAAAGGAGATTGAGTAGGAAAGAACAGCATAGAAGGAGATACATTTATCACACAGAGATTAAGAACTAGCCTAAAAAATTTAGAATTCTAAAGGCAATGAGGAATAAGCTTAGTTGATCGCTAGTTCTTCAATAACAAAAAATGGTTCTCTAGAACAGTTTCTGGTACACCTTAATTACTATCATTTATTCCTTCCATCGAGTTATTCCTTCTCTTCTGTCACAACTGTTAATTAGCCTCTGCGTTTTTGGTACCATGATTGACCAAAAAGATTTCCAAATGTCACTTAGACTATGCTTCTCTATGTGGTTAGCAGTGACCACACAAAATCCTGGAATCTTTGAATTTCCAGAATTAATCTTCACCTGACATCTAAGCACATTCCTGGCATTAGTTGCTTTGACCTAGTTACTAAAACTTTTTTTTTCAACAGAGTATGCTAATATAAGTAAAGTACATGAATAAGGGACTATTGTCAGGTGTCAGTATGGAAGGAACAATTATATATTCAAAGTATGGTTTTTTATTTTGCATTTACTAACTAAATGGTTTTTTATTGTGAAAATACTGTACAAAGGAGTTACAATTACATGGACAAGATAAAGAGTACATGTCTTATCAAGCATTGTTGCCTGCTCCTTTGTTTCCCCTTCTTATCCCTTACCAACCCTCCATCCTTACCGCCCCCCCCACCAAAATTGTAAAGTTCGTTTTTCAACATAACGACTTGTACTTCTCGTTATTGCAATGGGTCCAATTGTATCCCTATTTAAACGATTTGTTTTTGCCATTCCCCTCCACAAATTATATCAACATTAAATACAGTGAAAGCAGGGGTTATATCGTGGGGGAACATACAAAGCAACCAAGAAATCATCTTATAAATATATTAGAAACAGTCACATGAATGAAAAAAATTTGAATACTTTATTTATTGCCAGTCCAGGGGCTTAAACTAAGGGCTAGGGGATTATTCCTCAGCTTTTTTTTTCTCAAGGCTAGCACTCTACCACTTGAAGCACAGCACAACTTCCAGAGTTTTTCTGTTTATGTGGTACTGGGGAATTGAACCCAGGGTTTCATGCATGCTAGGCAATCACCATACCATGAAGCCACATTCCCAGAACCCTAAATGAATTTCTTAAGATGGCATTACATTTTGATTCTGTAACTATGTATCATAATTTTGTCCATGTGCTAGAAAATGATGTAGAAAACAATACAAGAAGTCCAGTCAGGCTGGATGGAAAGTGAATAACGGTAATGGTCTAGTCAGGGTACAGAGGGGCTTACGTCATGGAGCTGTTTCAACAGGTTGAGCGAGACAGGTCCTGACCCACAGCCCACCTCCAGAATGAGAGGGCCACCATGGGTTCTAGCCACATGGGGACAATGGGCTACCTCCTCCAGCACACATTCAACCAGTTCATGTGAAAGAGAGGGAGAAAGAAAGTGAGAAGTACACTTAAGCCATGTGCCGGTGGCTCAGAACTCTAATCCCAACAACACAGGAGTCTGAGATATAAGGATCATAGTTCATAGCCAGCCCGGGAAGGAAAGTCTGTGAGACTCTTATCTCTAAAGATCCACCAGAAAACTGGAAGTGGTGCTATGGGCTCTAGTGATAGAGCACTAGTCTTGAGCTGAGGAGCTCGTGAACAGCGCCCAGACCTAGAGTTCAAGCCCCATGACTGACAAGAAATGAACTTCCCACTACAAGTAGTGGACTGAATAGCACCCATTTTCCTAGGGAGCATGGTAGAGAAGTCAGGCTGAGCTTCCTGTGAACTTGAGGTCATAAGTAGATCACCCAACTTCTCCATGCCTTGTTTTCCTCAGTTGCAAAACTCAACACAGTGAAGGATACCCTTCCTCATGGGGATAGGGTAATGATGAAAGAGAGCCATGTTTTGTTTCATAATCCCACACCTGTTGTCCGATTAATAACAGGGGCCACCTGAGACCTTTCCAGGTATCTTCCTGTCATATGCTCACAGAATTGTGGAGAACCTTACCTGAAGGCCACTCCCTCTATTCCTAGCCATGTTCCAGAGATCCCTCTGTATAAATCCCTTGTTTCCTCACAACTATCCTGTGAGGAGACTAAGTTCCAATGGTTGCGGCCCTATCGAGAGCTTTATCTGTGGTCAAGAACCGGCTGCCATGGACTAAGAGTTGGTGATAATCCATCTAAACTGATGACTGAGCATGGCTCTACATGTCTAACATCCCAACTACCAAGGACCAGGTCTGTTGGAGCATACCTGTCACAGATAGGAGGACAGCCTGAGCTCAGCCCAGCCTGAGCATATATTGTTTGTTTCTCAGAAATGCACAAGACAGAAAGGTGGCTCCTCAGAACCAGGGAGAGGAAACAAGCAGGGGGTCATGGTGCTCCCAGAGGGGTTTCTGACCCAGGTTGGGAATGGTGTTGGGGCAGCCACTCACCTGTGCTGTTGGGAGAGCAGGGATGGCAGCGGCATTTCAGACACATGAGCCCAGAGCAGAGGACCAAGGGCAGGGACCAGTTCAGGGCCTTAGGCCGGCTGAGATTTGAAATCCAGCACCACAGGAAGGGGGGGAGGAGGCTGGGGCATCTCAATTTCCTACTATACTCTAAAATTGCCTTGAGTCTCTTGCTCACCACTCAGCCACCTCTACCTTCCTTAACTGCTGGTATAGTGTAAACTAAAAGAGGGAATCCTGGTGCTACCAGGCATCCTGGAATGTGGGCGTTGCCGCCATTCTTGTATCCCATTGGTCAGAAAGGAACATGAAATAATGGGGGTGTGGCTAGAATCCTGTGATGCAATCAGCATGGGCAGAGTCAAGTTGACAGCGGCTCTCTCAGCCCTTTTCCCAGGGAACTCTTTCCCATTCAGTTGGGGACAAGAGGGAGACCCGCTTTAGCTGGATGGCTGCACATATTGTTGTTTATGTCTGTTTATTGCCAGTACCGAACCTTGAACTCAGGATCTGGGCACAGTCTATGAGCTGCTTTTGCTTAAGGCTGGCCCTCTACCACTGGAGCCACAGGGCTTCTGGCTTTGTTGGCACTGAAGTTGGACAGGGATCTCAAGGACGTTCCTCCTGAGGGTGACTTTGACCATGATCCTCCCATCACAGCCTTGTAAGTATCAAGGAGGACTGCTGAGAGCCACTGGTGCCTGCATAATCATTGGTCTTGCTGATGTTCTTGGACAGACCAGTGAGTTCCCTATCCTGGGGTTTAAGTGGTGGGAGCTGGAGCCCACAGTTCGAATACTGGTCCTACCACCTCCAAATGGCAGGAGATCCTCAGAAACTTGTCCCATCCATATGGTTACCAATGTAATGTGATGTATGTCATGATTGAATGGGCAGTTCTTGAATGATTCTAGGATAAAATTATACACAATTATATTATAGGACACTAATCAATTTTACTTAATACTTTATTAATCATTTATACAATCACATTAATAAAATGGAGGAATAATGAAATACCTAAGAATTGGGCCTCACATACTATAAAGGTGCCATTTTTCTGCCAAGACTGGGATTTGAACTCATGGTCTGAGTAACACTGTTGTACTGTGTAGGAAGGGGAACCTGGCCACCTTGAAGTCAAGAAATTCAAGTCTGTTTCTTAGGCCTGAAATTGATTCCCACCTATTCATGTACAATTTACATATATGATTTATATTTATATTTATATACATACGTTGACTCCATATTGCATTTGGTGTAGTTATTTTTTTTGTTTTATTTATGTATTGACCATATATTTTATTGACTATTATGTCACATAGAACATTGGTTACATTGATTACATAGGAAATACGCCTGCATATGTATTCCACTTCATACCTGACCCCCAGGACATTCACAGAAAAAGAAAACGTGTCACCATAAGCGTCTTACTCAACGATTCATTGTTTGGGAGTGCTGGTATCTGAACTCATGGCCTACAGGGCCAAATTCATGAATGGATGAGTGTGAACACGCCCTCCTGGGGCAAATTGAGCAGACAGGCTGTTCCCAGGACCTGAGATCGAGCCCAGGAGTCAACAAAATATGAACAGATTGACATGCAGATGACAGTACACTAATAAATATATATCTTTATAGAGTGCCAGAGATGTCTATACATTATTCAGTTCTATATACTACATTCCTACTAATTCTTGGGTATATATTATGCGTCCATGTAGTTAATGTTATTGTTTTCATCCTTAAACTATTAATGAAATCACTCATTTTCCTGAAATTATTGCATTCCTGTAAATAATAATATTCTTTTAATGCTTAATAAATATTAAATAAAATCAATCAGACTCGTGAAATCATGCTGTCTAATTTTATAGGAGCATCTTTCACGATCAACTCATTCAACTGTAAAATTGACAAGATTCCATTGTTATTCCTATGGAAGGGAACCAGTTTGTTAATATCTCCTGCCATTGGTTGGTCAGGTCCTATGTTGCCATGTGGGCCTATGGCTTCCCTAATGGTCCACCAACCTTCTACAATGCAAGGTGATGTACCCTTTGCAACAGTGTCATTCAGACCCAGGAGGGTCACCGTGCAAAGGAAGAAAACGTAAAAAAGCCACATTTTTTTCTGTACATTCTTTTCCCTGAAAGGCCTGAGTGTCTAGGATCCCATCAGCAACAGTGGGTCCAGTGCTGAACCAAGGCCTAGAGTGATCAAAGCTGAGGTACAATTGCCACGACCGGACTTCAAGCCCTGTGCTTTACAAAATAAAATAGACATACATACATACATACATACATACATTAAAAATATTTAAAATATTATGAGGATCCTTGGCTTGTAATTCTTGCCATTTTTTCTGCCAGTCCTGGGATTTGAACTCAGGGTCTGGGGAAATCTGCAGCACTGTGGGTGATGGGAAGAACACCGTGCTGGAAGACAAGAAAGAAAGGCCTGTTCCTAGGGCCTGAATTCAAAAATAATATTCGCATACATTTTAAATACCTGATTTATATTTACATGCACATGTTTACTGCATGTTGCAGTTAGTGTATTCATTTTTATGTTTTATTTATTTCTTATGCATTTGAGTGAGTATGATAAGACGTATAACATTTTTTGCATCCTATTACATAAAACATAGATTTGCTTATGTATTCTACATCATTCCTGAGGCCCAGGACTTTCACTGATAAGGAAAACAAGTGGGACAAGTGAGATCAAGCCTAGGAATGGCCAATATATAAACAGATAGATGTTTAGATTGCAGTGTGTGTGTGTGTGTGTGTGTGTGTGTGTGTGTGTGTGTGTGTGTGTGTGTGTGCATGTGTGTGTATTAACATATGTATATGCATCTACAAAGGTTTACAGAGAGAGAAATTTATGTAGATTCTAGTGTATAACCCTATATAAAGAGTGATGTCTATATCTTATTTTTACATAAGCTATTACTACCAATTATTTGGTTTAAAATTATGCTTCCATTAATTAATCACAGTAGAATACTTAATAAAGAATTAATCAATGACCTATATTTATTGCATGCAATCTTATACTGTAATGACTATCTAATTACTACTTCAGTTAGTACATTTCAAACATTCTATTAGTGTTCCTATAGATAAGAACAAGTTTCCTAAGATCTTCAGCCATGTGTAGGTGGCAGGTGTAGGATTGATCTCAGGGCCTAGGTATCTGGGTTGGACTCATGCTTCACTGACAGCCCCCCAGCCTTCATCCATGCAAGGTCACATACAATTTTCAAGCCAAGTCATTGAGACCCAGGAGGGTCACAGTGCCAAGGAAACAAAAGTAAACCTGTTGTGTAAAATTACCTGGTTTTTCCTCATCCATTTTTGTTGGTTTGCTTTATTTTTGCCAGTGCTGGGAATTGAACTCGGGTCCTAGGATCCCTGGATCATCTGTGGGTGTAAAAGCTGCATCCCAACCTAGGGTAATCGTGGTTTAAGTCACAATAAAATGCTTCTTTGAGCAAAAGGAGATCAGGGAAAATGTCTAGACTCACAGTTCCAGCCTCAGGACCTGCCACAAAAAAGAGCCAGTAACTCCATGTGTCTGTGTATGTATGCATGTATTTGAATTGGTGAAGATCCAGAGTTGCTATGAAGAAAGGCACCTAGCTAGGAAATTTGCTTTGAATAGAATGATTTCTTAGCAACAGAGTGTGCATTCAAGACAGTGCATGTTCCAGAGCTCCCCTCACTGTTCCCAGTTAACCTTAGGGGGTCTCCATACCCCAGGTTGCTCGAAGAAATCTGCCTCATTGTTGGAACAGGCAGACAAAAAGCCTCACTCTTGTGCATTTGGATGAGTGTGCCCAGGCTGTTAAGGTTAGGAGAAAAAGCCCTCTTTGTACTCCAAGCTATCTCTCTTCCCAGTGCTCTGTTTTGACTGGAAGCCTTCATTTGTGCCACCTGCCATGGCAGACCAAGTTCCCTATACTCATCCTGTCTTTGTAAAACTATGTTTCAGTGTTGAAACAAAGTGCTACCATTAATCCAACAGTCCTTCTGGTAGACAATTAGGAAGCTGAACACAATGAAATGATTCATTATTGGCATCGGTGCCTCCGTGTGTGTGGGTGCATGTGTGTGTGTGTGTGTGTGTGTGTGTGTGTGTGTGTGTGTGTGTGTGTGCTTGCACGTGCACTCACGCATACACCAGTCCTGGTGATTGAACTATGGACCTAACCACTGTACCTGAGTTTCTCCTGAATAAGGATCATACTCTACCACTTGAGCCACACAGCTACTTCAGGCTTTTTTTTTGTAGGGAATGTGGTACTGAAGATTCAAACCCAGGGTTTGACACACACAAAGCAGTCTACCCCTAAGAAACATTCCCAGCACTCCACTTCAGGTTTCTTTCTTTCTTTTCTTGTGAGTTGGAGGAGTTGAAGTCTGGGCCTGGGTGCTGGCTATGAGCTCTTCATCTCAGTCTAGCACACTTCCACAAGAGCTACAATGCCCCTTCAGGCTTTCTGGTGGTTTATTGGAGATAAACATCTCAAGGAATTTCCTGCCAAGGCTGACTTTGGACCGTGATCTGGGATAGTTTTGAAATGAGATTCTCAGCTTCTGGAGCAGGCAGAATGATAGACCTAAGCTAAAGATATCTAAGCCATGACACTTTGCTGCAAGTGGGTCCTTGGCTCAGCATGGTAGAACATTAGCGATGAGCCCAAGAAGAAAGTCAGCATCTAGGCTCTGAGTTCAAAGTTCATGATGGAGAAACCTAAACCAAAACAACTGTCTGAAGCAGACAAATCACTAGAGTTTAGTACATATATAAATTTGACCCTGCCTTGGGGACATATCTGAGCCTCAACTTTCTCATCTGCACAATCATCTTACTTGTGAAACTCTTATAAGGACAAGATGAAAGAATACAACTCATGAAGGACTTAGCACATAGCACCCTGTGAAGGACTCAGCACTCAGTACCCCATGATCAACCCAGAAGTACTCAACACCGAGCACCCCAGGAAGGACTCATCACATAGCTATGTCCCACAAACTGTCATGAGAATTAGGGTGCTTTCATCAGTATCACCATTCCTTCAGATACACTTCACAAACCTCACAAGTTCACATCTAACGGTTTAGAGGGGTGTTTTGTGTGGGGAGAGTCATCAGCCTCAGGGATTTCACTCATAGGTTGGAGGTACTGTCCTAAGATCTTTTCCTCAAGGCTAGATCTCTACTACTTTGAGGCACAGCTCAGAGTCTAGCAGACTTCCTGCTAGGGCTGAGTTTTCAACCCCCAGTGTCTGATCTCACCCCCTGAGCAGGTAGAGGTGAGCCAGCAGTGTCTGGTTCCATGATGCTGGGCTGCAGCTGTTGACCTCTGGCTAAGTCAGGTTAGATGACAGCCGTCAGTTTCAGACTCCCAGGTTGCTCTGTGATGAGGTATTTGAATTCCTGGCTTTCTATAACTGCAGACAGAACATTCTAATTTGTTTTTGGTGCCAGTCCTGGGGCTTGAGTAAGGGCCTAGACACAGTCCCTAAGCTTTCATTCTCAAAGCCAGTGCTCAACTACTTGACAGCATATATATATATACACATGTGTGTGTGTATTAAACAAGACAGAGATGTCTGTATATTATTCAAGTATATATATAATATTACTACCAATTATCAATAAATTATTCCTTCCTGTATTGAAATATTATGGTTGAATACATAACAAAGTATTAATTGAAAAATTTTCAATGTAGTATAATTATTGTGTATAATTTTATAATATAATCATACACTTATGTAATTGTTACTTTACAACATTCCATTCATAAGGATGTATATCAGAATGCGTTTCTTAGGATATCCCACCATTCATAGGTGGGAGTCCTGGGATTCACACCCCAGGCCTAGGTTGCTGGTTGGGGCTATGGCTTCCCAGATAGCCCACCAAACTTCAGCAGCGCAAGGTCATGTACACTTTCCGAACCCTGTCATTTAGACCCAGGATGGTTGCAATGCAAAGGAAAAAACAATGTCAAACCGCCTTCTGATACTTCCCAGTTTTAACCTTCTCCTTTTTTCCCCCTCTCTTTTTTTCTTTTTTCTTTTTGGTTTTGGGGCCAGAACTCTGGGTCTGGGTGCTGTCCCTCAACTCTTCAGCTCAAGGCTATCGCTCTACCACTTGAGCCATAGCACTAATTCTGGCTTGTTTCTGCTTATGTGGTACTGAGGAATCAAACCCATGGTCTTATGCATGCAAGGCAAGACTCTATTACTGAGCTACCTTCCCAGCACTTCTCCTTTTTTTTGCCAGTCCCAAGATTTGAATTTGAGTCCTAGGGTCTCAGGATGGGCTGTGGGTCCAGAGGCTACACCCCAGCCTAGGATGATCGAAGGTGAGGAAGAGTTAGCAAGAGCTGAGTTCAAGCCCCAGGCCTGGCCAAAAAAAATTAAGGCCCTGGCTTGGAATTTGCACCAGTTTTCTGGCAGGCCTGGGATTTGAACTCAGGGTCTGGGTAACTCTGTGGCACCTTGAGGGAGCAGAAGCTCACCATCATTAAAGACAAGAATTTCAGCCCAGTTTCCAGGGCCCAAATTCAAGCCCCAGCACTGAAAAAAATAATATTCATATATGAGATCTATTTACATACATGGGTTTACTCCATAGGACATTTATTACCCATATTTTTTTATTTTACTTAGTATTATTACATATATAACATTTATTACATTTATTACATCTTATCACATGGACTTATTTGCATATAGATTATACATCATACTGAGACCCAGGACTTTCACAGAGAAGGAAAAATGTGTAAAAATTGGGTTCTGAATCCACATATAAAATTTTGGCCATGCTGGGATTTGAACTCACAGCCCACAATGCCCAATTCAAGAAAGGATCAGTTGTAGTCCAAAAGCCTTTGGCAAACTGAGCTACCAACCATTTCTGAGGACCTGGGAACAAGTCATAGTAGTGGCTGATAGATATAGATATAGGTGTAGATATAGATATGGATATAGATATAGATAGATAGATAGATGTGTAGTTTGAAATATATATGAGAGAGAGACTGTGAGGATATTAAATTATATATGCATATTATGAATTATTATTAAATTATGCCTCCATTTAATGAAGTATCATTGTTGAATACTTTTTTTTTTTGGTCCAGTCGTGGGGCCTGAACTCTGGGCCTGGACGCTGTCCCTCAGCTCTTCAGCTGAAGGCTAGCACTCTACCACTTGACCCACAGCGCTACTTCTGGTTTTTTTTTTCTTTTTGCTTATGTGGTGCTGAGGAATCAAACCCAGGGCCTCAGGCATGGAAGGCAAGCACTCTACCACTGAGCCACCTTCCCAGCCCCTTATTGTTGAATACTTATTAAAGCATTAATGTAAAAAAAGTAGTCAGTATTCTTTAATTGGGAGAATCATACAAAATAGCTAGAATGGAAGACATAATCCAATACTTTTTGTGTGGCCTTCTATAAAACAATCATGAACTAACTGCAAATTCAATTGTTACTTTTATATTATTCCATTAAACATTCACATGAATAGGAAAGACTTTCTCAAGATCTCCCTCCATTTGTAGGTGTCAGTCCTGGCATTGGAACTTCAGGCCTGGGTAGTTTACTTCAAAATGCAAACCACTAGGATGACATTATGAAGATTTCAGTTTGTCACAATGAAAAAAAGAACAAGAGGAAAAGAAAGCCAGGTATCATTTGTTCCTGCCTGTAACCCTAGCTCATCAGGAGTCTGGGAGGTAGAGAATGCCAGTTTGAATTCAGCCAAGATAGGAAAGTCCACAGCACTCTTATTTCTGACGGATCAAAGTAATAAAAACTCATTATGAGTGGGGCTGTGGTTCAAGGGAAGAGCCCTACCCTTGAGCAAAAGGAGCTCAGGGACAGTGCCTAGGCTCATAATACAAACCCTGGACCTGCCAAAAAAAAAAAAAAAGCAAAATAAAAAACAAGTAACTCCATGTTTCCCCATGTGTGTACGCATGCATTTCTATCGGTAAAGGTCCAGAGTCCCTATGATGAAAGGCATCCAGCTAGAAAATTTGCTTTGAATAGAATGGTTTCATAGCAAATACGATGCTTTCAAGACATTGCACGTTCCGGGGCTCCCCTTACTGTTCCCAGTGTAGCCAGAGGTTTTCTGCACACCCCAGGGTGCTGGAGGAAGTCTGCTTCATTGTTGGAACAGTCCAACAAAAGGCATCACTCAAGTACAGCTTTGTACCAAAAAACTCCATCCTGGCAAATTAGTGAGCAGGAGTGAGGGCAGGCTCTAAAGGCCAGGAGAAAAAGGCCTCTTTGTACCCCAAGCTATCTCTCTCCCCAGTGCTGTATTGACAGGGAGTCTTCATTTGTGCCACCTCCTGTGGCAGGCCAAGTTCCCTGCATTTATCCTGTCTTTGTTAGACTATGTTCCAGTGTTGAAATAACCTGCTACAATTATTTCAAGGGTCCTTTTGGTAGAAAACAAGGGAGCTGAACCTAATGAAATGATTCATTATTGTCAATGGTGGCTTTCTTGGTTTCTGGAAACTTGCTATATCTAAGCACAGGTGTAATATCACAATACTCCCTGTCATTTAGGACTGGTGGTGCTCATCAGGTTTTGAAAGATTTGACCTCTCCTAGTTGGGCCCCGGATGGCTAGGTTTTGGGGTTGAACACATGGCCTGAGTGCTGACCATGAGCTCAGAATAGAAGCTCAGTGCTTTACCATTTGGTGTCACACCTTCACTTCTGGTATCTGTATTTGTGTGTGTGTATGTGTGTGTTTGTGTGTATCTGTGTGTGTATGTCTCTGTGTGTCTGTGTGTGCATGTATTTGTGTGCATACACTTCTCCTGGAGCTTGAACTCAGGAACTGAACACTGGACCTGAGTTTCTCCGGTACAAGGATAGCATTCTATCACTTAAGCCACACAGCCACTTCAGGCTACTAGTATGTGATACTAAGGAATCAAACCCAGGGATTCATACAGACAAAGCACTCTACAACTAAGACACATTCACAGCACTCCACTTCAGGTTTCTTTCTTTTTTTGGAAGTTGGAGGAATTTATATCTAGGCCTGGGTGCTGTCCTTGAGTTCTTCAGCTAAAGCCAATCGCTCTACCACTTGAGCTACAGCACCCCTGGAGGTTTTTGGTAGTTCACTGGAGAAAAGCCTCTCTAGCAATTTCCTGCCCAGCCTGGCTTTGGACTGTGATCCTCAACTCTCAGGCTCCTGAGTAGCTAGGATGACAGGTGCGAGTCACTGGCTCCCAGCTTCCAGTTCATGTTTCTAAGTGGTGAAAAGGAGATAATAGTCTCATGGGATCTTTTGGATCTGGGATAGTTTGGAACTGATATCATATCTCAGCTTCCTGAGTAGGCAGGATGACAGACCTCAGCTACAGATACCTATACTGTAACACTTTGTTGCAAGGGGGTCCTTGGCTCCACGTGGTAGGGGGCTAGCCATGAGCCCAACAAGGAAGGATCAGGGGCTAGGCCCTGACTTCAAGGTTCATGACCGAGAAAAAGAAACCAAACAATTGTCTGCAGGAGACAACTCACTAGAGTTAGGTACAAACATAATTTTGTCCCTGATGTGGGGACATATCTGAGCCTCAAGTTTCTCTACAGCACAACCATCTGACTTGTGGAGCTCTTACAAGAACCAGATGAAAGTAGGACTCAGCACACAAAACCTCATGAAGGACTCATCACATAGCTGTATCCCACACACTATCATTAGAATTAGGGTGCTTTCATCAATATCACCATTCTTTCAGAGACATGTCACAAACCACACAAAGTTCACATCTAATGATTTAGAGGGTTTTTTTTTGGTGGGAAGGTGGAGTCAGCCACGGGGATTGCATTGAAAGCCTAGTTACTGTCCTAAGATCTTTTGCTCAAGGCTAGAGCTCTATCACTTTGAGCCACAGCTCAGAGTTTCGCAGACTTCCTGCCAGGGCTGAGTTTTATACTCACCAGTGTCAGATCTCAGCCTCCAGGTATCTTGGATGACAAGAGTGAATGAACCAGCAGCATCTGGTTCCGTCCAGCTGGGTTGCAACAGTTTACTTCTGGCTAATTCAGGTGAGACAGCAGCTGTCTGCACAAGACTCCAGACTTTCTCTGTGATGAGGTATTTGCAGTGATGTCCTTATATAGCTGCAGTCAGAACATTCTATCTTTTTGGTGCCATTCCTGGGTCTTGAGAAAGAGTCTTGACACACAGTCTCTAAGCTTCTATGCTCAGCTAGTGGTCAGCTGGTTGAGCAACAGCACGACTTCCAGATTTATCTATGCACACAGTAGAGAGGAATCGACCCTAGGACTTTGCATGTACTAGGCGAGCACTCAACCACTGAGCCTCAGTAGTGACAAGTGTATAAACAGATAAATGTGTAGATTGGTAGATAGAGAGATAGATAGATAGATAGATAGATAGATCGATAGATAGATTGATGTAGATGCATCAAACAAGAGACAGATGTCTGTATACTATGAAATTGCATATACAATATTACTACCGATTATTGGCAATTAAATTATTCCTTGCTTTTTTAACTATCATGGTTGAATACATAATAAAGGATTAATTGAAAATTAGTCAATGTAGCATAATTGTTGTGTATCATTTTATAATATAATCATACATTAACAATTTAATTGTTACTTTTGTAATATTCCATTTGTATGGATGTATATGGGAATGGGTTTCTTAGAATCTCTGCCATTCATTAGTGGCAATCCTGGGATTTGACCTCCAGAATTAAGTTGCCAGTTTCGGTATGATTTCCTTAATAGCCTGCCAAACATCAGCAATGCAAGGTAATGTACACTTTCTAGGACTGGTCATTTAGACCCAGGATGGTCACAATAGAAAGGAAAAAAAAGTAAAACCACCTTCTTGAACTTCTCAGTTTTATTCTTCTCCTTTTTATTTTTTTTTTGCCAGCCCCAAGATTTGAACTCGGGTCCTCGTTTACAAGGGTCAGCTGTGACAGAAATGCCAAGACCTGAGTGCAAGCCCTGTGCTCGGCTAATAATAATAATAATAACAATAATAAAACCCTGGTTTGGAATTTGCACCATTTTCCTGGCAGGCCTTGTATTTGAACTCAGCGTATGGATAATTCTGTGGCACTGTGGGTGAAGGGCAAAGGCTCACCGTGCTTGAAGATAAGAAATTCAGTGCAGTTCTCAGGACCTGAATTGAAGCCCCAGCACAGGAAAAAGTAATATTAACAAATGAGATCTATTTACATACATAGGTTTACTGTGTATGATGCTTATTACTCTTATTTATTTAGTATTATTACACATATAATATTTCTTTTATTACATCATATCACATAGAATATATCAGCATATGGATTATGCATCATCCTGAGACCCAGGACTTTCTCAGAGAAGGAAAAAATAAATATGTCAAAATTGGCTTCTTAATCCACGAATAAATTTTTGGCCATGCTGGGATTTCAACTCACAGCCTTCAATGGCCAATCCGTAAATGGGGTCACAGTCTTAGCACACCATCCACCAGCAAACTGAGCTGCCAGGAGTTCTGAGGACCTGTGATAAAGCCATAGGAGTGCCAGATAGATAGATGAATAGATAGATGGATAGATAGATAGATAGATATGTAGATATAGATTTGCATACAGAGAGATGGAATGTGAGGATATTAAATTATATATGTATATCTATATAATTACCAATTATTCATTACTAAATAGTGCCTCCATTTAATGAAGTATCAAGGTTGAATACTTATAAAAGCATTAATTAAAAGTTAGTCAATAGCCTTCTATTAAGGGAATTATACCATAGTTCTGGAATGGAAGATATAAATCCAATAATTTTTGTGTGGAATTCTAAAATAGAATCATGGATTAACTGCAAGTTTATTACTTTGATAATATTCCATTAACATTCCAATGAATAGGAAGGATGTCCTTCCATTTGTGTGTGGCAGTCCTATCAATTGGACTCCAGGCCTGGGTAGTTTACTTTGAATGCAAACCATTGGAATGACACCATGAAGATTTCAGATTGTTACAATTATAAAAAATAACAACAAGAAGAATAGAAACCCAGGAGCCATGGGCTCCTGCATGTAATACTAGTTCCTTAAGAGGCTGAGATGTAGAGAATGCCAATTTGAATTCAGCGGGGGCAGGAAAGTCTATGAGACTTATTTCTAAGATATCACAAGAAAAAATGAATGGAGCTGTGGCTCAAGGGCAGAGCACTACCCTTGAACAAAAGGAGCTCAGGGACAGGGCCTCAGCTCATAGTACAAACCCTGAATTGCCCCCCCCCCAAAAAGGAGGCAATAACTCCATGTCTCTGTATATGGATGCATGATGTATGGATGATGGACATTCAGCAGGTTGCCCATGGCCAGCCTCCCAACCTTGTCAAGCTGGGACAAGCCCTGAAGAGTACTCAGTCTGAGCCTACAGCTTGACCAAAGCATCCTTCTCTGCCATTTAATAGCTGAAGACTTATGTTCTGGCTGAAGTCTCCCATCGGGACACCTAGCAGCCAGCCACTGCCTAAAGGGAGACTACAGTTCCTAGACTGTAGGAGTTGTCGAAGTTTCTGGCTCCATAGTCTAGACCTCTGGGGCCTGGTGGCTCTCACTCATTTATCATTCCTCTTTGCTGAGTCTCAGGCTGGTCCCAAATCTTGGCAAAGATATTAAATAGTCAGCAATTTCTATGCCCAAAGGGGCATGCCAATAAATCCCACCCTCATAACTCCTGTTAGAAGTGAACCTTGGGCTGTGAATGTGGCTCAGTGGTATAGTGCTTACTTAGCACACACTAAGTCCTGGGTTCAATTCCTCAGTACCAAAGAAACAGAAAAAGCCAAAAGTTGCACTGTGGCTTAAGTGATAGAGTGCTAGACTTGAGCAAAAGAAGCTCAGGAACATACCCAGACCCTGAGTTCAAGACCCAAGACTGGCAAAAAGAAAAAAAAATGAGCCTGGTATGACATATTCTTGTGGGACTCAGAGGAGGGCCATGGTTATAGGTAAGAGGTAGGGTAGAGGGCAGTTGCTCGTGGCTCACCTCTGTAAGCAACTCAGGAGGCTGAGATCTGAGGATCCCAATTGGAAGCAGGGAAGTGTATATGAGACACGTTTCTCTAATTAAACACCCATAAAGCCAGAAGTAGAACTGTGGTTCAAGTAGTGCTAGCCTTGAGCACAAAAGCTCAGGAATCGAATAGAATCCATGCCATGAATTCAAACCCTAGGACTGGCACACACAACACACACACACAAACACACACACACACACACACACACACACACACACACACACACACACCAAGATAGAGCATTTGCCAGTCACCCTGCACAAGTTCCATCTCTAGCAACTCAATATTAAAAAAAAGAGGGATAAGGGAAGATAAGACTTGCTCCAGGAGGTGATATAACCAATGCCAAAATTCCACAGGAGTTCTAAGATGTGGATACAGGACAGAGAGCCTCAGGCAGAAGGTACAGCATGGGCAAAGGTCTTGAGGCGTGCTGTAGAACAGGTGGTGTGGGTGGAATGAAGGTTCTGTGGCTTCAGAAGAGTCTGGCAGGACATTCAATGCTGGGCCAAGGTTTGTACTTGAGTCACAGGGCAAAGGGTGGGGTCCCAGAATGGGGCCCTGGAGAAGAATAAATGGCTTTTCACCATGGACTCCTGCCATTTCTGGTGGCTGGAATCCTATTTTTCACAGCTCCTGACCCTCAGAATTCCTTTGCCTGGAGGAGTCAGTACAAACGCATAGAAGAACTCTTGCCTAAGAAAATCTTCTAGCCCAATGCCACCAGTGGCTCAACCCCTGTAAATCTTAGCTACTCAGGAGACTGAGATAGAGATAGTGGGTTAATCCAGCTCAGGTGAGGAAAATTAGTGAGACTCTTCTTGCCGATGAACTACCAAAAGCCAGGAATGGAGTTGTGGCTCAATTGGTAAAGAGCTGTCCTTGAGAGAAAAAAGTTAAGAAACCAAAGCCCAGACTCCTGAGTTCAATTCCCAGTACAGGCAAGTAAAAAATAAAGAAAAGCTTTCAAGAGCTCCTAGTCCACTGTGGTAAAAGGCCATATCAGCCAGGCCCCAGTAGCTCACATCTGTACTCCTAGCTCCTCAGAAGGTTGAGATGTGAGGATTGCGGTTCAAAGCCAGCCTGGGCAGGAAAGTCTGGGAGACTCTGATCTCCAAGGAACCTCCAGAAAATCAGAAGTGGCTCTGTAGCTCAAGTGTTAAGCTGAAGAGCTGGGGCACAGTGCCCAGGCCCAGAGTTCAAGCCCCATGACCAACACCTAGCCTGCTTGGTCTTACTCTGTGGTTCTAGGAAAAGTATTTTCCAGTGGGCCCCTGAGGGTCTCCCAATGTCTAGTTGTCCCATCAGTCTTCAGAGCAGCCTCTTTGGAGGTCTTTGCCTACAGAGTAGGCCACAGTATCAGAGAAGGGTCAAGCCTTGGGGCACAGAGGTCATCGGTCAAGTCATCAGAATGGCATCTGTCATGGGTGCAGTATGGATCTGAGCAGTAAAGCGATATACCAGGGTTCTGGGCTAGGAGGGGCAGGAGCTGCAATATGGTACAGCAGATAATGCCTACTCACGCAGGTATCACAAAAGTGCGAATCTGTCAGGCACACCTTTGATGGGTGTTGAGTTGGGCTTATGAAAGACTTGTAGGCTCAGGAATCCACAGGCGGCTGGCTGTTGCTTGTAGCAGTCACTACCCTGGAGTCCCAGGGCTTGGAGCCCTGCTTTCCTCAGGGGCGCTGGGACAGATGAAGGTCTGCAATCATGGGCCAACTACAAAGGAGCATCCATAGTGTCCTTCCCTTGGTCCTGTGGCCTCGTGCATGGATTGAGGGGCAGGTTCCATGGAACTTACTGCCATGACCCAGCCCCCTCAGCCCAAGAAGGACTTAGGGAGAAACCACTTGATTTGCATTGAGAGTTTACTATGATTATGCCTCAGGGCTTCCCACAGTTCTACTTCAGCTCATCATTAACATCTCTGTGTGTGTGTGTTTGTGTGTGTGCATGTGTGCATGTGCATATTGGTACAGGGGCTTGAATTCAGGGCCCAAGGTCTGTCCCTGAGTTTTTTCATTCAGGGCTAACACTTTACCACTTGACCCGCAGCTTTTCTTCCAGCTTTACATGGTTATTTGCAGAAGAGATTCTCACAGATTTTTCTAGCTGGGCTGCCTCTGAATGGCAATCCTCAGATCTCAGCCTCCTGAGGAGCTAGAAATATGAGAGAATGAGCTATTAGTAAGTATCTGACCACACTTTCCTTCTTGGCTAAAACAGAGTGCCTCTCTTTCCCAGCCGAGCACCTATGTACAGCTACCCCTCCTACCTCAAGCTTCAGACAAAACATATCCTCCAGTGAGGACAAAGAAATGGGATCAGGTTTGAGCTTTATGTTCTTCAAAAAGTCAGGGGCTGCTAGGAGCTGAGGTAGAGGTCAGAGAACTAGGCCAGGGCAAGTAGACAGCTGTTAAAACAGATGAGCATATGAAAAGACATCCTTGCAGCTGGGTGTCAGTTGCTTATGCCTATAATCCTAGATACTCAAGGCTGACACCTGGGGATCAATCAAGTTTCAAAGCTAGCCGGGGCAGACTTTTATCTCCAATGAATAAAGCACCAACCTTGTGCAAACAAGCTAAAGGATAGCACCAGGGCTCTGAGTTCAAACCCCGGTACACACACACACACACACACACACACACACACACACACACACACACACACACACACACACTAACATCCTTTGCAGGTGCCAATGTCTCATACCAGCAATCCCAGCTCCTCAAGAGACTGAGCTCTTAGGATGGCAGCTTGAAGCCAGCCCAGGCAAGAATGTCTGTGAGTCTCTTATCTCTACTAAACTACTAAAAAAGATGAAAGGTGAACTCTGATTCAAGTGGTAGAGATTTAGCTTAGGGACAGTGCCTCGGCCCTGAGTTCCAGCTCTGAGATTTTTTTTAAATAAACACCCTTTGCCATCCTCAACCCCACAGGCCATAAATCCAGATTTTGGTCATCCTAGATCTCACTTCCGTTCCTGCCACTTCCACAGCACTGCCACAAGTTGCCGGTGTGTGACTAGCACTGTGTTAAGAATTGAACTTATACAAGGGAGACATAGCAGGTCAAGGCTAACGCCCCAGAACATTGAGGTACTGGCCATACCAGTCTCTCACCCCCTCTTCCCTGGCCCTGGAATCTAGTCTGTGCCTCTGTATTATGGTTATCTGGAATTGTTTAGAAGGACCTGAGAGGCCCAGCTGGGTTGGGGGAAGATAGACTTTCCTGCGATAAGGTACGTTTACATTTCCTAGACACCAATGTATACTTCCAAGACACCTTGGCCTCACCTCCCATGTAGCCCCAGATCATCCTTGTTTGGGCGGCCTTCAGGCAGCTATCAGGCTGATGTTGGCCAGAGCCATTGGCAACCACCCTTCCCCCACTCCACTTCCAGCCTGCTAGGAGGGACATGCATCCAGAGGCCCAGCTGAAGAAAAGGAAAGGACATGGCATGACTGAGCCCCTCCCCTCTAGGGGCAGGGGAGAACCTATTCCAGCTGGCCCTGTTGACCCAGAGTCCTCTGGAAGCGGCCAAAGTTATGGACAGCTGGACTTGGGCCCCAATGAAAAGCTGGAATATACAGGTCTCTGGCAATTTAGGACTCATTATAGACCCTGATAGAGGGCTAAAGGCAGGGTGCCGTGGAGGAGGGGCTCCCTCTGAGGTCAGGAAGAGGCTGACAGGCGCCCAGGAAGGGGACAGAGAAAGATGAGGGAAAAATACACACACACACACACACACACACACACACACAGGGGGTAGTCCAAGGCCTCAGCAGTCCCTGAACACCTGAACATCCCAATCCCCAAGAAGATAGCACTACCATCCTCAAGCCAATTGTAGACAAAACTCAGAGTCTCTCACACGCCTGGAATGGATCATAACACAGCATGGCATTTCCTACTGTACACACTGCTATGCAGAAATTCAGCTACCTTATTTTTGGTTGTTGGTCATGGGGTTTGAACTTTGGGTCTGCACACAGTCCTTTAACTCTTCAACTGAAGGTGTGTGCTCTACCATTGGATCCACAGCACAACTTGTGGCTTTGATCCACGATCCTCAGATCTCAGCCTCCTGAGTAGCTAGGATTACAGTTGTGAGCCACTGGCAGCACCCGGGTTCAGTTACCTTCTTATACCCAGGGGAAACTCAACTTGGCAGGCTACAAATCACATGCCATCCTTCACTTCAGACTTTGACACCAGCATTCCAAACCATACTTCCATGGATGGAGAGAATAAAATTGAAACTACCCTCCCACCCCTGCTCCCATTCACCCCACTCCCTGCCTAAGACAGGCCACAACCTCTGGAGTTCTTGGTAAGGCAATGCCCACCCTACTGTGATTTCACACTTGGGAAAACCTTGGGAGATCTTAGAAATTTCTGTACATTGAGGCGAGCACCTGGTCTCCCAACCACAGCACCCCCACTCCTTCACCATCTCTTGAAGGCAAGGGGTGTCTTTCTGGTTTTTTTTGGTTGAGGGGCTTGAACTCAGGGCTTGGGTACTGTCTCTGATGATGATTTTTGCTTAAGGCCAGTGTTCTACCATTGAGCCATGGAGCCACTTCCAGTTGGAGTTTGGAGATGAGACGCTATGTGACTTTCCTGCCTGGGCTGGGAAACGAGATCCTCTGGATATCAGCCTCCTGAGTAGCCAGGATGACAAGCGTGAGACACCAGCCCAGGGCTTATGGTGTCTCATTCATTAGAATTTCCCCCCTAGTCCTCTTCTAGACACTACTACCTAGACACTCCTCTACCGCCCTCAGGGACGGCAAAGGGAGGCTTGGAATCTGGGTAGGGCCATGGGCATTAAAGGGTCCCCTCCACATCTCTACCCCTCTCTAAGCTCCCATCTGCCTCCTGTGGATGGCCTGGCCATCCGGAGCAAATCAGACCCACTAGGACTTCTGGGGCCTGCCCTGTATCCCCCTGCCCCACCCAACAGGTACCTGGGGATTTCTGGGGCCAGCTGCTCCATGTCCTGGTGGAAGATGTTGAAAGGGTTGCTGATAACCGGGTCCAGGTTTTCAGGGAAGAAGGAGTGTCCAATTCCCCTCTGTCAAAGAAGGAGACACAAAGCATGGATGGATCTACTAAGAGCTCCAGGGCATAGCCATCCACCCATCAACAAGGTCCCTTTGAGTCCTGGAGCTTGATCTTGGGGCCTGAGCGCTGTCTGGGAGCTTCTTTTGCTGGAGGCAATCGCTCTTCCACCTGAGCCAAGGTACCATTTCTGACATTTTTCTGTGTATGTGGGACCTAGGAATTGAATCAAGGGTTTCATGTGTGCTAGCGAGCTCACTACTGCTGACACAATCCCAACCCTGGATAGCTGTTTTTCTGTGACCCCTCGGGCCTGTGTGGGGACACTCTTGCACATCTGTACTGAGTTTCTCAGCAGCAGCCCTGGCTGTAGATGAACATGCTCAGCTATGTTGTCCTTTATCTACAGCATCTTTGCACTCTGTGATTCCTGTCTGATCCTCCTTGTTAAGTAAGATCCCTTTCCAAGTCCTGCTTCTAAGAAGCCCACTCCAATTGCACTGGCAGAGAAGGATCTTCACTCTGCAGGCTGCCAGCCTTGTCACGTTCTGCCTTGCAGCCGGTGAGCATTGAAAGCACATGAAGGAGAAGGCCTGGCTTCCATCACCCACTTTTTGAAGGCTCTCATACACTATCCTGAGACCGGTGCTGTACCACACTACATGAGATTGCACTCAAGGCCCAGTCAGTCTGGGGCAACAAGATGGGGCCATTTTTTTGTGTGGGCTTCAACTCAGGATCTGGGAGCTCTCTCTCTTAGTTTTCGTGCTCAAGGCTGCTGCTCTATCACATGAGCCACAGCTCCATTTCTGGCTTTTTGCTGCTTCCATGGAGAGAAGAGTCTCACCAGCTTTCCAGCTTATGGCTGGCTTTGATCTTTGATCCTCAGATCTCTGCCTCCCAAGTCGCCAGGATGTCAGGCTTGAGCCTGAGCCAGAGTTGATTGGCACCAGAGCCTTTCTTTTGAGCTTCTGTTTATCTCGTGTCAACTAGCAAGCCCCAGTTAAAATAGTTTTAGGGGTTCAAGATTCTCTCCTAGATCACTTAATCGAAGGAGATAAAGTGTCTTTGGAAAAGGCTACTTTGAATTGGCCTAGGGGTGTGTGTGTGTGTATGTGTTTGAGATAGAGAGAGAGAGAGATTAGTATTAGTTTTAGGGATACCTACCCCCATCTCTGCGTTGCCTCATCCTCTCAGTGGTGAGTCCATCCTGGATCTCCACACCAAGGAAGGTGGGTAGGAAGGGTACATAAGGTCACATAGAGTGGGATCATCTGAATTCTATCCTGCAACTGAAGCCTGGAGAGATAATGGAAGAAGGAGAGGTTTAGAGGAACATCAAAGGAAGCCCCCTATCTTTGGCTACAAGTACCAGAGAGAAGACTGAACCCATCATTTTTGGTAGTAAGATAACAGGTGTCCACTATGCATTTATTTTATTATTTTTTGTGTGAGTCCTAGGTCTTGGATTCAGGGCCGGGATGTCATCCCTGAGCTTCTTTTTCTCAAGGCTGAGGCTCTACCAACACGAGCCACAGCACCACATCTGGCTTTTTTGTGCGTGGGCGGAGGTTGTTTATGGGAGATAAGAATCTCACAGACTCTCCTGCCCGGGCTGGCTCTGAGACACAACCATCAGACCTCAGCCTCCCCAATAGCTAGGATTACAGGCAGGAGCCACCAGCACCTGACTGCCACCATCCATTTATAATCCCCTAAGGCCAGTTCCTGGCCAACCTCATTGCACCTCCCTTGTGCTGAGTGGGAAGCCAATGTGGGTGGGTTTTATACTTCAACTGCCTACCTACCTGTGAGCATTGTTCTGGGTCAGTCTGATGGCAGCTTCCTCCTTATTGACAGCAATGGTTCTGTCACAAGAATAAATGTCGCCCAAGAGGTGTCAGGTCTAGGGTCTTTCCTCTGCATACTGCCCCTCCACCATGAAACAACACACTCCAGCAAAGCGAAGTAGACATAGAGTGGATTCACTTTCGTATAACAAGGTTCTGGTGAGATAAGTGGTGGTGAGGATCAGAGGCCCGGGATCTTGCTGTGTGGGAGGACAACGCTACACCTCCTTATCCACTTTCCTTTAACTGTCTTCACAGAGGGTAATGGGGAAAGACTCACTGGAAGGATGGACGATGACTATCAGACACAGTCTAGCTCGGGCACAGAGGGGCTTACCTCAGGGAGCTAGTTCAACAGGCTGAGCGAGACAGCTCCTGACCAACCTCCAGAATGGGAAGGCCACCTTGAGTCCCAGCCACATGGGGACCCTGGGCCACCTCCTCCAGCACGCATTCAACCAGTTCCTATGAGAGAGAGATAGGGAGTGAGAGAGAGAGAGACAGAGACAGAGACAGAGAATGTGAGAGAGAGAGAAAGAAAGAAAGAAAGAAAGAAAGAAAGAAAGAAAGAAAGAAAGAAAGAGAGAAAGAAAGAAAGAAAGAAAGAAAGAAAGAAAGAAAGAAAGAAAGAAAGAAAGAAAGAAAGAAAGAAAGAAAGAAAGAAAGAAAGAAAAAAGAAAGAAAGAAAGAAAGGAAGAAAGAAAGTCCGAATTACTCTTTATCCGGGTGTCGGTGGCACAGGACTATAATACTAACTACACAGGAGGCTGAGATATGAGGATCATGGTTCATAGGCAGCCCAGGCAGGAACGTCTGTGAGATTCTTATCTCCAAAGAACCACCAGAAAATTGGAAGTGATGCTGTGGCTCAAGTGGTAGAGTGCTAGCCTTGATTTGAGGAGCTCGGGGACAGTGCCCAGGTTCAGAGTTCAAGCCTCACAACTGAGAAGAAGTGGACTTCCAACCACAAGAATTGGACTGAATAGCACCCACTGTCCTCGGGAATATGGCAGAGAAGTCAGGCCGAGCTTGCTGTCAGCTGGGGGTCATGAGTAGGTCACCTAGCATCTCCGTGCCTCGTTTTCCCCAGCTGCAAAACTGAACACAGTGAAGAATGCCCTTCTTCATGGGGATAGGGAAAGGAAGAAAGAGAGCAATGTTTTGTTTCATAATCCTGTACCTGTACCACGATAAATAACAGGCCCATCTGAGTGCTTTCTGGGTATCTTCCTGTCATATGCTCAATTGCCAAGAACCTGACGGCCTCTCCCTTTATGCCTGGCTCTGCCCCAGAGATCCCCCTGTATTGATCCCTTGTTTCCTCACAACTTTCCCGGGAGGACCAATGGTCAAGCCCCAACCCATAGCTTCACCTTAGGTCAAGAATCAGCTGCCATGGACTAAGAGTTTGGGACAATCCATCTAAACCAATGACTGAGCATGGCACAATATGTCTAGCATTCCAACTAAAGAGGACCGGGCCTGCTGGTGCACACCTGTCACAAATAGGATGGCTGCGATCTAGCCCAGCCTGAGCATATATTATCTATCTCGGAAATGCCCACGACAGAAAGGCTTAGCTCACATGGTAGAAGACCTGACTGGCAAGCCTAAGGCCTAGAGTACAAACACTAATATACCAAAAAGAATCAGAGGCCTGGTGCCAGAGTCTCATGCGTGTAATCCTAGCTACTCAGGATGCTGAAATCTGAAGATCACAGGTTAAGATTTAAAATAGGGTTGGCCTCACCCATGAAACGTCATTATGAGAAGACCCGGACTCTGAGCCATGCTAGTGCACTCCATACTAACAGGGCTCAAATCCGTACTAAGGGCTGGCTATGCTGTCTGTCCCCCTGGGGAGTCACCCCCTGCGGGCCCCACCCCCAGGTCCTCCCAAGCTCTCTCTGCCACCAAAAGGCCTAAGGGAGTAGACATCTCCAGGGCACATAGATCCTTTGGTCTTATAATTTAATGGTGCTGAGTCCCCTTTAAGCGTTTCACCCTTCCAGGCTCCCAAACCTCTGCCACAAAGCCCATTCATCCACCAAAGATAGCAATTATAAGTCAACAAAGGGTACAGCGCTCCATTTTACAACCCACTTCTACACACACACACACACAAACACACACACACACACACACAAGCCGGCATGGGTTGCTCATGTCTGTCATCATAGATACTCAGGAGGCTGACATCTGAGGATCACGGTTCAAAGCCTACCCATGCAGGAAAGTCTGTGAGGCTGCTATCTACAGTGAACCACCAAATAGCCAGAGGTGGAGCTGTGGCTCAAGTGTCAGAGCACTAGCTTTGAGCACAATAGCTCAGGAACAGCACCTAGGCCCTGAGTTCAAGGCCCAGTTCTTGTACCTCCAAACACACACAGACACAGACACAGACACAGACACAGACACACACACACACACACACACACACACACAGCCCAAGGCTTCAGCAGTCTCTGAGAACAGAACCATGAACTCCCTCCATTAGGATCACATTCCACCCCTGAGAAGGTGGCACTCCCGACTTCAGACCCACTGTAGACAAAACATTGAGCTTCTCACATATCTGGAATGTCTCATAGCCCAGCATGGCATTTCCTACTGTAAACATTGCTATGCGGAAAACTTAGTCACCTCTTTTTTGTTGTTTTTGGTCATGGGATTTGAACTCTGGGCCAGGGCACTGTCCCTCAGTTCTTCAGCTGAAGGTGAGCCCTCTCCCACTTGAGCCACAGCACCACATCCTATTCTCTGGTGGTCCATTGGACATCAAGTCTCACAGAACTTTTCTGCCCAGGCTGGCTTTAAACTGTGAACCTCAGATCTCAGTTCCTGAGTACCTAGGGTGACAGCCATGAGTTACTGGCACCCTGCCAAAGATATTTTTCCATGCCTTTCATCCTATCTCCTCAGGAGGCTGAGGTCTGAGGACTGCAGTTGGATGCACGCTTCTCATCAAAGTCAATGAGAGCTCTTTATTTCCAATTAAACACCCAAAAAAGTTGGAAGTGGAGCTGTGGCTCAAATGGTAGAGTGCTAGCTTTGAGCATCAAAGATAAGGTATAGGACCCAGCCCTTAGTTTCAAGATTTTCTAGCAAAGACCGACCCAAGAAAAGGAAGCAGGTGGGCACACTGGAGCTCAAAGCTCACACATAATACTCAAGAGTCCCAGAACAGACCCAATCCTGCTCTGATTCTCTAGATTCTATGTCCTACATCATGGCAGTCTTAGATGGGACTGACCATGCACCAAGTTAGGACGTTCAAGTACAATCTCATACTGAGCATCCCCTGACCTTACCAGAGACTCAGGATCTCTCACTGTCCTGCATTGACACTGGACAGTGAGGTGAGGTCTAGTTATCCAACCACAAGATGTGGGAACAAAAGGATTTCTCAGCCAAGGGACCCAGACTGGAGGGCTCTACGTCCTTCTCTCTCGGAAAGGAGAAAAAAGTTGATCCATCCCAGCAATGTTCCTGGGTTGTGAGTATCCTCAAACACAACCCTGCTCAGAGGCCAGGGCCTCTGGTTTTCCCACCAGCCTCTACGCAAGCCTGCCCCTCCTTCAGTTGGCCCTCTATGAATCCCAGATCTGCCATCTAGACTAAAGGCTGAGCCAGAAAATATACCCACTGCTGCCACTGAGAATGGCAGTCAAGAGTTCCTAGTGCCCCCTAGAGGAATTCTCGGGGCTACATGGTTCCCTTCTCCCTCCCTCATTCCCGGTCTGTCCTGTGCCAGTGGCACACTTACATCTGTCTCTGGTGGAGGAATGAACACTGGGGATGTTGTAAAGCCTAACTCGGAAATCCTTATCCAAAAGACCAACAAAGACCGTCACCAATGTAAAAGCAAAGGAGTCTTTATTGGAAGCTTGAGCTTGGTCCCCACAGTGTACATGGAAGCAGCCCATGATGCTGAGAGACCCCGAGCCCATGGTTACAACACTTTTTATACACTTTTTTTAGGGAAGATGGGCCTTGCATACATCATAATTTATTGTAATGAATCACTACAAACCCCGGGAAAATCACAAAACACCTCTATAGTATGCTTGGCACACTACAGAAACAAGTTGTTGGTTAGATCAAAGGGGTTGACTTTCTTTAAACTTGTTGGCTTGTACCAAAGGGAAATCTCAAGAGGATACATGCTAAATTGCAGAGTTCCGTTCTTAACCAAATACCACCTGTGGCCTGACTGCAGGGTCACCAAGCCACCTAGCACCTGCCTGCCTGCGGTTTTCCCAAGGATTTATTATGTTCCTAGTCACCTGGGAATTGCTTCTTCTGTTCATTCCCAGGTCGGGTTCATGGTCAGCTGCATAAGTCATACCTCAGAAGATGCTCGGTAGTTCAAGATGGAGTGACCCAGGCCTCAGTCTTCTCAGTTTCATCTTCAGATTGAGCCCAGGGATGTCCAAGTCCCCAAAGATGTACTGCACAGGCATCCTGCGGCAGATGACAGCCAGGTGGTCAATGGAGAACCCAAGGTGCCAGGACTTTTAATAGCCATGTGGTTGGGTAGAAGGCTCTATCACTGATGGTCGAGGTTGTCAGGCGAGGTCATGGCTCTAATGTCCTGACACACCTGACATGGGATCTTCCTCCCTCTTTATTTTCCTGCTTATCCCTTGCCCCTCCCCGCCTTGACACTCCCTCACTCCCAAAACCTCCCTAGATCTTGGACCAGAAAATAAACTTGTTGGGGCTGGGGATGTTCGAAACCTGGTGACACACTCTGAGCGCTAGGGTATACCTGAGTCTGCTTCCCTTTGCAGTCAGTGACTACAAAGCTCCTGGATGTGGTAAAGTTGCTGAGGGGTCAGTGGCTTGGTCCTACATATTATCTTTAAGCTCTGAAACTGTACCCACAGAGATTGTGAATGGTTGGCTCCCTTGATCCAGGGACTCAAAACCAAGGCTCGCATGCTCCCTTCTTCCCTTCCTTTCTTCTTTTTCTACCATCATCCTTCCCCCCTCTCTCTTTCCTTTCCTTCTCTGACTCCTGTGCCTTGAACTTGGAGCCTGGGTGCTGCCCCTGAGTCTTTTTACTCAAGGCCAACGGACTACGGCTTGAGCCATACATCCATTTCTGGCGTTTTCTTTTTGATAGTTAGTTGGACATAAGAATCTTACAGGCTTTCCTGCCCAGAACTTAATCCTCGATCCTCCAATCTCAGCCTCCTAAGTAGCTAGGATGGCAGGCATGACACAACAGCATCCAGCGCAAACCAAGTTTTTTTCATGTGTTGTGGAACCAGCACTGGAAATTTTCATCATCTATGGCCTCCCCGAAGCCTGGTGCGCACTGTAACTCTTTGTTGGATAAATAAATGAGCATCTGTCTATGACAATACTACAGAAAAGCCCCATCTGATTCTGGTAAGCATCTTGGGGGGGGGGGGACAAGCCTGATGTAGCCCTCACACAGTTCTCCCTATTTCCTCTTCTTGCCCTTCTGGTGCCACTGCACTTAACTCTTTGGGCTCTGAGGACATGAGACACAATGTACTTGATGGATTCTGGGGACTCTGGGATGCCTATCTTCTCAAAGATCTCTGTCCAGTGGCTGACCAGCATTGTGGCATTCAATTCCTCACTCAGGTGTGAACAAGGTTGCCGTGAGCTGAATGCCTGGCTAAAGGGGCCTACTCTCCACCCCCAGCGGCCAGACAGGATAGTCCATCATATGTGGCCCCCAAGTTTCATGTTGCAGAGAAAGGATCCTTGAGGCATCCCAGGTCTCTGAATCTCCCAGAGTCCAGTACAGGTGCTGGGAATCATCTCTGCTCACAGATGGCAGGCTGGGGATGGTGAGGTCACAATTTCTGCTCCCAACGATATTCTCGACTGTTGTGGTCACCCTAGAGAGCGCTTGAGTCTAATCAGTAGCTGCTGGAGAAAGGTGGTCAGGGTACAACGTTCATAGCAGGAGACCATCTGGCTAGGGAACTCTGCCTGTGCTGCTTTGAACATCATTGTTTGGCAGCTGAAATGGCCCATCTAATTTAACCCATAATCCCAGATGTTAGTGGAAATTGCCAACTTCAAGAAAAAACGATGGAGCAAAGAGTTCCAGGGAGATGGTGGAGGAGAAGCTGGAGGCTAAACAAGCTCTCCCCTAGAAAGCAGTTTTAGAGTTCCAGCAAACAGTCCTAAGCCAGAGAACCACACCAAGTGTGCCTTCACAGGAGAGAGAGTTAGGCCAGAAAAGGAAAATACAGGCAAGGAGACAGATCTGAGCACTTGCCAGCAGCCGCCGCCGCAGCCGGGATGAAGGAACCAGACCCAGCAGGCGAGCGGATTCTACTGAACACCAGCAAGAACTGACAAGGAGCAGACATCTTTATCCTGCAGTTCGTAAAACAGAGACTACCCAGGAACCAAGACTTGGTGTGAGTAGAAGCCTGACGTCCTCACTCCTTCTCAGGGAGCAAAGGAGGGAAAGCCACCCCTCCTCCCCCCCAGTACCGGAGATCTCCATCTTGGATACCAACAAAACTCGGCAGAGCTGCTAACTCCAACTCAGGCCTTGGAAATAAACTAGATTCATTTAGCAGGTCACAAGAGCCTAACCTAACCTGCCAGACTGAGTTCTACCCAGGGAAAAGTCACTCAGCTCGGGCTCCAGCCCCAGGAGTGGCTTTCTTCACTGGGTAATCAGAGCCGAGGCTGCCCCTCCCTTTAGCAGACTTGACAATCAATTGAAATTAAGTAAACATAAACCCTGAGAGTGGCTCCAGACTGGGCTCTGTGAGTTTCTCACAAACCAGCCCCAGGGAAAAGCTGCTGTTTGCTGAAAGGCGTCAACTCTACCCAGAACCTAGCCTCATCACAGCATCTCCAAACTTGAGGAAAAATCCATCTCCCTCTTTTGTGATACTAAACACAGATCTGTCTCCCATTGAACTAACCTGGGAGGAGGATGGCAAAACCCTGGGTAAAGCAGAGCATTTTTCTGCCTGTTCAAAGAAACTGACTTAAGAAACCAACGAAGCCACAGGAAAACAAGCAGACCAGAGTCTCAAACAAGAGGCTGGTTAAGGTCACAAGGGAGATACAGGATTTTTCCCACCCCTCCCCCAAAAAAATCAGAACTTTTTTTTTGTACCTTTTATAAAAAAATTTTTTTCTAAATTTTTTTTTAATCTTTAATTTTTACCTTTTTGGAAAAAAAATTGTTTTCTAGTAATTTTTTTCCTCTTAGAATTTTATTTTAGTGGTATAAACGTGTGTGCACTTTTCTTTCTTTTTTTGTTTTTTTTGTTTTTGTATTTTGTTTAGCTCTAATGAACTTCTGTTCTTTTTTTCTCTCTTTCTTATGCTTTTCACCTGCTCTTCTCTTTTGTTTTTCTTTATGTGACTTAATTGCTGTTCTACACATCATCAGATAAAAACTTTGTCGATTTGTAGACCTTATCCCTCATTGTGTACACACTTAATCCACAAATTTATAACTCAATTCAAAACCTCTTAAACTTAAATTCCTTAATAGCAGTACCTTTATACCTATATAATATTTTAAGTATTTTTATTTTTAAGTTTTTCACATCTCCTTTATATCCCTCCCCTTCACCCATTATATTCACGTTCTTCTCTGAATAGTTTGTTTTTGAATCTGTATAATATTTTTAATTTTTACCTTTCTATTTTTTTCTGGTCTCTTTTTATTCCCTTTCTCTTCTTTTTTTTTCTATCTCTCTCTACTTTCATCCTGTCCAAACTATATCCTGCTTTGAGATTAGGACTTAGTTAACACTCCCTGTGCCAGCCCACATCACTCTATTCCTATTTTTTACCCTCATCTCTTACTAAACCTAATAATTTCTGGTTTACCAAATTTTTCTTTGCGGTTCGTAGTCCATTAATATATATTTGTTTGATGTTGAATAGATGTATCTGTTGAACTAGATGGTATCTGCAGACTATTGTCTGTGCAAATACAGACTTTGGTTGATGCTTGCCTTAAGATAGTGTTCTAGCACAAAACTGGTGTTAATTTCATCCCAAATGGGCAGAAAAAGCCGGAAAAACACAAGAAAAATGGCAAATCCGGGTATCTCAACTCCCAATCATGATAATCAGGGGACAGAACAGATAATGAATAATCCAGAGGAGAGTTCCCAAGTAGCTCTATAAACACTGCTGGCAAACATGATAAATGAAAAGATTGAAAACATACAAAAGACTCTGTATGAGCGTGATAGAGAGAGAGAGGAGGCAATCCAAAGGTTTATACAGGAATATCATAAGCGTAAGGAAGCTACTCAAAAACTGATACAGTATTTGCATGAGCAGCTTTAGAATCCTCAAAGAGAAAGACCAGAATGGTGTGAGCAGCCTGAGAACACAAAGAGAACTACATGAATCACATCACCGTGAGGAAGCTAAGCAAATTAAAAACAAACAAACAAACAAAAAAAACCCCAACTTTTTGAGAACACAAAAGTTAAAAGCAGAGTATATTAACATGTGCTATTACACTGCTCAAATCCCTCATTCTTTACCCCGAATAGTTATTTACTCAAACTGAGCCTTACCTAGATGACAGGTGGGTTGAATCTACATAAAAGCAATTCACCTACTGCACATTCTTTTCTTTTCATGCTTAGTCAGCAGAAGCAGACTTAGGTCAATTTAAACACAAAATTGAGGTGCTTTGTAATTGAATGTATCATGATTAAATGTAGTTTTATGATCTTGACTAACTTAAATGTAACACTAAATAAGTTGTTATTGCAAGTATAGTAAAGACTATGTAGTTGAATTATGGAAAAAAGAGTTGTTCTGAGAAGGAGTGTGGGGTATGATATCTGACAGTATGCTCTTTGGCTGTTACTGAGTTCAGCTAGATATTATTGACCTAATCTTTTGAACCTGTTTCTTGTTGCTAAGCAACTCACTTGTTCAGTAGCCAGGCAACACGTTCACTCTCCTTGTCACTTCACAGGAAGTGGAGTTGAGTGTGTTCTGAATATTCCATTGATCACGATTCATTTAGTTTGAAAGGCAACTAGGTAATGTCATCATTGTAAATCCACCATGCATAATATAGCATCTCTTTTCAGATGTGCCATTCAAATATTGGGAATACATTTGAATAAAAATATGTTTTATATAAAAAAAAAGAACAACACAGGAATTGTGAGAGCAGGATGAGAATACACAAAGATCACTAAAGGCATTCATGCAATCCATTAACAAAGAGCTGAAGGAAGTCAGGGAGACCACAAAGGGAATGCTGAATGGAACCCAACAGAAGGAATGAGAGTCCAAGGAAACGATAACCAATCAACTAAGTGATTAGAGAATAAACACTGAACACCAAATTAAGGAAGTAAAGAAGATACAAGATCTAAAACAAAGATAAACAAAGAATTTGAAGCCAACAAAACTGACCAATTAGAAGGAAAAGAAATAAAATACAAAGTAGAAAGTCTTGACAGCATGTTAGACCATGCAGAAAATCAAATCTCGGGGATTGAAGACAGCCTAGATATTATAGAGAAAGAACATACAACCATCCAAGACAAGTCCAAGAAATAGGATAGATCTATTCAACACTTGGAAGACAGCATCAGAAGGCCTAATCTGAGGATAATGGGTGTAGAGGAGCACCTAGAGACAAAAGTTGATGGTCTGGGAAATTTAACAGGATCCTAGGAGAACTTCCCAAACATGCAAAAAGATAGGCCTATTCAGATACAAGAAGCTTTTAGGACTCCAAATAGACCAGACCAGAGTAGGACATCACACCACCACATTGTAATCCACACAGGATCAACTCAGACCAAGGAAAGGATCCTTAAAGATGTGGAGGAGAAAAGATTAATCACGTATAAAGGGAAACCAATTAGAATCACCTCAGATTAATCAGCACAGACAATCAAAGAAAGAAGAGCCCGGAATGATGTATGCCATGCCCTAAAAACAAACAACTATCAACCAAGAATACTGTACCCAGCTAAACTCTTCTTCATAACTGAAGGCCAAATAAAAACATTCCATAACAAAGAAAAATTGAAACAATACATCTCCACTAAACCAGCCCTACAAAAGATTCTTAAAGATGTCCTACACATAGAAAACAAACAAGACCACAATAAAGGCCAAGAAACTGCTCCAAAACTGAGAATCCAAGAACCATAGGAAGAACCCAGTTTTCGCAACCCCCAAGAAGATGGATCACATGGCAGCAACTCCAAAATATCTCTCAGTACTATCTCTTAACATTAACGGAATGAACAGTCCAATTAAGTACATAGATGGTCTAGTTGGATGAAAAAAAGAAGATCCTTCTATCTGCTGCCTTCAGGCGTCACATCTTGCCCGTAAAAACAAACACATTTTCAAAGTTAAAGGCTGGAACAAAATCTACCAAGCAAAGGGTACCCATAAAGAGGCAGGAGTTGCAATCTTAATATCAGATAAAATAGGCTTCAAATTAAAATTAGTGAGAAGACACAAAGAAGGTCGCTACATATTAATTAAGGGATCTCTACTTCAGGAGGATATTACAATTCTAAATATCTATTCGCCAAACAACGGAGCACCCAAATTTATCCAAGAAACACTACTTTCCCTCAAATCCCAAATAGATCCAAAAACATTAATTGTTGGGGATTTTTACACACCACTCTCCCCACTAGATAGATCAAGTTGGCAAAAACTCAACAGAGAAACCTCAGATCTAAACAACTGCATAGATCAACTGGATTTAGCAGATATCTACCGAATATTTCACCCAACAACATCAGAATACACGTACTTCTCAGCAGCACAAGGAACATTTTCTAAAATAGACCACATTTTAGGCCACAAAGCAAACTTGTCCAAATGCAGAAACATTGAATTTATACTTTGCATTCTCTCAGACCACAAGGGGATAAAATTAGAATTCAACATCAAAAGCCACCAAAGAATGTCCAGTAAGAGTTGGAGGCTGAACAACACACTGCTGAATCACGAGTGGGTCATGGAAGAGACTAGAAAGGAAATCCAAATGATCATGCTATTCAACAAAAATGAGCACACAAATTTCCAGCTCCTCTGGGACACAGAAAAGGCAATACTCTCAGGCAAGTTTATAGCTCTGAGTTCCTACATAACAAATTGGAGAGATCTGAAACCAACAATTTAATGAGACATATGAACTTACTTGAAAAAGAGCAGCAAGATAAACCCCAATCCAGTAGACAGAAAGAAATAATTAAAATTAAATCAGAATTAAATGAATTAGAATCCAAAAAACTATAGCAAAAAATGAACAAATCAAAGAGTTGGTTCTTCGAAAAAATTAACAAAATTGACAGACCCTTAGCAAATCTTATCAGAGAAAGAAGGGAACACACCCAAATAAATAAACTCAGAGATGAGAATGGAAACATCACCACAGAAACAACCAAGATTCAGAACATTATAAGGGAATACTTCTCAAAACTTTATGCTAATAAGCTTGAGAACTTGACAGAAATGGACCTTTTCCTAGCAAATATTGACATGCCAAAACTAAACCAAGACGAATTAAACCATCTTAACAGGCCCATATCAAGCAATGAAATAGAAAGAGCAATAAGAGACCTCCCAGCTAAGAAAAGTCCAGGACCAAATGGTTTTACAGCAGAATTCTACAAGGCCTTCAAAGCAGAGCTCACACCAATACTCCTCCAACTCTTCAATGAAATTGAAAGGGAAAGTTCACTACCGAACACATTCTATGAAGCCATCATCACCCTCATCCCAAAACCAGGCAGGGAATCATCAAAGAAAGAGAAGTATAGACTCATTTCTTTGATGAACATGGATGCAAAACTTCTCAACAACATGTTGGCTAATCGATTTCGACAATTCATCCAAAAAATCATACACCACAATCAAACAGGTTTCATTTCAGGGATGCAAAGCTGGTTCAATATACACAAATCAATTAATATTAATCATCACATCAACAGGAACAAGGTAAGAACCACATGGCTATCTCAATAGATGCAGAAAAAGCATTAGACAAGATCCAACACCCCTTTATGATGAAGGGTTTGGAAAAATTAGGAATCCATGGAACGTTCCTCATTACAATAAAGACTGTCTATGACAAACCTATAGCCAGCATTATACTTACTGGTGAAAAACTAAAGCCATTTCCTCAACTCAGGAACAAGACAAGGATGGCCACGTTCTCCACTTCTCTTCAACCTAGTATTAGAATGCCTAGTTACAGCAATAAGACAAGATACAGACATAAAGTTGATCAAAATAGGGAAAGAAGAAATAAAACTCTCCCTCTTTGCAGATGACATAATCTTGTATTTAAAGAATCACATAGACTCCACTCACAAATAACTCAAGCTGATTCAAAACTTTGGCAAAGTAGCAGGGTATAAAATTAACCGTCAAAAATCAATGGCTTTTCTGCCAACAATGAGAAAAGTGGGGCTGAAATTAGGAAAGCAATTCCATTTGTAATATCCCCACAAAAAATAAAATACCCAGGAATTAACCATAGAAGTGAAGGACCTCTATGATGAAAACTTTAAAAACTTGAAAAAAGAAATCAAAATAGAACTTACAAAATGGGAAAACCTCCCATGTTCCTGGATTGGAAAGATTAACATCGTGAAAATGGCAGTACTTCCCAAGGCTATCTACAAATTCAATGCGATACCTATCAAAATTCCAACCACATTCTTCAAGGAAATAGAAGAGGCAATCCAAAAACTCATGTGGAACAATAAAAGGCCCCGAATAGCAAAAATGCTCCTCAACGGAAAGAACACTGCTGGAGGAATAACAATATCAAATTTCAAACTCAACTATAAAGCCATAATAATCAAAACAGCTTGGTACTGGCACAAGTACAGACCTCAGGACCAATGGAATAGAATTGAAAACCCAGAAATGAACTTACAGACCTATAGCCATCTAATCTTTGATAAGGTAGCTAAAAAAAATAGAATGGAAGAAAGACAGACTCTTCAGTAAATGGTGCTGAAAAAATTGGTTAACTACTTGTATAAAACTAAAGCTAGATCCTTATATATCACCTTGCACCAGAATCAACTCCAAATGGATCAAAACCTCGGAGTCAAAGCAGACACTCTGAAAACATTACAGGATGGAATAGGAGAAACCCTAGGTCTCCTTGGCGCAGGCCAAAATTTTCTAATTAGAGACCCGGAAACACAACAAATCAAAGAAAGTTTGGACAAATGGGATTGCATGAAGTTGCAGAAGTTATGCATGGCAAAGGACATAGCTAACAAGACGAATAGAAAGCCCTAGATTGGGAGAAGATCTTCACTAGCCATACAACGGACAAGGGTCTCATATCTAAAATATACTTGGAACTCAAAAAATTAAAACCCCCAACAACAAATTCTCAAAGAAACAACTGCCTAATAAATAAGTGGGCAAAAGAATTAAAGAGAAACTGCTCTGAAGAAGAAAGGAAGATGGCCAATAGACACATGAAGAAATGCTCAACCTTCCTAGCCAGAAAAGAAATGCAAATCAAAACAACATTGAGATACTTCCTCACCCCGTTAGAATGGCAAAAATCAAGAACTGTAAGAACAACAGATGGTGGAGGGGATGTGGACAGAAGGGAACCTTACTTCATTGTTGGTGGGAGTGTAAACTTGTTCAACCACTTTGGAATGTAGTATGGAGGTTCTTCAAAAGACTCCACAAAGAGCTCCCCTATGATCCAGCAATCCCACTTTTGGGCATTTACCCAAATGCTTACAAACAAGACCACACTTTAGCTACCAGCACAAGTATGTTTATTGCAGCATTATTTACCATAGCTATGATCGGGAACCAACCCTGATGCCCCTCAGTAGATGAATGGATCAAGAAAAAGTGGTATATATACACAATGGAATTCTATGCCTCCATCAGAATGAATGACATTGCCTGATTTGTTAGGAAATGGAAATACTTAGAAAAAATTATATTAAGTGAAGTAAGCCAAGCCCAAAGAAACATAGGTCCTATGATTTCCCTTATTTGCAATATCTAGTATATGTATGAGTCAAGCAGAAAAGATCAGATAAAGTGATGTTAGGAAAATGATACCAAACCTATGAATTTAAATGTTTTTTTTTTCTTTCATGAATTTGTTTCTAAAGCATTTATCAGATTATTTCTTTGTTGCTTTGTGTGTCCTTTCCCCACAGTATAACCCCTGCTTTCACTGTATTTGATGTCGGTATAATTTTTGGAAGGGAAGGGGAAAAACAAGTCGTTTAAATAAGGATACAGGTGGACTCGTTGCAACAATGAGAAGTACTAGTTGTCATGTTCAAAATGAACTTTAAAACTTTGGTGGTGGGTAGGGAGGATTGGGTGTTGGGGCAGGGTAGGCTGGGAAGGGATGGGAAGGGTAAACAAAGGAGGAGGCTACAATGCTTGATAAGAAATGTACTATCTTTCCCATGTAATTTTAACTCCTCTGTACAGTATTTTCATAATAAAAAAGAGAAAAACCCTGGAAAAGCTGACATTTCTCTTGTCCCAATCAAACTTAAAGGGTTCCAAAGTCAGTGGGCCATTTTTCTTCCAGACAACCTACAGCAGGTTACAGAAACTGACATTCAGAAGCCCTAGCTAACTCCCATGTCCTGATACTGAGTAGGCTCCAGCAGGGAGAACCCACTTGCCTACCACTGCCCAGCTGGAAACGGCCCAGGTGGGACACAGATCAGAGTCTTGAGGACTCCAGGGAGGAATGCACAACAGTGCACTGACTGGAAGGGGATCTACGCTACCAGTGGGGGCCTGGAGCTCCTTGCACAGATGCCCAGAGACACCATCAATGCCCTTGGTAAGCTTCCCCTCTCATCCTAGCTTCACAGCCCCTGCCCTCCCCCCCCCATATCTCATTCCCTAATTATGTTTGGCAGGCACATTCCCAAGCCTTGAATTAGCTCCAACTATACAAACGAGAGCAGAGTGTCTGGCTGGAAGAGTGCGGCTGTGGTCACACTCATGAGCCTTCTGGCTGAAGACAGAAGGACAGGTGTCCACTTTGGTCTGTGCTACCCACAGGGCTCCTAGGGGAGACCCATACAGGTCCAGCAGCTGCAGTTGGCTACAGGAAAGGGGAAGATGGAGGTGGAAAGAAGTGGAAAGGAAATCTACTGAAACCTTCTCCAAAGGAGCCGTGAAAATATGAAAGAGAAAACAAAAATTGTGGCTGGGCTTATACTGGGCATTCATGAAAAAAGAGCAACAAATACTCACATACACACAAATAAAATGCTTTTGCTCTTTTTAGACATGGTGACATAAATATATTTTCATTGTTCTCATCTCCCTACTCTCCCAACACACACACACACACACGCACACTCACACACACACATATCCAAACTGGTGACAGAAGACTCATCCATGCAGCATCTGCAATTTATCACCTGATAATTCACCTGAGCACAGTCAGGCTGTACAAGGAGAAAGATGATCTCTCTCTCTCTCTGATTCTCTCTCTCTCTATCTCTCTCTCTCTCTCTCTCTCTCTCTCACACACACACACACACACACACTCAATGCATTGTGTCTCCTGAATTAGTTGGTTCCTCATCTGGGAAATGTACAAGCTCGAGCATTGGGGTTCCCTTGCCAGAACCAGGGGATCCCACCAAGGGGAACATTGCTCTAATAATGCAGAACCACCTTGCCTCTCTCTTTCTCCAGGGACAGATCCTTCCCCTTGGGAACAACCAGCCTTGAGTCTCCATTCACTAAAACCTTAGGCTAAGACTCTGGGTGAAGGAGTCCCGAGACAGGTGGCTCCTCAGAGCCAGGAGAGAAAACAAAGAAGGGGGTCATGGTGGCTTCAGAGGGGTGTCTGACCTGGGGTGGGGCATTGTTGGGGAATTTGATGGGGTCCTAAAGGCTATATTCATGAATGGCCTCCCCACTTCCAGCTTAGTTGCTTCTGGGTGACTTGGTGGATTCTTGGGGAGGATGAGGAGACCAGATGGACTAGGAACACTAGCACAGCTGGCAGAGCTGAGAAATGTTATCACCCTTGAGAACTGTTAACAGCTTGGGTAGGGTAGGGACAGGATAGGTGTATGTGTGTCAGAGGGGGTATGTTCCTCCCAAATATTCACCTCCTATCTGACCCCCAGTGCCCTCACCTCCCTACTGGGTACTTCTGGGACCTCCTCAAGTGAAAGTGTGACCGAGCACAGAAGACAAGGGTTCCCACAGCAATGAGGGGCCCTATCTTCTGCATCCAACACCCTCCACCCCCCCCAAAAAAAGGAAAAGACTCCAGAGGTGCTGCAACCCACCTCTGACTAAAGCCATGAGGTTCCCACCAGGGAGAGGAACGGTGCAGATATGCAGCTGTGTGGCTCCCACTGCTCCAGGCCAGGAGGTCTGAGGTGTCCCCTCCTCACCCATTTCTTCATCTCCCCTTTTCCTGGGGACACTGGCTGCTAGGGATGGGGGTGGGATCCCAAGGCCGACACTCCACCTCAGCAACTGGGTCTCCTTTTTGGCAGAGCCAGGGCAGAATGCGGGGCACGGGGGAAGAGTGGGTGGGACAGGAGAGGGGAGGCAGGAGTTGCGGGTTTGGGTCCACTGAGAGGCTGTGATGGGGAGTCACGAGGTGCAGGGGTCATGGGGTGTGGTCCCAAGGGGAAGCCACTTATGTGTGCTGCTGGGAAGAAGCTGTAGGCGGCGGCTCCTGGTGATTGAGGGCCCTGGATTCTGAGGACCAGGGGCCAGGATCAGGTCGGGGCTGCAACCAGGTTAGGGCCACACCATTTCTGCCAGGTAACTGTGAGAGGCACCAAGGATTTGAGCTGGCAGCATCATGTGTGAAATGCGGCACTGCTGGGAGGGATGGGGGCGTCTGCGGGTGCCTGGCAAGGCTGTGAGCTGCCTCTGCTCCTCCTCAGCTGCTGCTGCTGCTTGTTCCTCAGCAGCCTCTGCCACCACCTCAGCAGCCTCCTCCCCAGCCGCCACTGCTTCCACCACCGCCCCCACCTCAGCAGCCACGGTCTCCATTGCTGTACCTGAACCACCACCGCATAGCTCCCCCCACAGGCATCTCAGACTCAGGGGTGCAATGGCCCCCTCGCCTCCACGGGGCTGCTCGGCAATGTGCTTACCGTGCTGGCTCCGCATGCTCTCTGCTCCTGGCCAGGACCCCCACTATGATCCAAGTGGCACATAGCACAATTTCGACGTACTCAGCACAATCACACTGTGGAAAGTCTTAGCAAACAGCATGATTTGAAGGACACTACAGAGCACCCTGTGTAAAGGACTCGGCACACAGCACTTGAAAAACTCACCTCATCCGTCTCTTCTCAAGGGCTCAGAACATAGCAGCACCCTTTGGGATGAATTAGCACACCACACCTTTTCAGGGACTCAGCATACAGTACAGTACATTGTGTAATGGACTCTGCAAACAGTACCCTTTGGAATACCCAATACGGTCCAACCTTCTTAGGGACTCAGCACATAACACCCTTTGTGATGACTCAGCAAAGAGCACCTATTTGAAGACTCAGCACAAAACCCCCATGTGGGAAGGACCCAGAAAACAGCACCCGTTAAGGACTCAGCACATAGCTGTATGTCACAAGTTCAGCTGTCATTAGAATTAGAGTGCTTTCTTCAGTATCACCATTCTTCAGAAACACTTCACGAATCCTACTAATTCACATTTAGCTCACTTGTGTTTTATGGGGGAGGGTCAGCTGGGAGACTTGAACTCAAAGCGTGGGGACCCTGTCTCTGAGCTCTTTGGTTCAATGTTAGAGCTCTACCACTTTGAGCCACAGCTCCAATTTTGTTTTTTTTTTTTTTGGGGGGGGGTTGTTCTTTGACAGTCCTTACAGTGATCAGAAAGTGAAGTAGGGGTGTCTGTGGGCAAAGTCTCTTAGCTCGGTCTGGAGCTGACCTCTCCCTTCCTTGTGCCACTGGGAGCCGGGCCTTCTGGAGGTCTCTTGGCCTAGGGTGGAACAGACCTGCTCTGGCATCAGTACTCAGGGTGAGCAAAAATCAGCTTGGCCCTAGTCACTTTCCCAAATTGAACTGTAGAGGACGATGGTAGGGGGCCGATGTCCCATTTCTGGCCACCAGGGGGCAGGAGTCTCCAACCATAGGGATTGTACCTGCGAGTTGTGTTTACTCTTGCTTCCCTGGGGCCCCCATCATGCTTCAAATCCACCCTGGACAGGAAAGTCCTTGAGGCTCTTACCTACATTTAACCATTGAAAAGCAAGTGAGGCTATGGCTCAAGTGGCAGAGCATTAGGCTTGAGCAAGAAAACTCAGGGATAGAGCCTAGGCCCTAAGTTCACACACACACACACACACACACACACACACACACACACACACCACATGAATGCAAAAACAGAGATTTCTACACTGCAATCTTTGGGTATTCTCTATCTTTACCCCACTAAACCTGGTGGCTGTTGGCCTAGGTGTTTGTTGCATACAACACCACCTGGCATCTTTAATTTTAGGGAACAGAATGACTAGAAGGTCAGCCTTCCCCCATCCCAGCTCCTTGGTTGGGTCAAGGTCTATCCAGGCCCTTTGGGCTCCTTTTACAGACTCATCAAGAAGCCTTCCAAAGGTATCACACGCTGGGCACTGATGGCTCACTCCTGTAATCCTAGCTACTCAGGAAGCTGAGATCCGGAGCATAATGGTTCTAAGCCAGCATAGGCAGGAAAGTGTGTGAGACTCTTATCCTCGATGAACCATCAGAAAACAAGAAGGGGCCCTGTGGCTCAAGTGATGATTTCCAGCCTCGAGAAAAAGAGCTCAGGGACAACGCTCACAGCCAACAACAACAAGGAGAGGTATTGCATGTTGGCTTTGGGATTGGCCAGGGCCAAATGTAATTGGAATTTTCAAGTGCTCCAAGACAAACAGTACCTCATTTAGTCCCATGCTCCTCCATCTTGTCTCACCCGCTGCCCTTGGCCATGCTTCGGGTTAGCATGGTCTTGGCTGGAGGGGAGCACTTCAATGAGGAAGATCCCAGAGCAATCACCCCACATCTTTCTGCCCTGCTCAATCTGCTGCTTCTGCTCTTTGCCATGGACCTTTTCCCTGGAATCCATCTGTAAGGTCATCACCACCAACATAGTGGTGAGTTGTGGGTCCAGGCTAACTTGGGCAGTCAGAGGTGGAAGTGAGTCTGGGAGTAGGAGTTTCCACCCTGGCTGTGGGCTGAGGCCAGCTCTGAGCTTTATTTCATCCTGAGCCTTGCAGGGGTTGGTTAGACAGTGTAGACTCCATATTGAGTCACATAAGATCGGAATCTGGAGAACCACTTGTGTGGGGAAAGATGTGGGGCTCAGGGGGGCACTGTTTTTGGTACCCCTCTCTCAGGATTCCCCTCTCCCTCTCTCATCCCTCAATGGTAAAAGAGAAACTTCAACTAAGTGTGTGGGAAGAGGGGGAGGAGGAATATTTCTGTGTGAACCAGACTTGTGTTTCATATTCATCCTAGCCTCTACTTCCTATTTATCTAAGGAATGGCCATATAGGTTTGAGAGGACGGGGGATCATCCTAGCTGAGAATGCATCTTAGCGGTAGAATGGTTGCCTAGCATGCCTGAAGCCCTGGGTTTGATTCCACACAGAAAAATCTGGAAGGAGAGGTGGTGCTCAACTGGTAGAGCAACAGATTTGATCAAAAAGAGCTCAGGGACAGTGGCCAGGCCCTGAGTTCAAGCCCCAGGACTGGAAGAACAAATATTTGTTGGAGGCTTTTTTCCCTTTGAAAACAAATTATTCTTTGTGATAAGCATAATATGGGCCTCTTCCCTGGCCACCAATGGGCCATTAGATGTCCCTTGAATTTGGGCCGCCTTCTGGGAGCCTCTGTCCTACCCGACCCACAGTTTACCCTTCCCATCACCTGGCAGTTGGAGGCCTGAGAGAAGGCCACCTGGCCACCAACATCTGGTGGCTGCTGAAGCTTTTGAGAGTCAGTATATCACATAGAGAGTTATCATCCACATGAGCCTACAGAAGAAAGGGAGGGAGTGCCCTTGCCCAAGCCCGTGTGCTGTAGGCTGCTCTGGGTGTGGGGCATCTGTGGCAGGATGTGTTCCATGGGGGAGTCCTCTACATGGTCGGGAACCCCGACCTCTCCGTTGGCAGTTTCCAAGCTGTCTTGAAGTTGCAATTCTTCAAAACCTTTCTGCTTCTCCCTCAGTTTGCCCACTCCGGAGCCTGAGGCGTCTGAAATGGTGGGGGGGGGGGGCTCAGCCTGCGCAGGCATCTGGAGTATTCTGTCAGCACCTTCCCAGGCAAGGAGCAACAGCAGCTCCCGCAGCTCTCCCTTCTTCTTCATCTACTGGGAGAGCCGGCACACGTGCTTAGCTTTCTCCAGGATGAACATCTGCTCTTTACATGCCACGAGGGCCTCCTCTATGGTGCAGATGTGTGCTGACAGCTGTCTGCATCGATGGTGGAGTTCATCTGCTGGACTATGGAAGTCCAGCTCATCATGCAGGTCGGGAACAAAGCAGATTTTCTCTTGGATGCCCACGTGTCCCACTTCCCATCCCCATGCCTGCTGTGGTAGCAACTCACAAGGTGGGGGGCTTGTGGCTCCAGCTCTATCTTGCACTGAGCTGCTGTGTGGGCAGAGTGCCTGCAGTGGGGCCACTGTTCCTGCAGCAGGAGTTTTCCCCCTGTGGATCTCAGCCTCTGAGAGTGCTCGCAGAGCCATGTAACTCTAGGTCTGGGGCATGTCTCCATCTTTGGTGATGGTCACAGTAGGAGAAGTCACCTCCTCACCCTTAGCTTCTCCAGGGTTCACAGCTTCCCCTCTCCAAGGAGGGGGGGGACTGCAGCTGGGCCTGCAGGCTCTCCTCCTGTGGTCTTGTCACTTCCAGGCACTTAAAAGTGTCCTGTCACTTTGGGTGCACCGCCTAGTCCCCCCAGTTGTTCGGGCCCTGCACTTGCTTCAGCTGCTCTAGCAGCGGGGTCTGCCTCTGCAGGGTCTATTGCAGGGTCTCCTCAGAGTTCAGCCATTCACCGGAGGCAATGTGCTGCTCACAGGTGGCTCTGAGCTCCTGCAGCTGGACCAGGAACTGCTCCTGCCGCTCCTGCCACTCCCAAGAAGCTTGGATCTCTCTCTCAGCCACCTCTTTACATTCCTCTATCTTCTCTGAGTGGACTAGCTCTTCCCACAGATGTTTCTTCACCTGCTGCTCTGAGTTCAGGATGCTGGTGAGCTCCTCCTTCTCACCACTTAACCTGTGGAGAGCATCCCACAGCAGACCCAACTGTTCCTCTGGCTATGGGTTGCACACACATGCGCATCATGGGGTCTTGAGGATCTCCTGCCAATCCTTGGCCTTCTCCTCCAGTCTCTGTAGTTGCTCTGGCTGCTCCGCATTCTGGAGACAGAGCCTCTTGTTTTCCTTGACCTGGATGTGAAGTTGTTCCTCCAGGTTTTTCAGCTCCATCTGCCTGTGGTGTGCCTGGGCCTGCAACTGCCTCTCAACCTGAGATGGATCTGCCAGCTTCCTTCTCAGTTCCCCCAGCTCATTCTCTAGGCCCAACACCTGCTTCAGACTTCGCTCCTTCTCCTCTGTCAGTTTGTTCGCCTGATCGGTGAGACACTGAATCTCCTCCTTCCATGCAGAATTCTCAATGCTCAGGTCGTCCGTGAAGGTGTCTCTCTCCAGATTTGCTGAGGTCACCATCCAGCTCAAGTTGTCCAATTGTCTCTTCAGTACCCACGCCCTGCCAGCACTTGGAAATTGCAGATGCTGTCCTTCCTGTTACTCTTCTGTGTCCAGAGCACATCCAGCTTCTCCTGAAACTCTGTGTTCACTTGCTCCAGGTCATCGAAATTTCTGGTCTTTTCCTCAAGCTGAAGTGTCACATCTTTCAGCTCTTTGAAAAACATTTCTTTTTTTTTTATTGTGAAAATACTGTACAGAGGGGTTACAATTACATGGGCAAGATAGTGAGTACATTTTTTATCAAGCATTGTAGCCTCCTCCTTTGTTTACCCTTCCCATCCCTTCCCATTCTCCCTCCCCTTCCCCATCCAATCCTCCGCCCCCCAAGTTGTAAAGTTCGTTTTCGACATGACAACTTGTAATACTCATTGTTGCAACAGGTCCACCTGTATCCGTAAACGACTTGTTTTTCCCCTCCCCCCCACAAATTATACCGATAGCAAAAACAGTGAAAGCAGGGGTTATACTGTGGGGGAGGGACATACAAAGCAACAAAGAAATAATCTTATAATTGCGTAAGAAACTAATGCATGACATAAACCTACCCAGAACCTATTATCTCTAATGATTAAGAGTTACTATGTGATGAGCAGGTGTGTAGATAGGAATTCAACATGAAATCCCCTGCTTTCACTGTATTTGTTGTAAGTATAATTTGTGGAGGGGAAAGGAACAAATATTTTAAATAGGAATACTGGTGGACCCACTGCCACAATGAGTTGTACAAGTCGTTATGTTGAAAACGAACTTTACAACTTTGGTGGAATGTGAGGAGGATTGGGAGGGGGCGGGGGGAGAATGGGAAGGGAGTTTGTCAACGTCTAGTGTGTTAGGGTCCTGGGTAAGGGTCAGGAAATCACCAGGACACAGCTGATGCAGAATGCAAACAGCAATTGCCACTGCATGCTGTGCTTTATTGTTAGTGGGTATTTAAATACAAGCTAGCATGATCTTTGCCAAGATTTAGTCAGGAGACATTCGCACAAAAAATTTCAACAGATACATTGTAACTTAACCTATGAGACAATGTCTTGGTATATTATTATCTAAACTATTAAAGAGCAAGCTCAAACCACTTCTCCAATCTCAGGAAAATGCTTGACTAGCTGTTCATCTATGCTCAAGCAAGCAGAACTACTTCCTCAGCTCCCAGGAGTCTGTGACATGTGTTTTGAGATAGGGAGAGAGAACATTTTTCTTTCTCAGGCTAGGCATGCCAAGAGTTTTCCATATAGTCAAACATAGTCCTCAGATAATCCTGAGGCTGGAGCCTGCATCATTTTGCCCCTTCAACACAGACATTGAGCCTTCACAGGAGGGGAAGGGGAAACAAAGGAGGGGGCTACAATGCTTGATAAGAAATGTACACATTGGGGCTGGGAAGGTGGCTCAGTGGTAGAGCTCTTACCTTGCATGCATGAGGCCCTGGGTTCAATTCCTCAGCACCACATAAGGAAAAAGAAAAAAAGCTGGAAGTGGCGCTTTGGCTCAAGTGGTAGATTGCGAGCCTTGAGCTGAAGAGCTGAGGGACAGTGCCCTGGCCCAGAGTTCAGGCCCCATGATCAGACCCAAAAAAATAAAAAAAGAAAAGAAAAGAAATGTACTCATTATCTTGCCCATGTAATTGTAACCCCTCTTTATAGTATTTTCACAATAAAAAAATTAAACAGCAAAAAATAATAATATAGGATATTGACTCATTTTTCATTAATACTTTTTTGTGTTGAAACATGATACATAATTAAATGGAAGCATTGTCATGGTCTTCACATCTTTAGCGTATCTCCCAAGTATGAGCTTTGTCTTCTGTATCTTTGGACACCTTCCTATAGAGATTTCTTTAAATGATTTATACTCAGAATCCTTTTCTTGAGGATAGGCAAGTTGAGGGATAAAATTGTATGGATGAGGCTGGAAATGTGGCTTAGTGGTAGAGAACTTGCTCAGCATGTATACATGCCAGGGTTTGAATCCTCAGTGACACCTACAAAGAAAAAGCCAGAAGCTGTGGAGTGGCTCAAGTGGTAGAGTGCTAGCCTTGAATAAAAGAAACTCAGAGACAGTACCAAACCCTAAGATAAAGTCCCAGAACTGTCAAAAACTATTGGCCAGATGCCAGTGGCTCACAACTGGAACACTAGCTTCTCAGCAGGCTGAGATCTGAAGAACACAGTTCAAAGACAACCTAGGCAAGGAAAGCCTGTTAGACTCTTACCTTCAATGAACCACCAAAAGACCCCATGTGGTGCTGTGGCTCAAGTGGTAGAGTGTTCGCCTTGAGCTGTAGGGCTCAGGAACAGTGCCGAGGCTTGAGTTCAAGACACACAGCTGGAAAAAATGAGGGTTAATCAAAATACTTTTCCTATTTGATATTTAGGAGAACATTCTGTGGAAAATGAATCTTGATGTACACCAGAATTGGAGTCAGAGCTCAAGGTTCAAGTGTAGCACATCCATATGACCAGACTTTCAGGCTCTAGCATTATATCCTTGTGTCCTACGGGGTTCTGAAAGGTCCAATATTGAAAGGCTTAATATGCTTCACAAGCCCTTTGTGATAAGCATTTGACTTGATTTGTTAATGTCATTACAGTTCTGAACCTAGCAGAGAACCACTAGCTCACGCCTGTCACCCTAGCTCAGGAGGCTGATGTCTGAGATCACAGGGTGAAACCAAACAGGGAGGGAAAGTCTATGACACTCTGACTTCCACTGCTGAAAGGTCAGATATTCAAGAGCTTCCTGGGTTTTCCTTGGTGATAAGTTACTTGTACTCTAAATTTTCTTAGACTTCTTGAGCTATAGAAGCAGGAAAGAAACATTGTTTACCCATCCTGGGTTCAAATGATATTCTCAGGATCCAAGCCTTAGCCCTGTTAGCAGGAAGAACTCCAGTGTAACACTATATTTGAAGGACAGTAAACAGTTTCAAAAGCCAGGCTGGGTGAAGAGACCCAGGCCTGCAGGATTAGGAGGCAGAATGTACACACTAAACAGGGAAAAAATCACTGCAAAACCACTTCAATCATTCCAAGCACGCCAGCAATGAGGGGAAACCTGAAACATTTGTAAGAGTTACACCAGGGTCACGCTTTACTCAGTCTCTTCAAACAATTACTAACTAACCTTCCTCCCTCGGGTGAAGGGAGCCTCAGGCTCTCTTTAGGCTAACAATAGAGAGCCAATTTATTGGGGTATAGGGGAGGAACAGAATACAAAAACCCTGCTCTCTGGTCTTAGGGAGTGTGTTTTTGACTCTGTCAGATTTGAAGGCCCTTCTTCTACCTCTGCCAGCCCATTCTCCTTCCTTCATTCTCCACATAATTAATGCAAATCTCCAGTCCAAAGAGAGTCAGGGCCCTTTCTCTACTGACTCCAAGCACCTGAGTTAGAACCTGGCTCTGCCCTCTTGGCTTTGGTTCCTTCGGCTGCCTGAGAAGTGGGACAGAGTCAGTCTTCCTGCTCTATGTTTGTGTGAAGGCGATACTAGTGTCCTGGCACACTGCAGAAGGCCTCATGACTGAGAATTGTTCCCTTCTATCCTCCTCAAGACCATATTCATCTATCATCTATCTATATCTATCTATCGATCTATCTATCGATCTATCTATCTATCTATCTATCTATCTATCTATCTATCTATCTATCTATCTATCTATCTATCTATCTATCTATCTATCCATCCATCCATCCATCCATCCATCCATCCATCCATCCATCCATCCATCCACCTACCTACCTACCTACCTACCTACCTACCTACCTACCTACCTACCTACCTACCTACCTACCTACCTACCTACCTAACTAGCTATCTCTTTGCCAGTTCTTGTGTTGAACTCAAGGCCTGGGTACTGTCTCTAGCAGTCTGCTACTTGAGTCACAGCATGAATTCTTGTGTTTTTTGTGTGTGTGCTACAGAGGAATCAAACCCCAGGCTTCTTGCAAGCTAGGAAAGCACTCTCTAATCCACATTCCCAGCCCCCTCATCTCTTTCTTAGTGGTAGATTTTACATAAATATGCTACCATCTTATATCTCCAAGTTTAATTTCCTGAATACCGGTTATTTATACGAAACCTAACCTTCTCTTCCCCTACCTGATTTGTGACTGTACCGGCCTTGGCATCATAATAAAATATAAATAAAGACTGCTTAGAGTTTAAGTGCATCATATAAGGACACAAGCCTGGAACCCTAGAAAAGAAAAGCATTGTGCCTGAAATGAAGAGAATGGTGTGATACGTGCAACAAGCATATCTGAAAAATAAATCAGTAACTAAAAGCACAAGCATTGCATATGGTCTGTTTGCACTCAGGGAGGTAATATACACACATAAGTAGGTAGAGCACTGATACATAACATGGCCTTCTCTTTTTGAATTTTTATGCCCATCCCAGGGCCTAAAGTCAGGGCCTCATGTATTCCTCAGATGTTTTGCTCAAGGCTGAGGCTCTACCACTGCCACAGCTCCAATTCCAGCCATCTAGTCATTAAATGGATATAAGGGCCACCCAGGCTTGCCTGGTCAGGCTTGTATTTCCTGCTAGTTCTCTCAAAGCTGGAGCTCTACTGTCTGGGCTACTGCTCCACTTTTGGTTTTCTGGTGGTTTATTGGAGATAAGAATCTCACAGACTTTTCTGCTTGGGTTGGCTTTGGATGGCGATCTCCTGAGGAGGCTTCAAGTGGCTTTCCTCAGGGATTTGCCAAGGAACCGCTCCACACAAAACCTTAGACTAAATCTCGGGAGGTACTACAGAAAAACAGAAACATGAAGTTGTTTCTAGTGTGTTCTAGATACTTCAGGTTGGAGACACATAACACTCATAACTATTATATCATTTTATAGGCAAAAGAACCAATGAAGACAGTGTGAGGATCACTCCAGCTTTTGGTCCTCTCATCCAGAGACAATAAATTTACTGCAGTTCAAAGCTAAGTGACAGAGCTGGCATGAACTATGGACCTTAGCTCCCAAATCCTATGACACTTATTTCTCACTTTTGGCTTCTAACTACCAGAAGGGAAGATGAGGATAGCAAATCCATCTCAGAGAAAGTAGCTATAAAGAACATTGGGTAGTTTATATATACTCAAACCGTTGGAATGACCCTGTGAAGAAGTCAGATTGTCCAGATTAAAAAATGAAGAAGAAAAGAAAGGTAGGTGCCAGTGTCTGCTGACTATAATTCTAGCTCCTCAGACGTATGAGATGTAGAGATTATCAGTTTGAATCCAGCCCAGGCGAGAAAGTCCTTGACATGCTTATTTCTAAGAAATCACAGAAAAACCCAGAAGTGGGACTGTGATTCAAGGGTAAGGAGCTACCCTGGAGCAAAAGGAGCTCAGGGACAACCCCTAAGCTCATAGTTCAACACCAGTACCTGCCCCACCTAAAGAGCCTGTACCTCCATGTCTTTGTGTATGTATGGATGCGTTCCTATAGGTGAATCTCCAGAGTCGTTTTTGTGAATGTCACCAAGCTAGGAAATTTCTTCTCAATACAATGATTTCATAGCACAGAGATAGCCTTCATGACCATGTTTGTCCTGGTGCTCCCCTCACTGGGCCCAGTGTAGCTTGAGGGTTTCTCTGCACCCCAGGCCTGCTGGAAGAAGTCTCTCAAATTGTCTGAAGACTAAAGGCTTCACTCCTGTACAGCTATGTAACAAACAACTCCATCTGGGCCAATTAGTGAGAATGAGTGAGGGCGGACTCTGAAGGTAAGGAGAAAAAGGCCTCTTTGTACCCCCAAGCTCTCTCCCCAGTGTTTTGTTTTGACAGGAAGCCTTCATTTGTGCCACCTCCCATGGCAGGCCAAGTTCCCTGCACTTATTCTGCCTTTGTGAGGCTATGTTCTGGTGTTCATATACAGTGCTAAATGTAATTCAGGAGTCCTTCAGGAACACAACTAGGGCACAGAACCTAAGGAAATGTTTCATTGCAGATGATGATGGGTCTATGATGCCTCTCCTAGTTTTCCAGAAGCTTGGGAAATCCAAGCACCTGTCAGATATCACAATACTTCCTGTCATATGGGGCTGGTGAAGCTCATCAGGTTTTGAAACCATTGAAATCTCCTAGTTTTGCTGTGGATGGCTAGGTTTGATTGTGAACACAGGGCCTGGGGGCGGACCATGAGATCAGAGCAGAAGACTAGTGCTTTACCATTTTGTGTCACAGCTTCACTTCCGCTTTCTCTCTCTCTCTCTCTCTCTCTCTCTCTCTCTCTCTCTCTCTCTGTGTGTGTGTGTGTGTGTGTGTGTGTGTGTGTGTGTGTGTGAATAAATTAGTCCTGGAGCTTGAACTCAGGACTTGAGCACTGTACCAAGTTTCTCTTGTATAAGAATAGCCCTTTCCACTTTAGCTACAGAGTCACTTCAGGCTTTTTCTGGTAATGTGGTACTGGGAAATCAAGCCCACAGTTTCATATATGCAAAGCACTCTACCCCTAAGGCACATTCCCAGCCCCCTACTTCAGGTTTGTTAATTTGTGTTTGTTGTTGTTGTTGTCGTCGGTTGTAGGAGTTGAAGTCTGGGCCTGGGTGCTGTCCCTGAGTTCTTCAACTAAAGTCTTTTGCCTTATCGTTTGAGCCAGAGGCTAGTTTAGGATTTCTGGTGGTTCATTGGAGCTAAATGTCTCAAGTACTTTCCTGCCCAAGCTAGCTTTGAACTATGATCTTCAGATCTCATCCTCCTGAGTAGCTAGGATGACAGGCATGAGCCACAAGAACCCAGCTTCCACTTTAGTTTTCTTAGTGGTGAATTGGAGATATAATCTCATGGGACCTTTTGTGTCTGGGATAGTTTGGAACCCTGATCTTCAGATCTCAGCTTCCTGAGAAGGCAGGATGACAGACTTCAGCTATTCTCCCATAGGCCGTGGCACTCTGCTGCAAGGGGGTCCTTGGCTCCACGTGCTGGAGTTCTATCCATGAGCCCAAGAGGTAAGGGTCAGTGCTGAGGCTGCAATTTCAAGGTTCATGTCTGAGAAAAACAAAACAAAACAATTGTCTGCAGGAGACAACTCCCCCACTCTTTAGTAATACATAATTTTGTCCCTGCTGTGGGGACATATCTGAGCCTCAATATTCTTGTCTGCATAGTCACCTCAGTTGTGGAGCTCTTACAAGGACCAGATGAAAGAATGCACCCTGTGAAGGACACAGCACATGGCACTCTTTGAAGGACACAGCACACAGCATTATGTGATAGACTCAGCACACAGCACCCTATGAAGGACTCAGCACATAGCTCTATTCCACAAGCTGTTATTAGAATTAGGGTGCTTTCATCAGTATCACCATTCTTTGAGGAACATTTCATAAACCACACAAGTTCACATCTCATGGTTTAGTGGGGTGGTTTTTCTGGGGGGATTACCCATGGGGCTTGTATTCAATGCATGGGGATACTGTTCTAATACCATTTGTTCAAAGCTAGACATCTACCACTTCGAGCCACATTTCTAGGAGTCTCACAGATTTCCTGTCAGGGCTGGGTTTTAAAGCCCCCTACTAGCCAGGATGACGGGGGTAAACCAGCAGCGTCTGGTTTCTTGGAGCTGGGTTGCAGCGGATTATATCTGGCTAAGTCAGATTAGGTGGCAGCTATCAGCACTAGACTCCTAGCTTGCTCTGTGGTGAGGTATTTGAAGTCCTGGCCTTTTATAGTTGCAAATAGAACATTCTACCTTTTTTTTGGCAGCAGCACTGGGCCTTGAGTAAGGGCTTAGATACTGTCCCTAAGCATTTGTGCTCCAGGCTAGCACACAATTGATTGAATGACAGTAGAACTTCTGGATTTTCTGTTTATGTGGCACTGAGGAATTGAACCCAGGGCTTCCTGCTTACTAGGAAAGCACTCAACCACCAAGCACCAGGAGTGAAAGAGGTATAAATAGAGATTGTTATATATAAATATTATGTACACAAAAAGAGAGATATCCCTATATTACTAACTTATAGATATTACTGCAAATTATTAGATATTAAATTATGTCTCCACTTAAAGATGTTTCCCAGTTGAACAATTATAAAGCATTAATTAAAATTACTCAATATCCTGTTTATCATATGTGTACATATACACATACATATATTTACATATTTTATAGAATGAGACAGATGTCTATATATAACTAAATTATGCATCATGTGTCACTACCAGATATTAGGTATTTAATTATGACTCCATGCAATTTTTATTCTGTTAATGCATAATAAAATATTAATAAAACTTAATACCCATCCTATAATTATAAGATCTAATTTTATTTACAATGATACACTAATTCAACCCTTCATCATTTATTGTAGTGACAATATTCCACCTATGACCTTTATTACATTTATGACATCCTATTATATAGCATATAGATTTGCACCCGAATTATACATCCTACCTGACACAGAGCACTTTCAAAGAGAAAGATAACGTGACATGCTTGGCTTCTCACTCCAAGATTACATTTTTGTCAGTGCTGGGATCTAAACTCAGGGCATAGAAGTTCATGAATGGGTGATTTTCAGTGCAGCAGCCTCTAGCCAATTCAGCTCCTAGGCAGTTCCGAGGCCATGAGATTGAGCCCCATATGTTGACTCCATATTGTGCTTAGTGTAGTTATTCATTTTCTTTGTTTTATTCATGTATTTACCATTTATTTTATTGACTGTTATTACACATAGAATATTTATTACATTTATTACAGAGGATATAGATTTGCCTATGTATGAAACTTCACACCTGACACCCAGGATTTTCACAAAAAAGGAAAATATGTCACCATGGGCTTCTTACTGCATGATTCATTTTTTGTGAGAGCTGGCATCTGAACTCAATGCCTACAAGGCTCAATGCATGAATGGGTGATTGTCAACACGCCAGCCTGGTGCATATTGAGCTGAAAAGTATTTCCCAGCACCTGGGAACGAGCCCCGTGATTGATAAAATAAGAACAGATTGACATGCAGATGGTATTACACAAATAAATATAGTTCTTTATAGAGTGCCAGAGATGTCAGTTACATATGCTACATTCCAACCAAATCTTAGGTATTTATTTTGCCTCCATGTAATTAATACTGTCTTCATCCTTAATGAATTATTAATTAAATCAATCACTGTCCTGGAATTATTGTGTCCATGTAATTAATAGTAATTTTTTATTGTGTCAAAAATATTCAGTACAATCCATCGGCCTCCTAAAATCACTCTAATTTTATAATAGCATCATTCAGGAACAACTAATTGAACCTTCACATTCATAACCTTCCAATGGTATTCCTATGAACAGGAATGAGACACTTAGGATCTCCCTCCATTGGTAGGGGTCACGACCAGGCTTCAAACCCAGGGCCTATGTCGCCATGTTGGCCTATGACTTCCCTGGAAGACCGCCAGCCTTCAGCAATGCCAGGTTACCAACACTTTTCAGCCATGTCATTTAAACCCAGGAAGGTCAACTTGCAAAGAAAAAAAATGAAAAACCTGCAGCTATCTGCAAGTGGCCGTTTTTGGTTTTTTTCCTGTGTCTTTTTTTTTATTGTGAACATACTGTACAGAGGGGTTACAATTACATGGGCAAGCTAATGAGTACATTTCGTATCAAGCACTGTAGCCTCCTCCTTTGTTTACCCTTGTCATCCCTTCCCAGCCTCCCCCAGCCCCTCCACCAAATCCTCCCCCCCCCACACCAAAGTTGTAAAGTTCGTTTTCGACATGACAACTTGTACTTCGCATTGTTGCAATGGGTCCACCTGTATCCTTAAACGACTTGTTTTCCCCCTTCTCCTCCACAAATTATACCGACATCAAATATAATGAAAGCAAGTGTTATAATGTGGGGGAGAGACATACAAAGCAACACAGAAATAATCTTATAATTGTATTAGAAACAATTCCATGACAGAAAAAAAAAACATTTAAATACATACCTAAGGGTTCATTTTCCTAACATCACATTATCTGAACTTTCCTTCTTGACTCATACATATACTAGATACTGCAAATAAGGGAAACCATGAGACCTATGTCTCGTTGGGCTTGGCTTACTTCACTTAATATAATTTTTTCCAAGCCTTGCCATTTCCTAACAAATGGGGCAATGTCGTTCTTTCTGATGGAGGCATAGAATTCCATTGGGTAAATATACCACATATTCTTGATCCATTCATCTACTGAGGGGCATCTGGATTGGTTTCAGATCTTAGCTATGGTAAATAATGCTGCAATAAACATAGTTGTGCTGGTAGCTTTCATGTGGTCTTGTTTGTAAACATTTGAGTAAATGCCCAAAAGTGGGATTGCTGGGTCAGAGGGGAGCTCTATGTGAAGTCTTTTGAGGAACATCCATACTGCTTTCCAAAGTGGTTGAACAAGTTTACAATCCCACCAGTGAAGTAAGGTTCCCTTCTGTCCACATCCCCTCCAGCATCTGTTGTTGTTAGAGTTCTTGATTTTTGCCATTCTAACTGGAGTAAGGTGGTCTCTCAATGTTGTTATGATTTGCATTTCTTTTATGGCTAGGGAGGTTGAGCATTTCTTCATGTGTCTATTGGCCATCCTTCTTCTTCAGAGAAGTTTCTCTTTAAGTCTTTAGGCCACTTATTTATTGGGCAGTAGTTTCTTTGAGGATTTGTTTTTGGGGGATTTAATTTTTTGAGTTCCAAGTATATTTTAGATATGAGACCCTTGTCTGTTGTATGGCTACTGGAGATCTCCCAATCCGTAGGGCTTTTATTGATCTTGCTCGCTATGTCCTTTGTCATGCAGAAGCTCTGCAACTTCATGCAGTCCCATTTGTCCAACCTTTCTTTGATTTGTTGTGTTTCCGGGTCTCTACTAAGAAAATTTTGGCCTGTGCCAAGGAGACCTACGGTTTGTCCTATTCCATCCTGTAAAGTTTTCAGGGTGTCTGCTTTGACTTCGAGGTCTTTGATCCATTTGGAGTTGATTCTGGTGCAGGGTGGTATATAAGGATCTAGCTTTAGTTTTCTACATGTAGTTAACCAATTTTGCCAGCACCATTTACTGAAGAGGCTGTCTTTCTTCCAGTATATTTTTTTGGCTCCCTTATCGAAGATTAGATGGCTATAGGTCTGTAGGTTCATTTCTGGGTTTGTATTCTACTCCATTGGTTCTGAGGTCTGTTCTTATGCCAGTACCAAGTTGTTTTTGATTATTATGGCTCTATAGTAGAGTTTGAAATTTGGTACTGATATTTCTCCAACAGTGTTCTTTCCGATGAGGAGAGTTTTTGCTATTCGGGGTCTTTTATTGTTCTGTATGAATTTATGGATTGCCTCTTCTATTTTCTTGAAGAATGCTGTTAGAATTTTGATAGGTATCACATTAAATTTGTAGATAGCCTTGTGAAGTATTGCCATTTTCACGATGTTAATCTTTTCAATCCAGGAGCATGGGAGGTTTTGCCATTTTCTAAGTTCTGTTTTGATTTCCTTTTTCAAGATTTTAAAGTTTTCATCATAGAGTTCCTTCACGTCTTTGGTTAATTCCTAGGTATTTTATTTTTTGTGTGGCTATTACAAATGGAGTTGCTTTCCTAATTTCAGCCACACTTTTTTGATTGTTGGCATATAGAAAAGCCATTGATTTTGGGGGGTTAATTTTATATCCTGCTACTTTGTCAAAGTTTTGAATCAGCTTGAGTAATTTGGAAGTGGAGTCTATGGGATTCTTTAAATACAAGATCATGTCATATGAAAAGAGGGAGTGTTTCATTTCTTCTTTCCCTATTTGGATCCCTTTTATGTCTTTATCTTGTCTTATTGCTGTAGCTAGGCATTCTAATACTAGGTTGAAGAAAAGTGGAGAGAGTGGACATCCTTGTCGTGTTTCTGAGTTAAGAGGAAATGGCTTTAGATTTTCATCATTAAATATAATGCTGGCTGTAGGTTTGTCATATACAGCCTTTATAGTATTGAGGAATGTTCCATGGATTCCTAATTTTTCCAAAACCTTCATCATAAAGGGGTGTAGGATCTTGTTGAATGCTTTATTTGCATCTATTGAGATAACCATGTGGTTCTTATCCTTGCTCCTGTTATTGTGATGAATAATATTAATTGCTTTGCGTATATTGAACCAGGTTTGCATTCCTGAAATGAATCCTGTTTAATCATGGTGTATGATTTTTTGGATGAAATGTTGAAGTCCATTGGCCAACATTTTGTTGAGAAGTTTAACATCAATGTTCATCAAAGAAATGGGTCTACAGTTCTCTTTCTTTGATGAGTCCCTGCCAGGTTTTGTGAAGAGGGTTATGATGGTTTCATAGAATGTGTTCGGTAATGAACTTTCTCTTTTAATTTCATTGAAGAGTTGGAGGAATATTGGTGTGAGCTCTGTTTTGAAGGCCTTGTAGAATTCCACTCTAAAACCATCTGGTCCTGGACTTTTCTTAGCTGGCATGTCTCTTACTGGTGTTTCTATTTCAATGGTTGATATGGGCCTGTTGAGATGGTTTAACTCATCTTGGTATAGTTTTGGCATTTCAATATTTGTTAGTGAAAGGTCCATTTCTGCCAAGTTCTCAAACTTATTAGCATAAAGTTTTGAGAATATTCCCTTATACTGTTCTGAATCTTGGTTGTTTCCGTAGTGATGTTTCGATTCTCATCTATGAGTTTATTTATTTGCGTGTGTTCTCTTCTTTTTCTGATAAGATTCTCTAAGTGTCTGTCAATTTTGTTAATTTTTTCAAAGAACCAACTCTTTGTTTTGTTGATTCTTTCTATATTTTTTTTGCTTCTAATTCATTTAATTCTGATTTAATTTTAATTATTTCTTTCCATCTACTGGATTGGGGTTAATCTTGCTGCTCTTTTTCAAGGAGGTTTATATGCATTATTAACTTGTTGGTTTCAGATCTCTCCAATTTGTTATGTAGGAGCTCAGAACTATAAACTTGCCTCTGATTACTGCCTTTGCTGTGTCCCAGAGGAGCTGGTAATTTGTGTGCTCATTTTTGTTGAATAGCATGAACATTTGAATTTCCTTTCTAATCTCTTGCATGACTCACTCGTGATTCAGCAGTGTGTTGTTCAGCCTCCATGTGATACCAGCCTATCTTTGGTGGCTTTTGGTGTTGAGTTCTAATTTTATTCCCTTGTGGTGAGATAGAATGCAAGGTATAAATTCAATGTTTCTGAATTTGGACAAGTTTGCTTTGTGGCCTAAAATGTGGTTTATTTTAGAAAATGTTCCATGTGCTGCTGAGAAAAACGTGTACTCTGATGCTGTTGGGTGAAATATTCGATAGATGTCTGTTAAATCTAGTTGATCTATGCAGCTATTTATATTTGTGGTTTCTCTGTTGAGTTTTTGCCGAGTTGATCTATCTAGTGGGGATAGTGGTGTGTTAAAATCCCCAACAATTAATGTCTTTGGATCTATGTGGGATTTGAGGGAAAGTAGTGTTTCTTGGATAAATTTGTGTGTTCCATTGTTTGAGTCTAGTTTATCTGGTATTAGGATTCCAACTTCTGCCTGTTTATGGGGACCGTTTGTTTGGTAGATTTTGTTCCAGCCTTTAACATTGAAAACGTGTTCGTTTTTCCGGGCAAGATGTGACTCCTGAAGGCAGTACATAGAAGGATCTTGTTTTTTAATCCAACTAGAAAATCTATGTCGCTGAATTGGAGAGTTAAGTCTGTTAATATTGAGAGATAGGACTTAGAGGTATTTGGGTGTTCCTGCCATGTTATCAACCTTCTTGGGGGCTGCGAAATCTGAGTTCTTTCTATAGTTCCTAGATTCTCAGTTTGGGTGCAGTTTCTTGGCCTTTATTGTGGTCTTGTTGGTTTTCTATGCGTCGAACATCTTTAAGAATGTTTTGTAGGGCTGTTGTGGTGGAGATGTATTGTTTCAATTTTTCTTTGTTATGGAAGGTTTTTATTTGGCCTTCAGTTATGAAGGAGAGTTTAGCTGGGTACAGTGTTCTTGGTTGATATTTGTTTGTTTTTAGAGCATGCCATACATCATTCCAGGCTCTTCTTGCTTTGATTGTCTATGCTGAGGAATCTGAGGTGATTCTAATTGTGATTAATCTTTTCTCCTTGACAGCTTTAAGGATCCTTTCCTTGGTTTGAGTTGATCCTGTGTGGATTATAATGTGACGTTGGGATGTCCTATACTAGTCTGGTCTATTTGGAGTTCTAAATTCTTTTTGTATCTGAATAGGCCTATATTTTTTCATGTTTGGAAAGTTCTCTGCTAGGATCCTGTTAAACAAATTTCCTAGACCATTAACTTCTGTTTCTAGGTCTCCTCTACACCCATTATCCTTAGATTAGGCCTTCTCATAGTGTATGCCAAGTGATGGATAAATCTATCATATTTTTGGTCTTGTCTTGGATTGTTGTATGTTCTTTCTCCATAATATCTAGGATGTCTTCTATCCCTGAGATTTGATCTTCTGCATGGTCTAACCTGGTGTCAAGACTTTCTACTTTGTTTTCCTTCTGATTGTTCAGCTTTGGTTGCTTCAAATTCTTTGTTGAAGCTTTGTTTTAGATCTTGTATGAACTTCTGTACTTCCTTAATTTGGTGTTCAGTGTTTATTCTCAAATCACTTAGTTGATTGGTTATGGTTTCCTTGGGCTCCCATTCCTTCTATTGGGTTCCATTCAGCATTTCCTTTGTGGTCTCCCTGACTTCCTTCAGCTCTTTGTTAATGGATCCAATGAATGCCTGTAGTGATCTTTGTGTATTCTCACCCTGCTCTCTCAATTCCTGTATTAAACTTTGCTTAGCTTGCCTCCGCTCCCGTTAATGCCATTCCTGTAGTTCTCTTTGAGTGTTCTCACCCTGTTCACGCCATTCCTGCCTTTCTCTTTGAGTATTCTCAAGCTGCTCACACAAATCCTGTATCATTTTTTGAGTAGCTTCCTCAAGTTCATGATATTCCTGTATAAACCTTTGGATTGCCTCCTCTCTCTCCCTATCATGCTCATACAGATTCTTTGTATGTTTTCAATCTCTTCATTTATCATGTTTACCAGCAGTGTTTATAGAGCTATTTGGCAAACCTCCTCTGGGTTATTCATTATCTGTTCTGGCCCATGATTATCATGAGTGGGAGTTGAGATACCCGGACTTGCCATTTTTCTTGTTTTTTCCGGCTTGTTCTGCCCATTTGTTATGAAAATAACACCAGTTTTGTGCTAGAACACTAACTAAAGGCAAGCATCAACCAACGTTTGTATTTTCCCAGTCAATAGTCTGCTGATACAATCTAGTTCAACCGATATATCTATTCAACCTCAAACAACTATATATTAATGAGCTACATACCGCAAAGAACAATTTGGAAAACCAGAAATTATTAGGTTTAGGGAGAGAAGTGGGTAAAAAATAGGAATTGAGTGATGTAGGAAGGCACAGGGAGAGTTCACTCAACTAAGTCCTAATCTCAAAGCAGGAAATAGGTTGGATAGGATGAAAGTAGTGAGAGAGAAAAAAAGAAGAAAGAGAAAGGGGAAAAAAAGAGACCAGAAAAAATAGAAAAGTAAAAATTAATAATATTATTCAGAAACAAACACAAACTATTCAGAAAAGAAGGTGAATATAATGAGAGAAGTAGAATAAAAGTACTTAAAATATTATATAGGTATAAAGAGGTAGTACTGCTATTAAGGAATTTAAGTCTCAGTGGTTTTGAGTAAAGTAATAAATTTGTGGATTAAGTGTGTACACAATGGGGAATAGAGTCTAATAGTCAACTAGGGGCTTATCTGAGGATGTGCAGAACAACAATAAAGTCACATAAAGAAGAACAAAAGAGAAGAAAAGGTAAATAGGATAAGAAAGAAAGAAAAAAGATCAGAAGTTCAGTAGAGCTAAACAAAAAACAAAAAGAATTTTTTTAAAAAAAGAAAGAAAAAAAAAGAAGGATAAACGGACACACACATGTATCCCTAAAATAAAAATTATAAGAGGAAAAAAAAGTTACTGGAAAACAATTTTTTTTCAAAAAAGGTAAAAATTAAAAATTAAAAAATTTTGGAAAAGAAAAAAGAAATATTTTTATATAAAAGGTATAAAAAAAATTCTTTGATTTTTTTGGGGAGGGTTGGGAAAAATCCTGTATCTCCCTTCTGTCTGTAACCACCCTCACGTTGGAGTCTCTGGTCTGCTCGTGGTCCTGTGTCTTGGTTGGTTTGTAAGTCAGTTTGTTTGAACAGGCAGAAAAATGATCTGTTTTACCCAGGATTTGGCGATCCTCCTCCCAGGTTAGTTCAATGAGAGGGAGATTTACTTTGAGTATCACATTAGAGGGAGATGGCTTTTTCCTCAAGTTTGGAGATGCTGTGATGAAGCTAGGTTCTGGGTAGAGTTGAGGCCTTTCAACGAACAGTAGCTTTTCCCGGGGGCTACTTTCTGAGAAACTCACAGAGCCCAGCCTGGGTTTATGTTTACTGAATTTCAACTGATTGTTGAGCCTGCTAAAGGGAGGGGCAGGCTCTGGTTATGATTACCCAGTCAAGAAAGCCACTCCTAGTGCTGGCGCCCAAGCTGGGTGACTTTTCCCTGGGTGGAGCTGAGTCTGGCAGGTCAGCTGAGGTTCTTGTGACCTGCTAAATGACTCTAGTTTTCTTCCAAGGCTTGAGTTGGCGAAAGCAGCTCTGCCGAGCTTTCTTGTTATCCAAGATGGAGATCTCCATTACGGGTAGGCTGGGAGGGGTGGCCTTTCCTCCTCTGCTCCCTGAGAAGGGGTGAGGACGTCCGGCTGCTACTCATGCCGAGTATTGTTTCAGGGATTATCTCTGGTCTGTGAACTGCAGGATGAAGATGTCTGCTCCTTTTAGGTTCTTGCTGGTGTTGAGTAGAATCTGTTCACCCGCTTCTTCAGGCTCCTTCATCCCGGACTCTCTGAGATTCAGGTATGGCAGGTTCTGCCACTGCCGCCATCACTGCTGCCACAGCAGCAGCCAAGGCTGTTGGCAAGAGCTCAGATCTGTCTCCTTGCCTGGATTTTCCCTCTCTGTCCTATCTCTCTGTCCTGTGATGGCACACTTGATGTGATTCTCTGGCTTAGGACTGTTCACTGGAACTCTAAAACTGCTTTCTATGAGAGACCTTGTTTAGCCTCCAGCTTCTCCTCCACCATCTTGAACTCATCGCCCTCCTGTGTCGTTTTATTATTATTTTTTTTCCTGTCAGCATTTGGGGCCCAGGATCCAGGTTTGGCTGTGGGTCCAGTGGCTGCAACCTAGGCTAGATTGAAGCTGAGGCAGAGTTGCCACGACCAATGTTCAAGCCCTGTCCTTGACAAATTAAAAATATATACATATATACATGCATACATAATACATACATTAAAAATATTTAAAGGGAGTCCGATTAGATGGCGGAGGAGAAGCTGGAGTCTAAGTAAGCTCTCGCATAGAAAGAAGTTTTAGATTGCCAGTGAACAGTCCTAAGCCAGAGAATTACACCAAGTGTGCCATCACAGGACAGAGAGTTAGGCCAGAGAAGGAACCCCAGGCAAGAAGACACTTCTGAGTTCTTGTCAGCAGCTGCCGCGGCAGTGGCACCTGTGACAGTGGCAGGTGAGCGCAGGAGCCTACCTGAGCAACAGAGAGTCAGGGACGAAGGAGCCAGATGCAGCAGGCGAGCGGATTCTACTCAACACCAGCAAGAACCGACAAGGCGCAGACTTCTTCATCCTGCAGTTCGCAGACCAGAGACGACCCAGGAACCAAGACTCGGCGTGAGTAGAAGCCCGACGTCCTCACTCCTTCTCAGGGAGCAGAGGAGGGAAGGCCACCCCTCCCTCCCCCAGCACTGGAGATCTCCATCTTGGATACTGACAAAGCTCGACGGAGCTGCTAGCTCCAACTCAGGCCTTGGAATAAAACGAGTCATTTAGCAGGTCACAAGAACTTAACGGCAGCGTGACCTGCCAGACTCAGCTCCACCAAGGGAAAAGTCACCCAGCTCAGGCACCAGCCCTAGGAGTGGGTTTCTTCACTGGGTAATCAGAGCCAGAGGCTGCCACTCCCTCTAGCAGCCTCGAAAATCAAATGAAAATCAGTAAACAGAAACCCTGAGAATGGCTCCAGGCTGGGCTCTGTGAGGTTTTCACAAACTAGCCCCAGAAAAGCTACTGTCTGTTGAAAGGCCTCAACTCTACCCAGAACCTAGCCTCATCACTTCATCCCCCTCTTTTGTGATACTCAAAGCAGATCTGCCACTCAATGAAGTAGGCTGGGAGGAGGATCGCCAAACACTGGGTAAAGCAGAGCATTTTTCTGCCTGTTCAAACAAACTGACTTAAGATACCAACCAACCCACAGGACCACAAGCAGACCAGAGACTCCAACAAGAGGCTGGTTATGGACACAAGGGAGATACAGGATTTTTCCCACTCCTCCCAAAAAAATCAAAGAAGTTTATATTCTTTCTTCTTCTTCTTCGTCTTCTTTTTTTTTTATTTTTGGTCCCTTATAAAAAATAATTTTTTTTCTTTTCTAAAACTTTTTTTAATCTTTAATCTTTGCCTTTTTTGAAAAAAAAATTTTTTTTCCTCTTATAATTTTTATTTTAGAGATACGTGAATGTGCGTTTTTCTTTCTTTTTTGGTCTTCTTCCTCTTTTTATTTCTTTTTTAATTATCTTTTGTTTAGCTTCTTCTCATCTTTTTTTCTTCCTTTCTTATACTTTTCATCTTCTCTCTTTCGTTCTTCTTTATGTGACTTAATTCTTGTACTGTACACCCTCAGATAAACCCGTAGTTGACTATTAGACCCTATCCTCCATTGTGTACACACTTAATCCATAAATTTATTACTCAAGTCAAAACCTCTAAGACTTAAATTCCTAAATAGCAGTACTACCTCTTTATACCGATATAATACTTTAAGCATTTTTATTTTTAAGTTTTTCACATCTCCTTTATATCCCTCCCCTTCTCTCAATAAATTCACGTTCTTATCTAAATAGATTGTTATCGGGTCTACATAATTTTATTAATTTTTACCTTTCTATTTTTTCTGGTCTCTTTTCTTTTCCCGTTTCCTTTATTCTTTTTTTCGCTCTCTCTACTTTCATCCTACCCAACCTATTTCCTGCTTTGAGATTAGGACTTAGTTAACTCTCCCTGAGCCTCCCCACATCAATCTATTCCTATTTTTTTACCCACATCTCTCCCTAAATCTAATAATTTCTGGTCTTCCAAATTCTTCTTTGCGGTTTGTAGCCCATTAACGTATAGTTGTTTGATGTTGAATAGATGTATCTGTTGAACTAGATTGTATCTGTAGACTATTGACTGTGCAAATTCAGACTTGGGTTGATGCTTGCCTTAAGATAGTGTTCTAGCACAAAACTGGTGCTATTTTCATCTCAAATGGGCAGAGTAAGCCGGAAAAACACAAGAAAAAAGGCAAATCCGGGTATCTCAACTCCCAATCTTGATAATCAGGGGACAGAACAGATAATGAATAATCCAGAGGAGAGTTCCCACATAGCTCTAGAAACACTGCTGGCAAACATGATAAATGAAAAGATTGAAAGCATACAAAGGACTCTGTATGAGCATGATAGGGAGAGAGAGGAGGCAATCCAAAAGTTTATACAGGAATATCATATGCGTGAGGAAGCTACTCAAAAACTGATACAGGATTTGCAGGAGCAGCTTGAGAATACTCAAAGAGAAAGGCAGGAATGGCAGGAACAGGCTGAGAACACTCAAAGAGAACTATAGCAATTCCATGAACGGGAGGAAGCTAATCAAAGAGTAATACAGGAATTGAGAGAGCAGGTAGAGAATACACAAAGATCACTAAAGGCATTCATGGAATCCATTAACAAAGAGCTGAAGGAAGTCAGGGAGACCACAAAGGGAATGCTGAATGGAACCCAACAGAAGGAATGGGAATCCAAGGAAACCATAACCAATCAACTAAGTGATCTGAACATAAAATTAAGGAAGTAAAGAAGTTCATACAAGATGTAAATCAAAGCTCCAACAAAGAATTTGAATCCATCAAAGCAGACCAATTAGAAGGAAAAGAGATAAAAACAAAGTAGAGAGTCTTGAGAGCAGATAAGACCATGCAGAGGATCAAATCTCAGGGATTGAAGATAGCCTAGATATTAAAGAGAAAGATCATACAACCATTCAAGACAAGTCCCAGAAATATGATAGATCTATCCAACACTTGGAAGACACCCTCAGAAGGCCTAATGTAAGGTTAATGTGTGTAGAGGAGCACCTAGAACAGAAGTTAATGGTCTAGGAAATTTGTTTAACAGGATCCTAGCAGAGAACTTCCCAAACATGCAAAAAGATAGGCCTATTCAGATACAAGAAGCTTTTAGAACTCCAAACAGACCAGACAAGAATAGGACATACCACCGTCACATTATAATCCACACAGGATCAACTCAAACCAAGGAAAAGATCCTTAAAGCTGTCTAGGAGAAAAGATTAATCACCTATAAAGGGAAACCAATTAGAATCACCTCAGATTAATCAGCACAGACAATCAGAGCAAGAAGAGCCTGGAATGATGTATGCCATGCCCTAAAAACAAACAACTATCAACCAAGAATACTGTACCCAGCTAATCTCTCCTTCATAACTGAAGGCCAAATAAAAACCTTCCATAGCAAAGAAAAATTGAAACAATACATGTCCACCACAACAGCCCTACAAAAGATTCTTAAAGATGTCCGACACATAGAAAACAAACAAGACCACAATAAAGGCCAAGAAATTGCATCCAAACTGAGCATCCAAGAACCATAGGAAGAATCCAGTTTTTGCAGCCCGCAAGAAGGTGGATAACATGCCAGGAACTCCCAAATACCTCTCAGTCTTTTCTGTTAAAATTAACGGACTGAACTCTCCAATTAAGTGACATAGACTGTCTAGTCGGATTAAAAAACAAGTCCCTTCTATCTGCTGCCTTCAGGAGTCACATCTTGCCTGTAAAAACAAACACATTATCATTGTTAAAGGTTGGAACAAAATCTACCAAGCAAACGGCCCCAATAAACAGGCGGGAGTTGCAATCCTAATATCAGATAAAATAGACTTCAAATTAAAATTCGTGAGAAGAGATAAAGATGGTCCCTACATAATCATTAAGGGATCTTCCTTTCAGGAGGATATGCAATTCTAAATATCTACTCGCCAAACAATGGTGCACCCAAATTTATCCAAGAAACACTACTTTCCCTCAAATCCCATATAAATGCAAAGACATTAATTGTTGGGGATTTTAACACACCACTCTCCCCACTAGATAGACCAACTCGGCAAAAACTCAACAGAGAAACTGCAGATCTAAACAGCTGCATAGACCAACTAGATTTAACAGATATCTACTGAACATTTCACCCAGCAGCATCAGAATACACGTTTTTCTCAGCAGCACATGGAACATTTTCTGAAATAGACCACATTTTAGGCCACAAAGCAAACTTGCTTAAATTCATAAACATTGAAGTTATACCTTGCATTCTCTCTGACCACAAGACAATAAAATTAGAACTCAACACCAAAAGCCACCAAAGATAGGCTGGTATCACATGGAGGCTGAACAACACACTGCTGAATAACGAGTGGGTCATGGAAGAGATTAGAAAGGAAATTCAAATGTTCATGCTATTCAACAAAAATGAACACACAAATTACCAGCTCCTCTGGAAAACAGCAAAGGCAGTATTCAGAGGCAAGTTTATAGCTCTGAGTTCCTACATCAACAAATTGGAGAGATCTGAAACAATCAATTTAATGACACATCTAAACCTCCTTGAAAAAGAGCAGCTAGATAAACCTCAATCCAGTAGACAGAAAGAAATAATTAAAATTAAATCAGAATTAAATGAATTAGAATCCAAAAAACTATAGAAAGAATCAACAAAATAAAGAGTTGGTTCTTCGAAAAAATAAACAAAATTGACAGATCCTTAGCAAATCTTATCAGAAAAACAAGAGAACACACCCAAATAAATAAACTCATGGGTGAGAATGGAAACATCACCACGGAAACAACCAAGACTCAGAACATTATAAGGGAATACTTCCCAAAAGCTTATGCTAATAAGTTTGAGAACTTGACAGAAATGGAACTTTTCCTAGCAAATATTAACATGCCAAAACTAAACCAAGATGAGTTAAACCAGCTAAACAGGCCCATATCAAGCATTGAAATAGAAACAGCAATAAGAGACCTTCCTCCTAAGAAAAGACCAGGAGGAGATGGTTTTACAGCGTAATTTTATAAGGACTTCAAAGCAGATCTCACACCAATACTGCTCCAACTCTTCAATGAAATTGAAAGAGAAAGTTCACTACCGAACACATTCTATGAAGCCATCATAACCCTCATCCCAAAACCAGGCAGGGATTCATCAAAGAAGGAGAACTATATACCCATTTGTTTGATGAACATGGATGCAAAACTTCTCAACAAAATTTTGGCCAACCGACTTCAACAATTCCTCCAAATATCATACACCATGATCAAACAGGATTCATTTCAGGGATGCAAAGTTGGTTCAATATATGCAAAGCAATTAATATTATTCATCACATCAACAGTAGCAAGAATAAGAGCCACATGGTTATCTCAATAGAAGCAGAAAAAGCATTGGACAAGATCCAACACCCCTTTATGATGAAGGTTTTGGAAAAATTAGGAATCCATGGAACATTCCTCAACACAATAAAGGCTGTATATGACAAACCTACAGCCAGCATTATACTTAATGGTGAAAACCTAAAGCCATTTCCTCTTAACTCAGGAACAAGACAAGGATGTCCACTCTCTCCACTTCTCTTCAACCTAGTATTAGAATGCCTAGCTACAGCAATAAGACAAGATGCAGACATAAAGGGGATCCAAATAGGGAAAGAAGAAATAAACTCTGCCTCTTTGCAGACGACATGATCTTATATTTAAAGAATCCCATAGACTCCACTCCCAAATTACTCAAGCTGATTCAAAACTTTGGCAAAGTAGCAGGGTATAAAATTAACCCCCCAAAATCATTGGCTTTTCTGTATGCCAACAATGAGAAAAGTAGGGCTGAAATTAGGAAAGCAACCCCATTTGTAGTAGCATCACAAAAAATAAAATACCTAGGAATTAACTTAACCAAAGAAGGACCTCTATGATGAAAACTTTAAAATCTTGAAAAAGGAAATCAACACAGAACTTAAAAAGTGGCAAAACTTCCCATGTTCCTGGATTGGAAAGATTAACATCGTGAAAATTGCAATTCTTCCTAAGGCTATCTACAAATTCAACGCTATACTTATCAAAATTCCAACCTCATTCTTCAAGGAAATAGAAGAGGCAATTCAAAAATTCATATGGAAAAATAAAAGACCCCGAATAGCAAAAATGCTCCTCAACGGAAAGAACATTGCTGGAGGAATATCAATACCAAATTCCAACTCTACTATAAAGCCATAGTAATCAAAACAGCTTGGTATTGGCATAAGAACAGACCTCAGGACCAATGGAATAGAATTGAAAACCCAGAAATGAACCTACAGACCTAGAGCTATCTAATCTTCGATAAGGGAGCTAAAAAATAGAATGGAAGAAAGACAGCCTCTTCAGTTAATGGTTCTGGCAAAATTGGTTAACTACTTGTAGAAAATTAAAGCTAGATCCTTATATATCACCCTGCACCAGAATCAACTTCAAATGGATCAGAGACCTAGAATTCAAAGCAGACACTCTGGAAACATTACAGGATGGAGTAGGAGAAACCCTAGGTCTCCTTGGCTCAGGCCGAAATTTTCTGAATAGAGACCCGGAAACACAACAAATCAAAGAAAGGTTGGACAAATGGGATTGCATAAAGTTGCAGAGCTTCTGCAGTGCAAATGACATAGCTAGCAAGATCAATAGAAAGCCCACGGATTGGGAGAAGATCTTTACTAGCCATACAACGGACCCTTGTCTCATATCTAAAATATACTTGGAACTCAAAAAATTAAATCTCCCAACAACAAATCCTCAAAGAAACAACTGCCCAAAAAATAAGTGGGCGAAAGACTTAAAGAGAAACTTCTCTGAAGAAGAAAGAAGGATAGCCAATAGACACATGAAGAAATGCTCAACATCCCTAGCCATAAAGAAATGCAAATCAAAACAACATTGAGATACCACCTCACACCAGTTAGAATGGCAAAAATCAAGAACTCTAACCACAACAGATGCTGGAGGGGATGTGGACAGAAGGGAACCTTACTTCATTGTTGGTGGGAATGTAAACTTGTTCAACCACTTTGGAAAGCAGTATGGAGGTTCCTCAAAAAACTTCACATAGAGCTCCCCTATGACCCAGCAATCCCACTTTTGGGCATTTACCCAAATGTTTACAAACAAGACCACACTAAAGCTACCAGCACAAGTATGTTTATTGCAGCATTATTTTCCAAAGCTAACATATGGAAACAACCCAGATGCCCCTCAGTAGATGAATGGATCAAGAAAATGTGGTATATGTACACAATGGAATTCTATGCCTCCATCAGAAAGAATGACATTGCCCCATTTGTTAGGAAATGGAAAGGCTTGGAAAAAAATTATATTAAATGAAGTAAGCCAGGCCCAAGAAACATAGGCCCCATGGTTTCCCTTATTTGCAATATCTAGTATATGTATGAGTCAAGCAGAAAAGGTCAGATAATGTGATGTTAGGAAAATGAACCCTTAGATATGTATTTTAATGTTTTTTTCTTTCATGCATGTGTTTCTAAGACTTTTATAAGATTATTTCTTTGTTGCTTTGTATGTCCCTCCCCCACAGTATAACCCCTAATTTCACTGTACTTGATGTCAGTATAACTTGTGGAGGAGATGTGGAAAAACAAGTCGTTTAAGGATACAGGTGGACCTGTTGCAACAATGAGAAGCACAAGTTGTCATGTCCAAAACGAGCTTTACAACGTCGTTGCGGGTGGGGGGGAAGAGAAGGATTGGGATTGGGCGGGGAGAGGAGAGGTTGGGAAGGGATATGAAGGGTAAACGAAGGAGGAGGCTGCAATGCTTGGTAAGAAATGTACGCATTATCCTGTCCATGTAATTGTAACCTCTCTGTACAGTATGTTCACAAATAAAATAAAATTAAAGTAAAAAAAAAATATTTAAAAATTTTTGTGGCTCCTTGGCTTGGAATTCATGCCATTTTTTTTTCTGCTAGACATGGGATTTGAACTCAGCACCTGGGTAAATCTGTAGCATAGTGGGGGATGGTATGCTCAGCATGCTGGAAGAGAAGAAAGTCAGGCTTGTTCCCAGGGGTTGAATTCAAGTCCTAGTATACCAATACATGGTTTATATCTACATATACATGTTTACTGCATATTGCAGTTAGTGCTGTTATTAATTTTATTTTGTGTTTTATTTATTTATTTCAAGAAATCAGAGAACTGCAAAATAACTTGCTCAAGGTTATTTAGAAGATTAAGTGTCAGTGGAAGGGTTTAAACCTGAGTCAGGGTGACTACAAAGCCACCTTCCTCCTGCTTTGCTGCTTTATATCAGAGTTGAGACCAAATTCCGTACCACACATTGGCATCTGGAACTTGGTAGAGCCTTGACATCTGGTCATGGGTCCTTTGAAGGTGCTGATTTAATCACTGGAGTTGGGGAAGTTAAAAATCCACAGAAACACACACGAGGCAGGAATGTATGGTTCACACATGTAATCCTAGCTACTCTTGAAGCTGAGATCTGAGGCTTGTGGTTCAAATTCAGCTCAGTTAGGAAAGTCCATGAGACTGTTATTTTCAATTAACCAGCAGAAAACTAGAAGTAGAACTGTGGCTCAAATGGTTGAGCACTAGCCTTGAGCTTTAGAGCTGAGGGACAGCTCCCAGGCCCAGAGTCCAGGGCCCATGACTACCAACAACAACAAAAAACTCAACCTTGATATATCAGTGGTAATAAAAGAAGTATATAATATTAGAATCTTTAAGAAATAATAATATAATTTGTGTATCATAATAATGTATAATATAAAATGTAATATTAGAGTTTCTAAGAATTACATGAATTTTAAGAAATACATTTGAATACCTACATACAACTAGAATATTGCCAATTCAAAACAGGCTTTTAATCAATTTACCATTATAGGATTAGCAATCACCAGAAAAGCCAGAAGTGGAGCTGTGGCTCAAGTGATAGAGCAACAGGCATGGGGGAAAAATATCTTAGGGACAGTGCACAGGCCCTAATACTAGCACACTCAAAAATAGCAGCAACAACAAAAACCAAAGAAAAAGCATAATGTGAATAATGTTATACATATACACTATATTAAAAGGGTATATACACCATTATTAAAACAGTTAAAAGGTTATATATATATACTATTATTAAAATAAGTTTATGTATACTATATTATTTTAAAAAGTAGCCAAGTTTGGTAATGCACATCTATAATCCCTGCACTCTGGACGCAGGAGGATTAAGAGATCAAGGCAGTCTGGGCTACATTGCAAGACCCTGTCACGAAAATAAAACCCAAAACAAGAAGCACTAAACTAAACCAAAAACAAACAAGATATTATTCTTCCTGTATTATTATTATTATTGTTATTATTATGATTATTCCTGAATGCCATTACATATAGAAGTCTGTTTTCTTTTTTTTTTTTTTGATAGTCCTAGGGCTTTAACTCGGTCTGGACACTATTTCTTTTCTTCCTTCTTCTAAATACTTTTTTTTTTGTAAAAATACTGTACAGAGGGGTTACAGTTACAGAAGCAAAGTAATGAGTACATTTCCTATTGAGCATTGTTACCTCCTCCTTTGTTTTTCTCCTACCATCCTTTCCCTCCCCACCTCCCCAACTACACTCTCTCCCTCCCCTCTTCCTAGCTTAAATTGTAAAATTCATTTTTCAATATAGTGTCTTGTACATCTCATTGTTACAATGCGTCAATCTGTATACCTATTTAAGAATTTTGCTTTTTCCCTTCCCCTCCCCAGGCTAGACAAGTGTATATATAAGATGCAGGGACCGACGTCAAATACAGTGAACACGGGTTATACCATGGGGGAGGAACATAGAAAGAAACCAAAAAAAAACATGTTTCTTAGGGCCTGGCTTACTTCACTTAATATAATTTTTTCAAAGTCTTTCCATTTCCTAACAAATGGGGCAATGCCATTCTTTCTGATGGAGGCATAGAATTCCATTGTGTATATATACCACAGTTTCTTGATCCATTCACCTAATGAGGGGCATCTGGGTTGGTTCCATATCTTAGCTATGGTAAATAATGCTGCAATAAACATAGCCCTGTAATAAACATATCTTTAATGTGGTCTTGTTTGTGAACATTTGGGTAAATGCCCAAAAGTGGGATTGCTGGGTCATAGGGGAGCTCTATGTGGAGTCTTTTGAGGAACCTCCTTTCCTGCTTTCCAAAATGGTTGAACACTCCCACCAACAATGCAGTAAGGTTCCCTTCTGTCCTTATTTGCAATAACTGGTATATTTCTGAGTCAAGCAGAAAAGGTCAGGTAAGTTGATGTTAGGGAAATGAACCCTAAGATATGTATTCAAATGTATTTTTCTTACATGTGATTGTCTCTAATACATTTATAAGATTATTTCTTTGTTGCTTTGTAAGTCCCTCCTCCACAGTATAACCCCTGCTTTCACTGTATTTGATGTTGGTATAATTTGTGGAGGGGAAGGGAAAATACAAATCGTTTAAATAGGGATACAGGTGGACCCATTGCAACAATGAGATGTACAAGTCGTTATTTCAAAAACGAACTTTGCAACTTTCGTGGGGGGGAGGGGGAGGGGAGTATTGGGTGGGTGGGGGAAGAATGGGAAGGGATAGGAAGGGAAGGGGAAACAAAGGAGGAGGCTACAATGCTTAATAAGAAAGGTACTCATTATCTTGCCCATGTAATTGTAACCCCTCTGTACAGTATTTTCACAATAAAATAAAAAAATGGAAAAAAATCACATGGTACATTATAAATACATTAGGAACAATAGCAAGAAAGAAAAAAAAAAACTTCTGTCCCTATCTTGGGGTTCATTTCGCTTAGACTCAACATAGAGCTTCCCTATGACCCAGCAATCCCGCTTTTGGACATTTACCCAAATGATCACAAACAAGACCATACTAATGCTACCAGCACAACTATGTTTATTGCAGCTAAGGTATGGAACCAACCCAGATGCCCCTTAGTAGATGAATGGATCAAGAAAATTTGGTATAAATATATCATGGAATTCTATGCCTCAATCAGAAAGTTAGGAAATGGGAACTCTTGGAAAAAACTATATTAAGTGAATTATACCAGGCCCAAAGAAACATAGGTCCCATGGTTCCATTATTTGCAATAACTAGTGCATGTATAGGATAAGCGGAAAAGGTCAAAAGCTCTGTACATAGGACCAAATAGGATGATGTTAAGCAAAATGGACACTTTCTGAGCTTCTTTTGCTCAATTTGATCACTCTACCACTTGAGCCACAGCGCCATTTCTGACTTTTTTGAGTAGTTAATTGAACATAAGATTCTCCAGGAGTTTAAAGCCTGCCTAGGCAGTCTTTAAATCATGATCCCCAGAGCTCAGCCTCATGAGTAGCTAGGATTACAGGCATGAGCCATCTGCACCCAGCTGCTTATTCCTTTAAAATGGTACCTGAGAGAGTGTGGACAGTCCACATGCACATGCAAGTTTTAGAATTGTTTAATTGTGCATAAGCTGACAGTGGGAAGAAAATTGTTGGAATCATTAAAAATGTGTTTTTTCCAATGGATCTTTCTCCCCCTCCTCTTTCTCTCTCCTTCTCCCTCCCTCCATCCTTCCTTCCTTCCCTTCCTCCCCTCCTCCCTCCTCTCTCTCTCCCTTCTTCCTTCCTTCTTCCTTCCTTCCTTCCTTCCTTCCTTCCTTCCTTCCTTCCTTCCTTCCTTCCTTCCTTCCTTCCTTCCTTCCTTTCTTCCTTCCTTCCTTCCTTCCTTCCTTCCTTCCTTCCTTCCTTCCTTCCTTTCTTTCTTTCTTTCTTTCTTCCTTTCTTTCTTTCTTTCTTTCTTCCTTTCTTTCTTTCTTTCTTTCTTCCTTTCTTTCTTTCTTTCTTTCTTCTTCTTTCTTTCTTTCTTTCTTTCTTTCTTTCTTTCTTTCTTTCTTTCTTTCTTTCTTTCTTTCTTTCTTTCTTTCTCTTTCTTCCTTTCTTTCTTTCATTCTCTCTGTCTCTGTGCCTCTGACTGTCTCTCTGTCTCTCCTCTTTCTCTCTTCTCTCTCTCTCTCTCTGTCTCTCTCTTCCTCTTTCTTTTTGCAAGTCCTGAGGCTTGAACTCAGGGTCTGGACACTGCCCCTGAGCATCATTTGCTCAAGGCTCTCCCACGTGAGCCACAGTGTTACTTCCAGCTTTTTCTGTATATGTGGTACTGAGCCATTGAACCGAGGGTTTCATGCATGCTAGGCAAGCACTCTACCACTGAGCCACATTCCCAGATCCCCCTTTTTTTTTCTTTTTTTTTGTGAGTGGACAGCTGTTTTGCACTTTTTCAAAAAGGCCACAGAGATGAAATGCTGGAAATATTAGAGACATTATTAGAGAAATTGCTGGGTAGAAAGAGTGCTCCAAATGGGAAGTTCTTTGATGAGCCCCATGACATTTCAGGGTTGCTAAGGAAATTCTTTTTTTTTTTTTTTTGGTCTGGTCATGGGACCTGAACTTTGGGCCTGGGCACTAGCTCCTCAGCTCAAGGCTAGCGCTCCACTTGAGTCACAGAACCACTTCCTGGTTTTTTTCTTTTTTGCTTATGTGGTGCAGAGGAATTCAACCCAGGGCCTCAGGCATGCAAGGCAAGCGCTGTATCACTGAGCCAACTTCCCAGCCTGCTAAGGAAATTCTTGTAGCAGGTTTTTTGCTTCCCCACCCCCACCATCAGTGAAATAGTCAGCAAATGAAAGAATGCATCTGAGCATACTCAATTGCTAGGAAAACAAATCAGCTGTATAAAGGACTTCTCTAATAAGAAGCAGAAGAAAGATGACAGAGCTGGGTTGTGTTCTGTTCCCTTGGGGGAAATTCTTTGGTGATGAGCTTTTCCAAGAGCCCAGGGCTGATAAACTTCTCACCTCAGGAGTTCCTGCCCAGGCTGTGGACATTAAAAACCAGACACAGAGCAGAGACCAGTCCCACTGGCTTAGGCAGAGACTGCAGGGCAACAAATACAGATCCAGTGTGATATAGGGCCTTTTTGAACACCTTTAGGTCTAAAGAACTGACGACTATTCCTGAAATAATAACCCCAACTTTTTCATGACATAAAATTAGTATAATTTGAAAACCGCGCACCATTTGGCCTACTGAGGGATCAATATTATTTCAATTAGTTTAAATCTGTCTTTATTCTTGCAAAAAAAAAAAAAACAACCCAAACTTTCAATGTCAATTAAATGTGTCATACTAGGTGGAAAAGTTAAAATATAGAAATAAAAAATCTAAGTAAAACTACTACAGCCTGACTACAGGGTACATGAATGCAGAGCTTCCATGATGTATTAATTTACCATTCCCTTGTAAGTCTCTATTCTACTAAAATCGCTGCCATCGGTTTTTATGGGTACAGTTAGTGCTAGAGTTTGGGTTTGGAGTCGTTTAGTTTGCTTTTTTTTCTCCCACTACCCTCATAGCTTTGCATATCAAGAAAATCCAATTAGGTTAATGTAGAGAGTTGCCTGTTTGAGAAAGTTCATAATGCTCAACCATTAAGGAGTATGTGTTGTATGAGATTCATCTAACCACATCCCAAGTACTCTAAGCAACAGAAGAAAAAACTGATGAAATTCAAGGAAGATTCTGGAAGGATGACTCAATGGATTGTTAAAGCTACTAAGTGATTCACTATTGTAGTTAGGAGGTAACTCTTCCCTTCAAAGTTCATGGATACTATGGAACAAGTGCAGGTTTTACACAAACAAGAGGTCTAATTGCTCTGGAATAAAAGATCTTATATCTCAAGTCCTAGAAAAGAATGGTGTGAAACATGCTCTCAGGAAAAACAACTAAAAAGACACCATGCTTCTGTTTAGTGTTTAGCAATGCTATGAATAAATTAAAGTTTTTATACCCTTGGTAAAAAGAGTTTTAACCAAGTTGTTTATTTTAGAGAGTGGAAATTTGATGATTGGGGGTGGGGGCGTGGAGAACATGATGTGACTCATCCTGTCTGGCGTTTATTTCTTCCTCTGATTCTTTTTAGTCTCTCTCCTACCCAGAATCTTATAAATTGCAAAGTTTCTTATTTGCATTGCAGTGGTTCTTATTTTTTTATATCTCTGTATAGCTTTGGGTCATTTTAACTACTTTATGCCCACAAGTGATCCCTAGATACCTACGTATCTTAATGCTCAGACATTTACTTATATGTTGATAGTTTAGAAAATATGTAATCATATTTTTATTAAAAAGAGAAATATCAAGTAATACTTTTTTTTTGTTTTTTTTTTAAGTAGGTAGCCAAAATTAAATGTATTGAAAAGGGATGGGGGTAGAAAATGATAAGTAGTGTGGTGGCTTGTTTATCTAGAAATATTATTTACATGAATCAAACAAGAAAAAATGCAGGAAAGGTCAAGTTCAAAGTGAAGTTGGGATGTTTTCATATTTGTCTTTTGTTTTTGTTATTATTTCTTAATCGGAGAAGTATGCAGTAACACCTAGACAAGATTTCCCTTAAGTTGCACAGTCCCTAAGACCCATGAACCTCTCTTTCTTCCCTCTCCCCCACCAGTCTCTCCCTCTCTCCTCCTTCCTCCCTCTCTCTTTGCCTCTCCTGGTACAAGGGCTTGGGAATAGTCTCTTAGCTTTTTCACTCATGGCTGGCACTCTACCACTTGCATCACAGTTCTACTGCCAGTTGTTGTGATTAATTATCAAGAATGTCATAGACTTTGGTGCCTGGGCTAATATTGAACTTTGATTTTCACAATCTCAACCTCCTGAGTAGCTAGGATGATTGGCTTGAGTCACCAGTGCCCAGCTAGATTTGTATATTTATGTATTTAAGTATGTATTTATTTATTGGAATTCCACACAATTTTATCTGAACCCTAGTTATGGAACCCAAATATTAGGATTGTGGTAAATTGGGTCTGAGGTAATGCCTTCTCCTCTTATATCCACAGAATTTATGCCTGTATTATGCATTTTGAATATTTGATGTCTAGAAGGCTAAGATGGTCGTTCCTATAGGTCTAAGATCTCGGTCTTCAGGCTCTGTCTCAGAATCCAGGCTACCATCCCTTGTTTAGGCTTTAGAAGTTTATATAAATATAATTTTAATCAAGAATAGTTAATACTGTATCTTTTTTCCATTTATTGTTTTATTTTTTGTGCTCATATTGTAGCATGAACTCAGAGTTTTATCACTCAAGGCTAGCACTCTATCACTTGAGGCACATCTTTACTTTCAACTTTTTTGGTAGGGAATTAGAGATAGGAGTATCATGGACTTTCCTATCAGGGCTGGCTTTGAAGTGGGATCCTTGGATTTCAGTTTCTTGAGTAGTTAGGATTACAGGCATGAGTCACCGAGGCCTGGCCTTATTTTTTATTTTTATTATGAGGGGACCTTTTAAAAAATCTTTAAGTAATTGTACAAAAAGATTTCAATTCAACATGGTTGTTCATTAGTACAATGCATCTAGATCAAGATCATCTAGTAATGCAATCTTGTGCCCTCACTTATTTATTTTGCAGAATATGATATTGCAAAGGAAAATCGACTGAAATTGGACATGCAATTCATGGAGTGAATTCCTGTGGCTGAGATAGAAATGGAAGAACATCTTTTGTGAGCCACTGTGATAGCTTGCACACTTCAAAGCCACTTTCTTTGAGGAAGATTGGTGATGAAAGTTCTAAACAAAACTGAGGTCAAACCGCCTGGAGTAAGCTGAATTAGGGAACAAGTATTTTAGGGGTTTCATTAAAATAAAATTGCAGTTTCAGTGCTTGCCCTAATGAAGGTGTTAAAGAAAACTTCGCTATTATCATTATATTTTTATATTTCATTTACTGTTTCTGTTTTATATTATAGACATTTATATTTTCCTTCACATATAATCAGAGGCTTATTATTGTTCAATTTTTCATGATCGGCTCTAATGTCATATAGACAGGAATCATTTTATCTAAAGGAAAGGGAAGAGAATGCATGTCTTTTCTACCCCCACTCTGCCCTGCTGCCTGACAGTCCTGGTGTGCTGTCCCTGAGCATTTTTCCTCCTTCTTATTTCTCTCCTCTCCTCTCCCTCCTCTCTTTTTTTGTTTCTTTCTTCCTTGCCAGTCCTGGGGCTTAAACCTGGGCACTATCCCCGAGCTCTTTTTGCTAAAGGCTAGTGCTCTACCACTTGAGCCACAGTGCCACTTCCAGCTTTTTCTGTGTATGTGGTACTGAGGAATCAAACCCAGGGCTTTCTGTAGGCTAGGCGAGCACTCTACCACTAAGCTATATTCCCAGCCCTGGACCTAAGATTTTTTTGCTCAAAGCTAGCACTCTACCACTTAAGCACCAGATCCACTTCTGGATGTTTAGTGGTTAATTGGACATAAGTTTCTCTGACTTGTCTGCCTGGGTGGACCTGTGATCCTCAGATCTCAGCCTTCTGAGTAGCAAGGATTACAAGCATGATCCATAAGTACCCAGCTAACATAAAAAAATTTAAACAATTAATTATAACGAACAAATCATAAGGTTATCTCTATATGATAATCATGTGACAATGACCCTTCCCTTTCCTTTCCTTCTTTATTTTCTCTTCCTTTCCCTTCGTTTCTTTTCTCTTCTTCCTCTCCCTCCTCTCCCCGACTCTGATCTCCACAGTAAAACAACACGGCCACCTAGTGCCTTCTCATACAAGCAACATATTTACAGTGAACCACAGACTGCATCTTTCTAAAAGATTTATTTTAGCCAAGCATCCATGGTTCAAGCTTAGCTACTCAGGAAGCTGAGATCTAATGAGTAAGTTTCCAAAGCCAGCCCTGGTGGGAAAATCCATGAGATTCTTATATCCAATGAGCCACCAAAATGGTGAAAATAGATGTGTAACTCATGTAGTAGAGTGCCAGACTTGAGCACAAATCTAAGAACATGAAGCCCTGATTTCAAGCCCCAGTACTGGAAAAAAAGTATCTTTCAGTTAGGACTGATTTATATATATATATATTTTTTTTTATATATATATATATATATATGTATGTATTATATATATATATGTATATATATATATACACACACATATATAATAGATTATTATATTTCTTTATAATTACAAAATATGTATAGTTTATTTAGCAATATATATTTATCATAGATTACATCTATATTATATTAAATATTATATCTATAGTAATTAGATTTGTATGTATTTATTTTATATTATTAATTACATTACAGACTGTATCTATAAAATCTGTATTATATCTATATATGTCATAGGTTATATCTATGATATATAATATTATATAACATATACTATATATTATACACTATATATATATTACTATATAATCTATATCAGATTATATCTATAATATATAATTTATATCATAGATTATATATGGCATATAAAATATAGATTTTATCGATGACATATAATACATTATAGATTATCATAGATTATATATATGATATAGTATAATTGTGTATACATAGTATATACTATAATATGTATAATATGTAGCATGAGAGAGAGCTTTTCTGCAAAGATTATATTTTTTTATTTAAAGCTTCAGTGTTTCAAAAAATCATGTGCTTCTTTAACTATAGGCATATAATAATAAAAATAATATTTAATTTTGTAATGAAAACCTGGTGAGGTGAGAATCGGGAGTCAGTGGAATGCTTTACATTGCTCTTAGGAATGGAAGTTAAAACATCATTAAGTTCTAGAATCATGTTTCTCAATATTGGCCAAAGGGAAAATGTGTGTAAGCTGTTCACTAAAAATATCTACAAGAATGTTTATAGAGCACTATTCAGAACAGCTAAGAATTAAGTACCACCCAAATATCAATTACCTTACAATGGATGAGTAGAACAATTATATAACTGAATAGTACTCTGCAATAATATTATATAAACCACCAGAATACACAGCAATATAGATGATCTCAGAAATTTAACTTCGAACAAAACAAGGTCTTATTATATAGTTATGTTTATATATGACTAAAATACTGACCAATTGCTTTTATTGGTACCTTATGCCTATAATCCTACCAACTCAGGAGGTTGAGGTCTGAGGATGTGTTTTGAAGCGAGTCTGGGAAGAAAAGTCCATGAAACTCATTTTTTTTCTGTTTGTTTGCTTTTTTTGCGTAGTCCTGGGGCTTAAACTCTAGACACAGCACATTTTTTTCTGTGATTAATTGGAACTAAGTGTCTCACAGACTTTGCTGCCTGGGGCTGGCTTTGAACCATGAGCCTCTAAGCTCAGCCTCGTGAGTACCTACCATGAACTTGGCTCCATGAAACTTATATTAAGTACCATAAAAGTAAGAAGTGGAGCTATGACATGGCAATCAATGAAAAGAAAACAATAAAGAAGGAGAATTTTCTTACAATGAGAGGGTCAACTATAGACAGGAGCAGGTGGTTTATACCTGTAATCCTAGCTACTCAGGAGGCTGAGCTCAGGATAGAAGTTCACATCCTGGACAGTGTCAGGCCCTGAGTTCAAGCCACATGAATGACAAAAAGAAAGAGAGGAAGGAAGGAAGGGAGGAAGGAAGGAAGGAAGGAAGGGAGGGAGGAAGGGAGGAAGAAAGGAAGGAAGGAAGGAAGAAATGAAGAAAAAAGAAAGAAAGAAAGAAAAGAAAGAAAGAAAGAAACAGAAAGAAAGAGGTCAACTATAATAATATAATTATAATCTTTTCCAATTGAATATGTTATGAAGGAGTTTAAATAGTTAAAAACTATGTAAAGATGGGAGCACTATTCTAAGTAGAAATTGCTTACCTTTCTGTGTCTTAAAAAGTTTGTGTTTTAAAGATCTACACCACTGACATAATCTACTGTGTGTCACAAGAATGTTATCTTACATGAAATTAAAAAGGTTGAATGGTATAAAGGAGAGAAAATCATACTGCAATGAGAGTGGGTTCCTTAAGTATACACCACAACACTGCGCCTGACTGGAATGTCTTGGATAGGAAAGCAAAGTGGTAAGTGATCACAGATGAAAGAGACCTTAGAAACTGACAAATTTGATGGATACCCTGTGCAAAACTACTTAAAGAATAAATAAGATGAGATGTACAAGTCGTATGTAGCAAACGAACTTTACAATTTTGGTGGGGAGGGAGTAGGGGTGAGGAGGATTGGGTGGGGGGGGTGGAGGGAGGATGGGAAGGAATGGGAAGGGGAAACAAAGGAGGAGGCTACAATGCTTGATAAAAAATGTACTCATTATCTTGCCTATGTAATTGTAACCCCTCTGTACAGTATTTTCACAATAAAAAAAGAAAAGAAAACAATAAAAAAGGAATCTCAACCATCCTTTTTGCAAGTGAGAATGCCAAGACTGAATAATTTTAGGGGTTATGTTTGGTAATAAAACAATGGAGTTTCAAGTTTTGTTTCTTTCTTTCTTTCTTTTTTTTTTTTTTTTTTTTGAGTCCGGTCGTGGGGCCTGAACTCTGGGCCTGGGCGCTGTCCCTCAGCTTTTCAGCTCAAGGCTAGCGCTCTACTACTTGAGCCACAGCGCCACTTCTGGCTTTTTTCTTTTTGCTTATGTGGTGCTGAGGAATCGAACCCAGGGCCTTGAGCATGCAAGGCAAGCGCTCTACCACTGAGCCACCTTCCCAGCCCCAAGTTTTGTTTCTTGTGATGTATTAATGTGAATATATTCTTGGACCTGGATTGTTTATTTTGGCCCTCTATAGAAGCACATACTTATTTAGGGAGGTATCCAATAAAACACTTAGGGTTGATCAGAGCTTGTTAGCAATAAGCTCTCAAATGAACTCAGGAAAATTAAAACGTCTGCACCATTTCTATCAATTTTTTCAAATTGTTTAAAATAACCAATTTAAAAAAGACCATATACTGTAAGAAGCAAAATGAATAAAATAAAGATCAACTGCGTGTGTGGGGGGGGGGAAGGGTTCGCACACAGGCACGTGTATGCCTGGGGCTTGAACCTCAGAGGTCTAGGTGCTGTCCTTGAGCTTTCCCCCTCCATCTTAAGTCTACTGTACCATCACTTGAGCCTGACCTCCATCTCTGGCTTTTTGGTGATTAATTAGAGGTAAGAGTCTCCTGGATTTTTCCTGCCTACGCTGTATTTGAACTATAATTCTTAGATTTCAGCCTCCTGAGTAGTTAAAATTATAGGTGTGAACTACTGGCACCAAGCTAAAATCAACTATTTTAATTAAACTTGTGCTTTCCATTTGAAACTAATGTACAGCAAGTATATGTATTTCAGACCAATGAAATAAATAACATCAGAAAATAGGAGAATGGGATAACTCTACCAGCTGTACATTCAATAAGGGTCTAATATCCAGAATTGAAAGATTATGAAATTAGAAGTCAAAGAATTAATAACCAATAAATAAATGGGCAAAGGAACTAAATACAGATTTCTTAAGAAGAGAAGTAAAAAAGGTCAATAAACATATCAGGAAATGCTCAACATCTCTGTTCATGAAGTAAACGCAAATCAGAACAAAGTGAGACTCCATTTCACCCCAGTGAGCATGGTCATCATCAAAATTACAAACAACAGATGCTAGTGAGGATGAATTGTTTGTGAGAATATAAACTGGTGTAGACATTATGGAAGGCAGTTTAGGGATTCTTAAAATAACCAACGTAGGATGATCCAGCCATACCACTCTTGGGAATCTATTCAAATGTTTACAAGTCATGATATGGTAAAGATATTTGCACACCCATGTTCATTGTTGCACTATTCACTGTAGCCAAGTTAGGAATCAGCCTAGATGCCTTCAAATGGATCAAGAAAATATGGTATAGATCCACAATGGAATTTAATTCACCCATAAGGAAGAATATTATTGTATAATTTCAAGGAAATTGATGGAAAAAATCATGTTAAGTGAAGTAGGTCTAGCCCAGACATACAAAGAACATATTTTCTTTCACATATGGACGTTAGATTTAAAGTATACATATTTATGAAAACACATACAGGGTCATATGCATTTCTATACAAACTGAATAAATACCAGAGGATTTCAGTGGTGTAAGTCTTTTGAGTAATTTTTACAGTTTAAGAAAATGAATATCAGAAAGATGGAACATGTGTTGTTGGTGAGTGGTGGCTGGATGAAGTCAAGGGAAAGGAGCAAAGGCATGGAGAAAGGAAGAGTGGATAAATGCAATCATTAAACTCAATGTACATATTTTAAAAGGAGCTAGGTAGATGAGGTGATATATGAGGTTGAAAGAAATGTGATCCCAGCAGTGGCAGAAGCTGGGCAATAAAAATTCAAATTCTTGCTGCAGTAAATTTCAAATCTTGCCTGGTAATTGATGTCTGATAGGAAAATGTAACATATGCCTAGAGACTGAATTTACATTTCAATCTTCCATGCCTAACTAGTTAACATGTGTGTGTCTGGGCATGTAAACACGTGTGTGTGTGTGTGTGTGTGTGTGTGTGTGTGTGTGTGTGTGTGTGCATGCTAGTACTGATACTGAAATGGAGGCTCTGTGTACTATTCCTACGCTCAAGGCCAGGGATTTACCAATTGCAGCTTTTTCATGGTTAGTTGTACTTAAGAGTATTACAGGAATTTTCGTGACAGTCTGGTTTCGTACTCTGAGCCTAACATCTCAACGTCCTGAGGAGCTGGGATTATAGGTATGTGTAACCAGTGTGGAGATTTAGTAGTCCTTGATATTGACTTATTGACCAAATTTTTTGTGATTGCTGCTAGTTACTAAACCATAATCTAAATCCCCATGGATTCAATGGACGACTCTACTTTCCCCAGTTCCCCTTAGACAATTATTAACACACTATCGCAGAAATCAGCTTTCACTGGCATGAGCATGTGCCATAGGGAGATCATATCTGGCAAAGATCCTCTGATTTAGAACAGAGAGAATCTAAGTCTAAGTGCTCATGGTGTGCACCAGCCCAAATACCACAAGGGAGTGTCTATTGACCTTCTGCAGTTGTCAGATGTGGAGGTTGAGGAGAGTATATTAGTGAAGCTGGTGGAGTGAGGGGTGAGCCTAAGGCCTGGCTTCCACTTAGATATGATAAGCCATTGCTACCATGTCTAGAGGACATAAAGGGTCCACTCAATGGCCCAGAGATGTTGGATACTCCCAGGTATGGCTCTGCCACCAGCATAGGGTACATCTTGACTTTGCACTTGCTAGCTATAGTCCCAACAAGTCCTCATACATTCATATATGCAAGGAGAGCCTTTAGGTTGGATTTTCCCTTTCTTAGACAAAATGAATCATTCTTTTTTTTCATCTTGGCTCCAAAGATTTCTTCCATTTCTCCCTCCTCTGTTGGTCTTCCTTCCAGCCAAGGATGTCATTCCAGTCCCAGTGCTTCCACTTCAGCATGTGTAGGTGTGTAGGCTTGCACAGTTAGAGCCTGGTAGTCCAGCCTCTAGTCTAGTCCTGAGGGCATGGGATCATATCCAGGCAGCCACAAATTCCAGTCAGAACTACCTAAGTGGAAAGTGACAACTCTCTATGGTGGCTAAGGGAGTACCCAACTAGCAACCAGCTCAGGGCTGCACAGCAGGTAATCATTCACAAGCAGCTTGAATTAGAGGACAATCTGGTTCAGGATGTCCCAATATCAACCCAGGACTGTGAGGGATTGGTTCCTTTTCCTGGACACAACTTTTATGCTGTAAGAAAAACAATTCATCTTATAACTCTCTAGTATAAAACACAAACAAAAAAGTATTTTCTTCCATATTATTCTCCATGCTTCCGAGGTAACCCTGGGGACTATCAGGTGATTTCCATCATGTAAGAGCAGTGTTTTAAGAGCTGCAAACTTAGACTTCTTCCATCATCCAGCTAGCCTCTCCTCTTCCCACATTCAGAAAAGATTCTACCAATGTGTGCTCTCATTTCTGTAGTTGGGCACACTTCATTTATAGGCAAAGTAAGAGTCGTTATCAAAACAGAGTCTCCAAGGTTAGTTTGTAACGTCCACATCTTAAATTGTCCTGAAATCTCCACAGTAGACATATTTTTGCTCCTAACATTTTTGTGCCTAAGCTATGGATTAAACTCAGGGCCTGGATGCTCCTGAGCTTTTTGTGCTCAGGGATTACACCATATCTCTTGAGTCACTGCTCCACATCCAGAATTCTGGTGGTTAATTTGAGATAGGAGTGTGGTGAACATTACTGCACAGGTTGGTTTCCAACTGTAGTCCTTACAGCCTAAGTAGCTAGGATTAGAGGCATGAGCTACCAGTGCCTGGCTGCTGCTACCGTTTTATGTTACCCATAGTGAGGTCTCAAATAGCAATTAACTATCGAGTCCACCATCACTTTTCTTGCTTTCCAAACCCTTGAGAGAAATGACCGCTAATGGAACTGCCTCCTCCATCCTATTTAAGTTTGAAGCTAACCTGTTAAGGCCACAATTGTGACATAAGACCACTTCACTCATGTGTTCCTAGCCTTCTTTCAGAATGGCTTCTCCCAGAACAAACCCTATCCAGACTATAGAAGCCTCCTGTGATATTGTTTGGGGACATTTATTCATACAATTCTAAGGATTCATAATTCCAGTCACAGAAAAAGGAAAAAATCCAAAAGAAGGTGAAATTACAATGAATCTTGATAAATAAATACCACCAGTATATTGAGTACTGCCTCAAAGGCTGGCATGAGAATTTCATTCCTTTGGTATTGGAACAGGGTTTGAAGTCTTTGGAGTTGCAAATTTCTAACACCTTTTGGTTTATGTGTTATGTATTACATAACTCTGATTATAGAAAGAGTGTGAGAGTGGAGTGTTTGTCATTATCTATTATATTGTACACACACACACACACAAACAGACACACACACACACACACAGACACACACACACACACACACACACACACACACACACACATCTTTCAGTTCCTCTGGATATCAAACAGATATCCATTCCATTCCTTTATGTTCTTTGTATTTTCTCAGAAATTTCAGGTAAGTGTTCTTTAGAGCTGATACTCTACATGCTTTATATTGTTCTTGGCCTCCTGAATAGCCTCCGGGTTTCAGAAAGGACCAAGTGAGCTCAGAAAGACGAGGGGTTGGACCATATAACAGGAGCTGTTATATGTTCATGTGTGCTGCTATTTTCAAAGAAGGTGAATGAAGCACCAGTCCATTGCTGATAGGAAGTGCTGCCATCAGAGTTTTTTTTCCATTTACTCAATGGAAAAGTTGAGGAATCATCTCTCAAATGAGGGAAGTGTCTCATGAGTCAGCTAAATGTGGACAGGTGGTGGCCAGATTCAGAGGGTTTGTGATCTGGTGAGGTAATAAGACCTCTACACAGCATCTGAAATCACTACCTGTGATTTCAAACCCAGTACAAAAGTCACCAGAGCCTCAGTCTCCAGCTCACCTGCTCAGCAACATGCAGTGAATGGAAACCCTTCAGCTGTGAGAACAGTGCTCTGCCCCTCATAGCCCCACCTAGCCAACTCCTGCTACTTTCACCTTAGCCCCACTCCTCTCTGACCTGCCTAGCCAACAGGAGCCAGTTTAATGAGGCTCTGTTCCCTTCTTTCCAGAATGCTTCATTTTCTCCAGGGTTTCATTCCTCTCTACCTCCAACTCCTGAGCAGGTGCGATTTAGCAAGGCTTCACTCCTTTTCCAATCTTTTAAAATTCAAGATGTACTCATATCATGTTACTCAACTGTTTTGTGGTTAATGTTACTTTCTTTCTTTTTCCCTTTTTTTTTGAAAAAAAAATGTGATAACTCGTAGACACATTTGTTTGCACCAAAATTGATGAGCTTCTCTGATATTTGAGTTTAAAACCATTTCCCTTTTTTTCCTTTGGCCTGTCGAGCCAGGTTATCTCAGAACTTCCTCAAAACAATTTACTATGCATCTTCTTAGTCAGGCTGTATGGTCAGATCAATTTGGTTGATTTTAGGCTCACATCACCACTTCCATTGATAAAAGTTTTTCCTTTTAACAAGCAGAAAAATTAATAATTATGTCCTTTGACCCAGGTTCACATTAGTTACATTAAATGAAAAAAGAAAATAATTTAATTTTAATTTAATTTAATTTAATTTTGGGTCCAGTTTTGGGGCCTGAACTCTGGGCCTGGGCGCTGTCTCTCAGCTCTTCAGCTCAAGGCTAGCGCTCTACCACTTGAGCCACAGTGCCACTTCCGGTTGTTTTCTTTTTGCTTATGTGGTGTTGAGGATTTGAACCCAGGGCCTCATGCATGCAAGGCAAGCGCTCTACCACTGCATAACAATTTTTATGCATTACAATGAAAGTACTTTAAACATATTTACACACACACACACACATACACTTTTGCACAAAAATTTTAAGGCATGATTATTTTTTTAAAAAAAGGAAAATCGACCATAAGTTCTTCAGCATTCTAGTGGCAAAATACATTTTGTCCATTTTATGATTAAACCATGGTCTCAATGCTAGAAAAACAGGCAACACCAAACAAAGTAAAAGTCAAACCTTTAAAACAATTTTAATAATAAGTCATACTATCATATTAATTGACCTTTAAATACTTGCTAAAAGTGTGGGGTTGTATAAAAACCAACCACATGTCCAAGATGGCAAAAACATGTCAGGTTGGTAAGAAAACTTGGTGGAACATTAAGTAAGTAAGCAAAGGGGAAGCAGGCAAACAGGAAGCAGACAAATTATATAAGCAGAAAGACAGAAAGACAGATCACACAGTAACACAGTAACACAGTGTGGATGTACTTGAGGAGAGATAGAGAAAGTTTTAGCTAAGAGAATTTAAGTCAGGATGGCTTGCCTTGAGAAGGAACCTAGAGGAGGTTCCCTGAGACCCCGTCTGCACTTCACCTCTCAAGGGCAAGCAAAGAAGGGAGGGAGGAAGGGAGGGAGGGAGGGAGAGGGAGAGGGAGAGGGAGAGGAGAACGAGAGGGAAAGAACACATAGTGGATTTCCTTCCATTTTCTCATGCACTCATGGAAATTACATAGGCTCCATAAAATATTGGGAGACCTGGACTCATTTTTCAGCAAATATTGGGGCCAGGCTTGATGAACTATGTGCACTAGCCCATAGGCTTGAGCTTGGGCAAGACCTTGAGGGCCTCAGGCTGTGTAAAAGACAAGCTCAAAAGGAATGTTTAGTAATTTGGGGCTGGGTCCCTCCTGCTGATTGGCCCGTGGAACTGCATCTGGCAATCCACTGGCCTGTCCAGGGGATTCCAGCCACCCTTAACCAGTAGGGAGGGGGAGTGGTTTTACAGTTGGGGCCCAGGCCCGAGAATGCTCAGAACTTGGTTCCTAGATTCTCCCCTGAAAATCAAAAACACAGATTCAGAGTCCCTGGCCTAGAGAAGTGGCCAGTCGCCCAGAAGAGGGGGTACCGGAAGCTGGGGATGTAGCATGCACAGTCGTGGGGTGGGGAGGGTAGCCTTGGAGGTCCTCTGTGTGGGCCTGAAACCAGCACAAGGTCTGGGGGCAGCTTGAATTCCCAGGGGGAAGAACAAGAGGCACGGGGGGGACCAAGATCAGAGTCGTGGCACCAATGAAAGCTTAAGCCCAAAAGACCCCCCCCCGGAAATCCAAGCACATATGGCAAAGCTTATTGTCAGCAATTGACAGACACCCCTGTCAGAGGGTGCAGTAGCCTCTTTATGTGCAGGGGAGTATTTTTAAGGGTGCAGGGGTAGAAAGTTCCCCTTAGAGTGGGGAATTTTCTGTGATTATTAGGGGAAGTTAAAGGTAACAGGCGACCCGGGGAGGGGACTCGGGGGCAATGGCTGTGGCTAGGACTGCTTGATCTGGTCACTTGATCTGGGAGACAGCAGCTGACCTAGGGTGCAGCAAGTCAAACCCCAGTGGAGGGAGGTGCACTAACAGATAGCAGAACACCCCAGACGGGAAGCTTACAAGAGGAGGAACAGGGAGGGCAAGCTGGAAACAGGCAGGGCTGACACCTGCTGTGGCAAATCTCTCTGACCTGCCGGGGTGGGGACCCCTGACAGAGAAGGGAGGACAGTTGCTGGCACTGGGCATGAAGGATCTGATTTGCCTGGCTTGTCAGTTAGTGTACGGGCCTGGGCCGGTATTAGTTGCCAATCACAAAGGCTAACTGTCCAATGAGAAGAAGGGGCAGTGAAGCAAGGCATGGCAACCCCCAGTTCACCTGTTGCTCCGTGAGGCCCAAGGTGGGGACAGCATGGAAACTGTTTCTCTGGTAACCTTGGGAACCATTAGGGGACACAACATAGATGAGAAGACCATGGAGCCTGTTGGTGGGAAACTGGAGGACTGGCTGTGACCCCTGCAGTCCCCTCCGAGGGACCTGAGGCCTGGGTCCCCCTGCCCAGGCCTCTACTTCTCCAGACAGTCAATGGGGCACAGAGGGACTGCACTTGCATAGGACAGGAGCTGGGAGGGACTTGAGGGCTCAGTGCCTTCCCTCTCCTCCGTAGGGAGGATTTGAGTTTATCCCTTCAGGATTTGCTGATGGAGCCTCTGAACTTCATGTTTGCCCACATTGCTACACACGTGGCTGAGGCCGGAGTGGGAAGAGAGGGGCCCCTCTATGACCACTTAGCCCCAGTGACTCTCTACAGACTTTTTAAAAAGATTCTAATTAATATCAGATGCTTGAATGTGCAAAATCAACTCTCCGTCTATAAAAGATTTTCCTTATGATCATTTTGTTTTTAAGGTGATCCTAGAGGGGCTGGGAAGGTGGCTTAGGGGTAGAGCACTCACCTCGCATGCATGAGGCTCTGGGTTCGATTCCTCAGCACCACATAAGCAAAAAGAAAAAAATGCTGGAAGTGTTGCCATGGCTCAAGTTGTAGAGTGCTCGCCCTGAGCTGAAGAGCTGAGGGACAGTGCCCAGGCCCAGAGTTCATTCCCATGACAAACAACAACAACAGCAACAAGAAAAGAGGATAGAAGAGTTCATGTAACTTTTTAGGATGTTTGCTTTCTCCATAATGTCTTTAAACAGAAAGGCTGAAGTCAGAGCTCTGTATCATAGCTACTTATCCAGATGGACTACAGCATTTGGGAAAAACATTTCACCTGTTGTTTTGTCTTCAGGTAGTTGGTCAGACAGGGTAATTCACTGCATTTGAGAAACGTTGAGAAGGGGCAGTCTGAAAGATACCTTTGGTTCTGCCTGATGGAGAAAGGTTTTGTGTGTTTGAGTGTTGGTGTGCGTGTGCAATATTTTTCCTTTTTTTGTCGGTTGTGGGGCTTGAACTCTGGGCACGGTCTCTTATCTTTTTGCTCAAGGCTAGTGCTCTACCTCTTTGAACCATAGCACCAATTATGTACAGTATGAATGTTAAGGACTGGTCTATGTGTAAGGTCTATCATGTTTTGAACAGGAGCATCTTTGTTTTTCATAATCATCTTCCAGCCTGTTGATAATTGATGTTAATGAGGTGACTGTGGTGCAAGACCTCTGTCTTCAAGATTATTGGTGACTACACAGAGTGAACACATGCTTTGCATTGGCTTCTGCCCTGGAGAGAGTGTGGCGGGGCTGAGATCTGAACTTGTGTGGACTGTACTAAGTCTAGGTGGTGTCAGAATTACATTGTGGGCCATTCAGATGGGGTTGGGAACAAGTCGTTATGTCGAAAAACGAACTTTACAACTTTGGTGGTGGGGGGTAGGTTCAGGTGGGGAGAGTATGGGAAGGGAAGGGAAGGGGAAGCAATGAGGAGGCAACAATGCTTGATAAGAAATGTACTCGTTATCTTGCCTATGTAATTGTAAGTCCTCTGTATGGTATTTTCAGAATAAAAAAAAAGAAACACCACAGGTTTGGTATCAGAACTGTTGGAAGAAAAAAAAAATCGCAAATCATTATTTCAGTCTCTCTGGGAGATTGATGGCTGTTTAATTTAGCCTGTGTGAAAGAGAGACTTTTTTTTAACCATCTTTCATGGTTTTACCTATCTTGGATTCTGAGTTATTTTTGGTTTTTATGTACTCATGCAGAAACAGTTTACATGCCATAAACTTGAACATATGGTGAATGTTAAAAGACATTTTCAAGTTGTTTTATTGGTCATTTCTCTCCATATGTCTTGATTTGTTTCTTTTTTAAATAAATTGACTATGCTATTTATGTTGTCTGAAATCTCATTGCATCATAAATTACGTTAAGGAAACATCAATTGTGTAATGATTATGGATGATTCAAAATTAGTAAGAAAATTTGGTAGTACAAACATTTCATCAGAATTTTTAATGGTTGTTTGCATGGAGCTTAGTTCCTATGTGGTCTTTCACATTTGAAAATGTATCTCTCTCCTGTCTTTATATTGTATTCTCTTTCTGTCCATTTTCTCTCCATTCCTTCTTTTCCTTACCTCTTAGTACTCATATTCTGTTTTTAATTTGAAGTTTATATTTTATAGTAAATGAAGTCAGATGATGCATCTTTGTGTATTAGTCTGGTGTTGTATTATACTGCTATCATCCATTAGTTCCAGGAATATTCACACATGGTATTGACTATATAGACACTAATGCCATATGAGAACAAAGACGTTTTTCTTCTCAAAATACATGTTACCATATATTTTGACACTTTTATATGGTGTTGTACATTGACTCTATGTCCTCGAGCATACTAGCTATTACATTAGCTCACTACTAGTAACATATATTTCTGCCCCTGCAAACTGTGGAATTCTTAAGTTTCTCTGAAGTCTTCCCTTTAATGTGTGCAATTTAAAATTTGTGATGTCTTGTTTCATCAGATATTTTAAATATGTTGATTTCCAGTTTTATTTCAGGATAGCTTGAGAGCATATAACATTTACAAAAGGTATAGCTGTTAGTGTCTATTTGTAGATCAGGACATCATCTATGCTGATGAGTGCACTATGTTATTTCAGTAGATTACACACATTGCAGTTGTTGACATGAAGTGTTCTGTAATGTCAAAAGACTCCAGTAGATGGAGTATGCTGTGAATTGCCATGATGTAATTACTGGTATTCTTGGCTTTCTAATCTATTACTGATCTAGATGCGTCAAAATCTCCACATACAGTCGGGATCTTGATTTTAGTTTTCTATTCCTTTTGTGATTTGATGGTCTCTTTAGCATAATACTTATTAGCATCAAATAAATTAAGGACAATTATACCTCTAGGAAAAATACTTGAGCTTTTAGTCCCTTTATTCCCTTAGTCTTGTTTTTTCTGAGGTATGATTTGAATAGTTTCACATAAATATATTTTTATGCCTTTATGTTATCTATGTATCTTCATGTTGACTTACTTTTAAAATATCCATATCTATTTACACATAAAAATGTAATACTTTGATTATATAGACCATAAGGTTTTGAAATATGTAAACATTACCGAATGGATCAGGCAATTGATGTAAATATGAGCTCTTGTCTGTCATCTTGCTGTGGTAAGGTGACTTAAAACCTAATTCCTTGGAGATTTTCCGGGTGCCTTTCAATGTTCTTAACTTGGTCATCATTTTTTATTATAGATCTGTCACTCTTTTGTATAGCTGAAATTTTGAATTCATTGAATGGTATCTCCAGAACTACTCCACAGCATGTGTCTTTGTATTTAAAATGGTTTTTCTTGTGTAGCAACAAAATTTTGTCCTTATCTTCTAGTTTACTGTCACTATATTTTAATTATCATATGTAGATAATTCAAATAGAAAGTTATCATTGATCTACTGAGATTAGTATGCATAGTTGAAAGTTTTCTATTTGTTTAGTCCTTACAGATTATGTATAAATTTCTAATACTTTCTGTGCACTCATTATAATTCGGTGCTTTATGTGTGTTCTCTGCTCTCTTCAGAAATCAAGTATATTTTGTATACTGTTATTGATTTCCCACTTACAGACATATGTTTACAATTCATCTAAATGGTCTTTCTTATTACAGTGTACTGTGTCAGTGTAAGTATCTTGGCATGTTCCCAACTCCTGGTGTCCATCCTTTAAATAAATGAAATCATTCACTTTATATTATCATTACGATGAACTCCTTCTACATTGTTGAGGTTCCTATCTTGTCAGAAAACATTTTTTGTGAATACAGATTTGAACATAAGAAGTTGATTATTTTGCTTCACATTCATGTAAGTATTCTCAATACTGCACTTTTGTACTGAGTTCTTTGTATACATTTTCCTTCTCTCTAGAAAATTCCTATTAATAGTTCCTCTAATGTGGAAGCTGGTGATGGAGTCCCTTCCTTTTATTGTTTTCTTCAGGCTGTATGATTTCCTTAATTTTATCTTCATGACTTTTTTTTATTCCTCTTACTCTAGTGCCCCATTGAGCAAATGTAATAATGGCTTCCTTTAAGTGACTTTATACATGCATAATTTCTCTGTAGTCTTTTTGATAATTTCTTATTTTTTGTTGATATTTCATATATAAACGTATTTTCCCCTTGTGTCTAAGGAATTTTTCATTATGGTGCCTATGACCCCTTTCACTACACTTCATACTTGCTAGTGAGTGTTTTCTAATAAGTTTTGTGTCCGAGATTTGTTGGAAATTGTTTCATTTCCATTGACAAATTATTTCCCTGTTTCATTGGTCATATTTATATTATTTCCATTGATATTTTATTTTCATATTTTATTTCATTGTCATTGGAGAGTGAACATTTGTATAGTAGAATGGTAGAAGTTCAGACCTCAGATTCACCTTTTTCCAGTATAGAAATCTTTGGTTGTATACATGTCAGGGGTGGTTAGGCATTTAGGAAATATTTGTTGTTGTGACATGATACAGGTTGTTGTGTTTGTTTTCAATTTTTCAGTATAAAACTTTTAAAATTTAAACAAGGTCTGTTTAAGACTATGTGTTGCAATATCTCAGATAACATAAGATTTAAAGTCCTGTGTTTGAAATCAGTGTAAACTAAGTATCTAATCTTAGGCCATAAACTCAATTTTTTCCTATTTAAATGTGAAAATCTTTTTTCATCCCAAGGAATCAGTAGCTCTGGATAAAATATTCTCAGTAAAGACTTTATTAAAATTTAACCATAACTAAAATTGTTAGACTAATGAGTGCAACGTATTAATACTGTATTTTAACCTATTTCCTACAAAAGCTCTTTGTATTTTAAACAGCCTTTTCATGTCTCTCTTCTAAGAAGTCAGTGTTTTAGTTTCAGTTCTATGTTTAGAAGGGTAGGCTATAACATTGGAGCAAGGAGGTACACTCCACATGTTTCTTTCAACCTAAAGGGAGAAGAATTGATGCAGAAGAGATGACACGATATTTTTGCAATTGTTAAACATAAGCAGATTCTTTGTCACGATACTTAAATAAATAGAAGTATGTCAGAATGTAGTATTTACTTCCAGATTATAAATGTGATGGGTAAATTACTGTTACTTGGCTACTTAAATTTCGTCCTTCAAAGAATTTTGTTTGATTTTCATCAGCAAGCATCTTTGTGTGGACATTGTTTTAGTCAAGAAAAGAAAAGAGGGAATACCTAGCAATAGCAGGTCTGGGAACTTGAAGGCCCATGAGATCCAAGGATTATCACATTAATTCAATTTTGGACAACTAAGTGAAAGATTAGGCTTCCCAAACTGATGCCTGGTGGTGGACTTCATATGTACCTGTTCTTTTGTAAGTTGATTTTTGTGTGTGTGTGTGTGTGTGTGTGTGTGTGTGTGTGTGTGTGTGTGTGTGTGTGTGTGTGTGTAGGTCTTAAGGATTGGAACAAGAGCCTGAGTGCTGTCAGCTTTTGTACTCAAGGTTAGCATTCTACCATTTGAACCACAGTCCCACTTCTGGCTTTATTTTCAGGTAGATGGAGGTTAGTTGGACATAAAGGTGTCATAGGCTTTCCTGCCCAAACTGGCTTTCAACCCAGATCTCAGCCTCCTGAGTAACTAGAGCTAACAGACATGAGCCACCAGCGCCAGGCTGAGTCTTGTTTTAATCACCAATATGTATACTATGTATTGCATTTAATTTTAATATTCTGTCTCTAAAAGAGTTGTTGATTTTTAACCTCCTTTGCTTTTTCTTGTGTGTTTGAGAATCTGGTCTTCTGTACCCTCCAGCAAGAACTGTAATGTAAAAGTGTGTGACTTCATTTAATCATGATTGTAATGCAGCGTCACTCTTTTTTTGTGACTCACATGAAATTAAGGTGATCAAATTCCAGGGACATCATCCTATGGAACTGTGAGTGGCCTCAGACCACTCATATCTCTGCCTTTGTGAGTGAATACTCGCTATAGACATACATAAAATACATGTATATATCTACTATGTACTTCCGTGGGAAACTTGCTACCAGTTTGAGTGGCCTGCTCATCTCGTGACCTATTATTTAATTGAGTCATAAGCATTTGAATGTTCTCTTGATTTTTAATGCCTTATGATCTCTAATGTTAAAGCCAGAACTTCGCCATGATGATGATGGTTGCACAACATTGACAGGATGTCTTAAGGACTGTCTCTTGTCTCTTTTTTCTTACACGGAGTTAATAACTTGCTGATGGCTACCAGGCACTCTCACTTCTTCATAGTTGATATTGAGGAACTCGTATGTTGTGATGATTGTTAATTGATTGCTACCTAATGGGTAAGCAGTGCTTTACACAGCAACAGTAATCCAACTCCATTGATGAAATCATTCAAATCAAGAAAAAAATATAATATGAACTGCAATAGAAATGGGAATATTTTACCATCTCTTGATAAAACATTAACAATTTATAAATATTTGCTAAATAGTATCCCTGTATAAAGGAACATACAATTTTAGCCAATACATTATCATATTTCCAACTTAAAACTAAATAGAAGTCCATTGTCAGTATATAATCACTTGCCTATTAGAAATACAAACTTCTAAAGGTTAAATGAGCAATAGAAAACAGCTAGAAAGACTGCCATTATGCAGCCATGTCTTAAATAGTCCTGTGTTCCTTAAAGATGTATAGAACCAAATAATTCAGTGTGTTAAAAATAATGTATAATGCATTTCTTCTAAAAATAAAGTGCTGGAAAAAATAACATTTTTGTTATCAAGAGATCTAACAACATCAATTGATGATATAAAATGACAAAATGTGTATACATCCTGTATGTTTAATATTTTAAGTGATTAAACAAGAATAAGTTGAAAAGTATATCCCGCCATGGATAAGCAAACTATTAGGAATCTACACTTCCCGCAGCTATTATTCCTAAATCCAATTATTTTGATATACAGTCGAAGTGTGTTTTTGTAGAACATGCACCACATTGTTGAAATTCTACAACCTTATAGAGAGGGAGACAAAGGAAAGGCTGGGGACCGGCCACCACCACAGCCACCAGGGCAGATGGTGGCCACCTGCAGACCCCAGTCCGCTGACTTGCGGTGGATGGCCGTGAAGTGAGGCCTTCAGAAGACACCTCCACTGCGAGGAGAAGAAACATGCCCCAAAGCAGCAGTGAAGTGCATCAGGCGAAAACCCTGAGAACCAAGAAGCAGCAGATAGAAAACTCAAACAGGAGGTGATGGTAGAAGCTCAAAGATGGTCATCTAAGATCCAGAATGCCAAAAGGGGCTGCATGGTGGAGGAGGAAGAGGAAATCATTCCGACCGAGTTGTGCATTCTGGAACCCAGATGCTGGCTTCAGGGATGTTTTGGTGGAAGGGACCCATTTTAATTAGACCTTTTTGAAGACCCATTTGCTGACCTTTTGGGGACCAAAGGGGTCTTGGAGGAAGTGGGAAGCAGGGAGAAGACTTGTGTCACTCTGCCTTCCCGGTTTCCTTCACCTGTGTCAGTGGGTCATAGAGGCCTCTCCCTCTCCCCCGTCTCCTCCGTGTCATTTGGCCATGGTGGGATGGGCAGCTCCAAGTCCACACCAATGTCCACTAACACAGTTAACAGCAGGAAAGGAGCTACCAAGAGAACACTGGGAATGGCCAAGAAGAGTAGAAATTGAAGAATACGGTCGGACAAGTCCTTGCCAATACAGAGGTCAAGGTGGGGCAAGAGGAAGAAGCAGGAGCAGAATAAGGAGTCGGAGAAGAGGAAGCTGACCACGGGAACCGCGAGCCTACTTGTGCGCCCTGGGTCGCAGCTTCTGCCTGTCTAGATGGCGATGGCTAGCACGCACTCATGGATTGGCAGGGTCAAGGCATTGCAGGTGGCCTGGTAGACATTTGGGACACAGCCTCGACTCGTTCCTTAGATCTTCTCCAGCACTAAACCCACGAGCGTGTTCTTTGAGTGTCGCAAGGTCCTGTCTGGTTCTTTTGGCTGAGATTTTGTAGTGGTGAAGTTCAGGAAGGTACAGCCGGAATACGGCCACATCTCCGCACCTGCACCTTGCCCGTGGTGGCATGGTGTTATGGCAACTCACCCCATAACTTAAGGGTAACATAAATCATCAGTCCTTCTTTTTGTCCACAGTAATCTGACAGCACACTGTTGGCTATCTTAATTGCTTCACTTGTAAGATCATTCCTGTAGTTGTCGCTCTCTCCAACTCCAAATTTGACTGCTTAATTTTTGCTAAATCTCATCTTTCTCAGATCTGTAATTGTTCTTAAGAAGGTTTTGCTCAGTGATTCTGTCTCTAGCTTTTACAGGTATGGCTTATGCTGGGGAAAACCAAGCTGGTTATTCACACACACACACACACACACACACGTATGCAAAATAACCAGCCGTTGGGCAGATGCTTGACCTGAATGCTTCAGTTGCACACTTGGGTCCCTGAAGATGGCGTCTCACTCTTGCACAGTCTGCTGAGCTCTGTCCTTGACTCACTCCCAGGCCGTCGCTGCTTCCCCTCTTTTCCTCCAAGCACCGGTGGCTGTGTGCTCCCTCGTGCCTGTCCTTGTCCACACGGCCTGGGACACTCCACGTGTGCTTTTTCCCCTGGGAAGTGATGACGGCGTTTAGGGTGTCGCACACCACCATGGGGAGATGCTATGATACCCCTGTGGTGGAGGTCCCGGCTGTGCCTGGCTCCATTGGACGTGGTAAGGCAGTCATGGTGGGGCAGGTCGGTATTAAATACATGTGGAAAATGTGACCTTCAAGGCACATGAAGAAAAATAAAAGTAAGAGAGTGAGGGAAAGAAGACGGAAACAAAACATATTGAAGAATATTTGCAAAAAACACACGTAGGAATGTAAACACACAATTATCAAACAAAGTAAACTCTAACAAGTATATAAAAGCCTGGAACTTCATCATGAGGGCAATATTAAAGGATTTCATTGAGGATTAAGCAGCATACTGATGTGTAGGCAAGAAGCTAATGTTCTTTAAAATTTAGAAAATACCATAATTCTAGCTACTCTAGGAGCTAAGATGTAATTATCACAGTATGAAGCCAAACTGGGCAAGAAAGTTCATGAGAATGTTATCTTGTTAACCACCAAAGAGCCAACAGTGGAGCTGTGACTTAAGTGGAAATGTCATTTTTTGAGTAAAAAAACACAAACAACAAACTCAGAGAAAGTACCCAGAATTTAAGTTCAAGCCCCAGTAGTGACACCAAATAAGAAATTTTAGGCAAATGGTTAACAAAGCAATATTAGAAAACAAGTCAACAGAGAAAATATAGTAGTTGACATGATGGGATAATAAAACATATAGAGAATAAATTTCAAATTTACTTGGCTCTGGCTAGAAAAATGAGTAAGAGTCATTTATTCATAGAAGTTATTACAACAATATAAACTAATATCTGATGGAAAAAGGAATATATTTGACCTAACATGTAAGTTTCACCTTAAGAGGGTGTATTTCTCCCGGGATGACTTCTGTCACGGAAGCCAAGCAGAAAATTTCTATCTGGTCTTAACAAGATAATGTAGCACTTGGGGGCAAAGATACACCCCAGTAGCCCTGCACTAGACACCAAGATGGAGAAGATCTCTACAGCCACCATGACCTCCCTCTTGGCACTGTGGTAGACAGGCAGAAAAGTGAGCCAGACAATGCAGAACAACAGCATGCTGAAGGTCAGGAACTTGGCCTCATTGAACGTATTAGGCAGGTTCCTGGCCAGGAAAGCCAAAGTGAAGCTGACCAGAGCCAGGAAACCCAGGTATCCCAGTACAGAGTAGAAAGCAGTGAGGGAGCCCTTGTTACACAGGATGATGAGGTGGCCATGTTCAGAGTGTGCATCTGTGTCAATGAAGGGAGGAGAGGTTCCCAGCCAGATTCCACAGAGAGTCACCTGGATCAGGGTGCAGATGAGGGTGATAAAGTTAGGAGCTCCCGATAGCAGAAGCCACCTCATCCTTCTCCCTGGAGAAGTGACCTTGAAGGCCAGAACCACAGTTACAGTTTTGGCCAAGACAGCAGAAACAGCTACAGTGAACACAACTCCAAATGTGGTCTGTTGTAGAATGCAGGTGCTGTTGTTGGGACGGCCAATGAAGAGCAAGGAACAGAGGAAGCAGAAGATGAGGGAGATGAGTAGGATGTAGCTGAGAGCTTGATTATTAGCCTTGACAATGGGAGTGTTCTTGTGTTTCACAAAGACCCCAAGAACAACTGTTGTGAGTGTAGATAAAAAAAGAGCCATGCAGTCCAAGGCCATCCCTAAGGGTTCTTCATAAGTCAAGAATCTTGCATCTGTTGGGAGGCACTGGTTTCTCTCTGTATTGGCATACTGATGATCTGGACACTTCATACACTGCTCCATATCTAGTGAAGAATTCAAATAAACATTTATCCATTTCCAATACTTAAAAGGAAATTAGAAAGTCCCTGTCTAGAGATAATACTGACACGTGAATACTTAGTAGCATAAAGTAAATATTACCAAGTATTACCAGACATGTTCACTTTTATTTTTATGTCTTCATCATGTTCCCACACTCATTCCCATATTCTCATATTTTAGTCTGATTGAAATTCTTTTGCTTGTAATGACAATCACAAATATTGTTTCTTGCCATTTCTAATATCATATGAATAATTTTCTGTGCCTCTTCGTGCTGCCTTAATTCTCAGACATGTGTGCACAAGTCAAACCCCTTATTCAAAATTGTGGGTAGTAAAACTTCGCAACTTCCTCTATATTCTCTGTACAATATAAATTGGACAACTGTGACCCTTCCTTGAAGTTGTTATATTTGTCTCTTCTACTCACCTATAGGGGATGGAGAAATCTCTATTTGAAACTATAAAGTCATGCTATGCACAACACTTTTGCTTGCTTCTTACACCAAACCAAACCCAGAGTATTTTCTCCATTGCAAGAACAGTTCTAAGATCTAGGAAATAAAGATATACAAGATCTGTGTTTTCTGTGTAGTCTGAAGGTAATTTTGAAGAAGATGGGGACCTCGTGCTTAAAAAGATTTGCACTTACTATGACAGAAGTTAAGCTTACATTACTAAGTATTTGAATAAACATATATACAATAGACCAGAAAAAAATTAATCTTATACATAAATCAGAGCCCATGATGTTTTTTTCAAGGAGAAGAATCAACCAGTGTCACAATTAGATGATTAAGTGAAGGAAGGAAAAATTTGATTCTGTAATCATAATATACAACTTTTGCATTGGCTTGCATGGATTGGGGATACCAGCAAAGAAAATGAATTTCTCACTATGGCATGAACTTACCTGTCCCATTAGCAATCTCATTCGCTGAGCACGGTGTGCAATAAGAGCAACAGGCTGCCTTTTCTTCCTGAGGGGATTTCCTGTATCCAGGACCACAACCCTCACTGCAGGCAGAGTGAATTGGCTGAGGACAAGCACATATGTGTCGTAATTGTTTAGACTTTACATAATGCTCCAACAATCCATAGTTTTAAAATATTGAATTATTAGAATTGAAGCTAGAGGGGGGACTAAGATGGCGACAGGGCAGTAGGGAAACACCACAGCTCTCCCCAACCAAAAAGAGGGTTCACGTTCTATCACTTAATCTCCCCAAGAGACCGGCAACAACAAAAAGACAAACATCCAGAGAAAACAGAAGGAGGAAAAAAACAAAATAAGAGAGAAAAAGAAGAATTTCAGACAAGAGAAAAGCGAAGACCCCTCCCCCAATCTTTACTGGCCACACTGCAGCGCGTGAAGCCGCTGCCAGCCCAGCCCAGTGGGGGCTGACAGAGTTCTAGAGACACAGGGGTTTGTCTGCAGGTCACCCACACAGAAGCCACCTGAGGTACCGATGTTGGACCTGCTGATTGCTATGAACAGAGAAACCTCTGAGCCAGGAGCTTGCATAAAAATCCCACCCTCACCCCTCACTGTATATCTGAGCAGAGAGGTTCCATTCCACCAAATCCACTCTGCACGACTCCAGGAACCCCAGTGCTACACGGTACACCCACAGAACACCAGAGCAGAAGAACTGCAAGGAACCAGTGCTGATCCAGAGAGCACAAACAGAGACAAACCCCAGTGCTCAGTGCACTGAGGGGCCCCTCCCTTACCTCTTGGGCAGAGGCTGCCCACCCTACGGCGCAGACCTGAACAGCATCAACTGAGACAGAGACAGAAGAGAAACATGCAGAGTGACCACCGCCCATCCCAGCCCACAACCACCTCAACTGAACTCTGATTGCAACAACAACCAATGACCTACATCACACAGAAACAGCTACTAGCCCCAGGGTGAGTACCCTACAGGGGACAGTGTATACCTCAAGGGAGACCACAGCTGGTGGGAATCCCTAGACCCCTACCCAGCCTCCCTATCCCAACATCTGGACCACAGGACCCACTAAAAATGGGAACTTTTCGAGAGCTCCACCAGCCCATGGAGCACACTCAGCTGGCCAGGCTAGAGCAAGAGTGCCCCCGGAAGGGACTTTAAATGCACAAGCAAGGAACACTGCCACTGGGTCCAGACACCCAACAGTGGAAGAAATTTGAACTGTGAATTCCAGGCTGCATAACCTAGGCAGGATACACAACAGCACAAGTCCAACCGGCGTGCCCCAGGCTAGGGATGGGACCCCGCCTGGGAATCCAGTGCCTGAGAAACACAACCAATTTCTCCCAACTGAACTCAGAAACTGAGCATATGCCTCAGCAGAGGGGAGAAAAACAGGGAACTGCACCCCCAGGGAAGCACGCCTGTGACAGCAAAAGACCCGAGGGGTCAGGACAAGAGAAGCCCAATCCGCACCAGAACCTGACCCATATATTCTAGGCTGGGAATTGGACAACACAGGCCACGAGCATCTGATAATAGTCATGATCTTAGGCTGGTAAGGTGGCTCAGCAGTAGAGTGCTTGTCTTGGGTGCATGAGGCCGTGGATCTATTACTCAGCACCACATAAGCAGAAAGGGCCAGAAATGGTGCTGTGGCTCAAATGGTAGGGTTCCAGCCTTGACCTGAAGAGCTGAGGTACAGCACCCAGGCCCAGAGTTCAAACCCACAACCGGCCAAAAAAAAAAAAAAATATCAGGAGCCCATAGCAGACTCCAACTTCTGGAAGAGTGCATCCAGCACATCCGATCTCGACAAGAGCACCTGTAGGAGCAAACAGGAGCAGTCTAGGCTGTTCAACACTTCTAAAGGTGGGAACTGCCAGTGATCTACAGCAGAGAGCCGAGAACCCCTATGTGGTTCAGAACAACAACTGGAGGTTGGCCCCTAACAGAACTGAGATCAGGTACAGACTCTCTCTACCAGCACAGAAACAGCAATCAAGCAATGACAAACACCTATTGAACAAAACAAAATTTCAGATTAGTCTCCAATAATCCCTGAATCCCTGCAAAATCACAGAGAAAAATTACAAGGTTTATCAATACCCAGGATAGCAAGCTATCTCCAAAAGCAAGCAGCCACCCAGGGGAGAGCTCCAGTGGGAGCAAACAGGAATGGAAGACAAAAGCTACATCCAAGAGATGCTGTAGGCAATGACTCAAGAAATAAAGTGAGAAATAGACCAGAAATTGAAAGAGCACAGGTTCGAAATATTGAAAGAGATGCAGGATATCCAACAGGAGATGCAAGCAAAAATAGAGGCAGACCACACCTCGCTAAGAGGTGAGATTAGTGCCAAAATAGAAGCATACACTCCTCATTAAGAGGTGAGATTAGGACTTTGAGAACCAATATTGAATCCATAAATGAGTCCATTTCCTCCATGCAAACCACAATGGAAGCCACAGATAATAGAGAGAACGAAATGAAATGTAGAGTGTTAGATACCGAAGACAGAATATACCAACTGGACCAAAAATTTACAGATATGGAAAAATCACATAAATTATGCCGAAGGGAAATTCAAGAGTAGGCAGATAGTGCCAAGAAATTTAACCTTCGTATAATTGGAGTAGACGAAGGTGAGGAATATCAAAGCAAGGGAATGCAACAGCTATTCAACAAGATAATCAGTGAAAATTTCCCCATCTCAAAAAAGAACATTTTACCTACATGACAGAAGCATATAGAAAACCTAACAAGCAAGATCCCAGGAGAAACACTTCTAGACACATTATAGTAAAAATGATAGATCTGAATAATAAGGAAACAATCTTGCATGCAGCAAAAATGAAGAAAGAGTTCTACTACAACGGGAAAAAATTAGAATCACTGCAGATCTCTCCACACAAACACTGAATGCAAGAAAGGCCTGGGAAAGTACCATAGGAGCCCTGAGAACAAACAACTGCCAACCCAGACTGATGTACCTGGCAAAGATAGCATTCACATTCGATGGAGAACTGAAAATTTTTAATAGCAAAGAAAAACTAAATGAATACAGAAACATTAAGCCAGCATTACAAAGAATACTAAGAGGGGGAACACAACCTGAAGGATGCAACCGGGAACAGGGACCTGTACCCAGACAGGCAGTAATAGACGTCTAACTGAGCAAACACAGGAGGAAAGGAAAGAAGAAAAACAGGGAATGACAGGGACCACAATGCATCTCTCTATACTGTCTCTTACTATTAACAGGCTTAATTCGCCAATCAAAAGAAAAAGAACTGCAGACTGGATCAGAAAACATGACCCATCCATCTGTTGCCTTCAGGAGACCCACTCCTCAGCCAAACATACAAACAAACTCAGTGTGAAGGGTTGAAAAGGATCTACCAATCAAATGCCCCCAGTAAGAAAGCAGGTGTATCAATAAAGCAGGTGTAGCAATCCTGATATCTGACAAAATGAACTTTTTATTGAATTCAATGCACAAAGACAAGGACAGACACAACATACTAATACAGGGAACAATCCAAGAGGAGAATATTACTATCATCAACTTACATTCCCCAAACATTGGTGCACCCAAATATGTTAGGCAAATACTCTCAAACTTACAGAATAAAATAGATCCCAATCTGACAATACTAGGAGACTTTAATGCCCTACTCTCACCAAAGTTTATGTCTACCAACCAGAGGATTGGCAAAGAAGCTACCGAATTAAGTGAGGCCATACTTCATGTGGAACTAACTGACATCTACCGAGTATTTCACCCTGAAACAACAGAGTACACATTCTTCTCAGCAACTCATGGAACTTTCTCCAATATAGACCATATCAAAGTTCATGCAAGGAACTTAAGCAAATACAAGGGGATCAACATAATCCCCTGTATCCTATATGACCACAATGGAATCAAACTAGTTCTCAATAACAAAGCATACCGCAGAAATTACTCAAATACATGAAAATTGAACAGTACATTTCTAAGCAATGCCTGGGTAACGGAAGAGATCAAAGATGAAATTTAAATATTCCTACAACTCAATGATAATGAAAAACACATCACAAAGAAACTTGTGGACACAGCAAAAACTGTCCTGAGGGGCAAATTTATTGCCCTCAGTGCCCACATCAAGAAAATAGAGACAGACCAAGTAAATAATCTCATGTTGCAATTAAAACAGCTAGAAAAATAAAGAAAAAATGGAACCTAAATTTACTAGATGGAGCCAGATAACCAAACTAAGAGTGGAGATTAATGAAATAGAGAATCGAAGTCATAGCCAAAATTAACCAAACAAAAAGCTGGTTCTTTGAAAAATAAACAAAATTGATGGACCACTGGCAAGATTAATTTAAAAAAAGAAGAGAAGAAACCCATATTAACAGGATTAGGGATGCCATGGGAAAAATCACAACACATACCCAAGATATCCAAACAATTTTAACTGACTACTTTCAAAAGTTATACTCTCTAAAGAAAGAAAACCTGACAGAAATGGGTGCATTTTTAGAGAAACACAAGTTGCCAAAACTGAGCAAAGAAGTTAATCAATTAAATAAGCCAATGTCCTACAACAAGATACAAGAAGCAATCAGAAGTCTTCCAACAGAGAAAAGCCCAGGACCAGATGAATTCACAAGAGAATTCTTAAAGACCCTTAAGATCCTTAAAGAAGAAATAATACCCATATTCCTCAAGCTCTTCAAAGAAATAGAGAAGGAGAGAGCTATCCCAAACTCATTCTATGATACCAATATCACCCTCATCCCCAAATCAGGCAAAGACCCAACTAAAAAAGAGAATTACTGGCCAATTTCCTTGATGAACAGATGCAAAGATACTTAACAAATTTCTAGCTAATAGAATCCAGAAAAACATTAAAAAATCATACACTACAAAGAAGTAGGCTTCATCCCAGAGATGCAGGGATGGTTAACATAGGTAAGTCAATAAATGTAATCCAACACATCAACAGAGCCAACGTCAAGAATCACATGATTATCTCCACAGATGCAGAAATGGCCTTTGATAAAATTCAACATTCATTCATGCTAAAAGCTCTGGAGAAAATAGGAATAGAAGGAACGTTTCTTAAAACAATAAAATCCATTTACTACAGACTAATAGCCAATATTATACTTAATGGGGAAAAGTTACAACCAATTCTCCTAAAATCAGGCAAAAAGGCAAGGATGCTTTGTCTCTACTCTTCTTCAATATAGTCCTGGAACCCTTAGCCAGGGCAATAAGGCAAGAAAGAGACACTAAAGGGATCCACATAGGAAAAGAAGTTAAACTATCCCTTTTTGCAGATGACATGATACTATAGATTCACGATCACAAAAACTCCATCCCCAAACTCTTAGAAATCATAAATCACTTTGCCAAAGTAGCAGGATACAAAATCAACCCACAAATATCAGTTGTCTTCCTGTACACTGACAATGTACAAGCAGAGTGGGAAATAAAGGAAGCAACCCCATTCACAATAACCTCCCCCAAAATGAAATATTTAGGAACTAACCTAGCCAAAGATGTAAAAGAACTATTTAATGAAAACTATAAAAAGTTAAAGAAAGAAATTACAGAAGACACTAGGAAATGGAAAGACCTTCCATGCTCTTGGATAGGCAGACTTAATATAGTGAAAATGGCAATACTGCCAAAATTAAAATACAAATTCAATGCAATTCCTATTAAAATCCTAATGACATACATCTCTAAAATATAGAAAATAGTCCAAAAATCCATGTGGAACAACAAAAGACCTAGAATAGCCAAAACAATTCTAGGGAATAAAGATAACATGGAAGAGATATCCATGCCAAACCTCAAGCTCTATTATAGAACCATAATAACAAAGACAGCATGGTACTGGCACAAAAACAGACTCGAAGTGCAAAGGAATAGAATAGAAGTTCCAAAAATAAAACCACAGGCCTCCAGTCAGCTGATATTTGACAAAGTAGCCAAAGATATACAATGGAAGAAACACAATCTCTTCAACCACTGGTGCTGGGAAACTGGGTGGCCACATGCAGAAGACTAATAGTGGAACGCAGTCTATCAAGATGGATTAAAGACCTTAACATTAAACCAGCATCTCTGAAACTATTGCAGGACAGAGTAGGAGAGACACTTGAACTTATAGGCACAGGAAGGAAATTCCTGAACAGAGTCCCAGGGTCACAACAAATTGGAAAGAGACTCACCAAATGGGACTACCTTCAAATAAAAAGCTTCTGCACAGCTAAAGCTATAACAACCAAGCTAGAAAAGCAACCATCTCATTGGGGAAAAAAATTTACCCGCAATATATCAGAGAAGGGGTTAATATGCAGTACATACAGGGAACTCAAGAAACTAATTCCTTCCAAACCTAACAAACCAATTACTAAATGGGAAAGGGAACTAAAGTGAGACTTCTCAGATGAAGAGATAAAAATGGCAAAGAAATGTTCACCATCGCTAGATGTGAAGGAAATGCAAATAAAGACAACACTGAGATGCCACCTTCCCCAGTCAGAATGTCCCACATCCTCAAGGCAGCCAACGACAAACGCTGGAGGGGATGTGGAGAAAGAGGAAACCCTATTACACTGCTGGTGGGACTGTACACTTATACAACCACTTTGGAAAGCAGTCTGGAGGGTCCTCAGAAAGCTAAATATTGACCTCCCTTATGACTGAGTCATACCACTTCTAGGCATCTATCCCGAACAACAGGAACCACTATACAAGGACACATGCACCTCCACGTTTATTGCAGCACTGTTCATAATAGCCAAGATATGGAAACAAACCAGATGTCCCACCACAGATGAATGGATGCAAAACTTGTGGTATGTATACGCAATGGAATATTATGCAGCCATTAGAAATGACAAAATAATGGCATTTGCAGGGAAATGGATAGAGCTAGAAGAAATCATGTTGAGCGAGGTAAGTGAAGAGCATAGAAACAAATGGTACGTGGTCTCCCTGATTAAGTGGCTGTTAAATACAAAATGTTAGGTGATATGACAAAATTAACAGGACTTAAGAATCAAAGGACTTCCACTCATCTGGGCGAATCACTACTAAATAACCCCGTGCTGCTGATCACATGTATGGTATATTTGTGTACACTGGAGGAGAACCAGGAAGATGACACAGACTAGATGGAATCAGGAAAAAACATGTAACAGGGATCAATCAACTGCACTGGACATTAACCAAAGTGAACTAAACAACTTAATGGCAGTGATGGGAGGGAGAGAACAAGTGGGAAAGAGGGAACAGCTGATGCTATGCAAAACAAATGAAATGTACATACCCTCCAATGTGGAAGATATAACTGTATCGCAAAGCACATAGAACTCATAAATGTTATAGACCATGATAGACAATTTGTTCCAAGAAAGTTAGAACATGTTTGTGACTTTAACTGAGCATCACTATCCCACAATACTATGCAATTTGGCAAATTATGTAACCACTTAAACACAATAAAAAATTTGAAAAAAATATTGAATTATTAAGTGTTTTATTTCTATACACATAAATGATTTAAATGCTGTTATAGATTGCAAATCACATAATTACAAAAGTACTATGTGTTACAACCTTGATCTATAGCCTGTGGAACTATTGAAAAGTGTGAGACCTTTAAATGTAGAGCTTAATGGTGAGAAAGTATGTTCCAGTGTCCAGCCCTATGGAACTTCCTTGAAGTCATGTTATTATATGTTGTCTCCTACTCATCTGTGAAATTGTGAAGTGCAAGAAGGAAGAATACTCTTTGAAGCTTCAAAAGTGTGCTGTAATATAGGGCACAGACCTCCCCTTTATAGGATATGTGAACTCCATGCACGTAGTATTGTCTTAGTTTTCCAGTGCCCATGAAGTGAGAATCTTCTCACATAGCCTAATTGAAGGACTCCTCTCACCAAAGATGCTTAACCAATTAACCATTGAATGAAACCTCCACAGAAGGGAGAAAAATAACCCTTTCGCCACACTAAGTGATTCCTTGGGTACTTTTTCATAGTGTTAAAAACTTGTAAAGAAATATGCATTTTATGAGAGTTCCGGGAAGATGGCGGAGGAGAAGCTGGAGTCTAAACAAGCTCTCACATAGAAAGCAGTTTTAGAGTTCCAGTGAACAGTCCTAAGCCAGAGAATCACACCAAGTGTGTCATGACAGGCCAGAGAGTCAGGCCAGAGAGAGGAAATCCAGGCAAGGAGACACATCTGAGTTCTTGCCAGGAGCCACTGCAGCTGCGGCAGCGGTGGCGGTGGTGATCGCAGGCGCCATACCTGAGCCACAGAGAATCCAGGACGAAGGAGCCAGACGCAGCGGGCGAGCGGATTCTACTCAATACCAGCAAGAACCGACAAAGAGCGGACATCTTCATCCTGCAGTTCGTAGACCAGAGATGACCCAGGAACCAAGACTCAGCATGAGTAGAAGCCTGACATCCTCATTCCTTCTCAGGGAGCAGAGGAGGGAAGGCCACCCCCCCCCCCCCAGTACCAGAGATCTCCATCTTGGATACCGACAAAGCTCGACGGAGCTGCTAGCTCCAACTCAGGCCTTGGAATAAAGCTAGAGTCATTTAGCAGGTCACAAGAACTTAATGCTGTGACCTGCCAGACTCAGCTCCACCCAGGGAAAAGTCACCCAGCTCGGGCACCAGCCCTAAGAGTGGCTTTCTTCACTGGGTAATCAGAGCCAGAGGCTGCCCCTCCCTCTAGCAGCCTCAACAATCAATTGAAATTCAGTAAACAGAAACCCTGAGAATGGCTCCAGGCTGGGCTCTGTGAGGTTTTCACAAACTAGCCCCAGGGAAAAGCTACTGTTTTATGAAAGGCCTCAACTCTACCCAGAACCTAGCCTCATCACTGCATCCACCTCTTTTGTGATACTCAAAGCAGATCTGCCTCCCATTGAACTAGCCTGGGAGGAGGATCACAAAATCCTGAGTAAAGCAGAGCATTTTTCTGCCTGTTCAAACAAACTGACTTAAGAAACCAACCAAGCCACAGGACCAAAAGCAGACCAGAGACTCCAACAAGAGGCTGGTTATGGACACAAGGGAGATACAGGATTTTGCCCACCATTCGCAAAAAAATCAAAGAACTTTTTTTTCTTTTTTGTGTACCTTTTATAAAAAAAATTCTTTTTAACTTTTTTTTTAATTTTTAATTTTTGCCTTTTTTGAAAAAAAATTGTTTTCCAGTAACATTTTTTTCCTCTTATAATTTTTATTTTAGGGTACGTGAATGTGAGTTTTTCTTTTTTTTTAGTTTTCTTTCTCTTTTTTTTTTCTTTTTAAATTATCTTCTTGTTTTTTGTTTAGCTATACTGAACTTCTGATCTCTTTTCTTCCTTTCAAATCCTTTTCACCTTTTCCTATCTTTCATTCTTCTTTGTAAGACTTAATTCATGTCCTGCACATCCTCAGATAATCCCGTAGTTGATTATTAGACCCTGTCCTACATTGTGTTCACACTTAATCCACAAATTATTACTCAATTCAAAACCTCTGAGACTTAAATTCCTTAATAGCAGTACTACCTCTTTATACATATATAATATTGGAGGTATTTTTATTTTTAAGTTTTTCACATCTCCTTTATATCCCTCCCCTTCTCTCATTATATTCACGTTCTTCTCTGAATAGTGTGTTTTCTCTTCTGCATAATATTTATAATTTAAATTTTTCTATTTTTTTCTGGTCTCTTATCTTTTCCCTTTCTCTTTCTTCGTAACTCTCCCTGTACCTTCCCACATCACCCTATTCCTATTTTTTACCCACATCTCTCCCTAACCCTAATAATTTCTGGTTTTCCAAATTCTTTTTTGCGGTTTGTAGCCCATTAACGTATAGTTGATGATGTTGAATAGATGTATTTGTTGAACTAGATTGTATCTGTAGGCTACTGACTGTGCAAATACAGACTTTGGTTGATGCTTGCCTTAGGATATTGTTCTAGCACAAAACTGGTGCTATTTTCATCTCAAATGGGCAGAGTAAGCCGGAAAAACACAAGAAAAATGGAAATCAGGGTATCTCAACTCCCAATCTTGATAATCAGGGGACAGAACAGATAATAAATAATCCAGAGGAGAGTTCCCAAATAGCTCTAGAAACACTGCTGGCAAACATGATGAATGAAAAGATTGAAACCATACAAAGGATTCTGTATGAGTGTGACAGGGAGAGAGAGGAGGCAATCCAAAAGTTTATACAGGAATATCTTAAGCGTGAGGAAGCTACTCAAAAACTGATACAGGATTTGCATGAGCAGCTTGAGAATAATCAAAGAGAAAGGCAGGAATGGTGTGAGCAGGCTGAGAACACTCAAAGAGAACTACAGGAATCGCACAAACGGGAGGAAACTAATCAAAGAGTAATACAGGAATTGAGAGGGCAGGAAGAGAATACACAAAGATCACTAAAGGCATTCATGGAATCCATTAACAAAGAGCTGAAGGAAGTCAGAGAGACCACAAAAGGAATGCTGAATGGAACCCAACAGAAGGAATGGGAGTCCAAGGAAACCATAACCAATCAACTCAGTGATTTGAGAATAAACACTGAACACCAAATTAAGGAAGTAAAGAAGGTCATACAAGATGTAAATCAAAGCTTCAACAAAGAATTTGAAGCCAGCAAAACTGACCAATTAGAAAGAAAAGAGATAAAAACCAAAGTAGAAAGTCTAGACAGCAGGTTAGACCATGCAGAAGATCGAATCTCAGGAATTGAAGACAGCCTAGATATTATAGAGAAAGAACATACAACCATCCAAGACAAGTCCAAGAAATATGATAGATCTATCCAACACTTGGAAGACACCATCAGAAGGCCTAATCTAAGGATAATGGGTGTAGAGGAGTACCTAGAAACAGAAGTTAATGGTCTAGGAAATTTGTTTAACAGGATCCTAGCAGAGAACTTCCCAAACGTGCAAAAAGATAGGCCTATTAGGATAAAAGAAGCTTTTAGAACCCCAAATAGACGAGAATATGACATGCCACCGCCAAATTATAATCCACACAGGACCAACTCAGACCAAGGAAAAGATCCTTAAAGCTGTCAAGGAGAAAAGATTAATCACCTATAAAGGGAAACCAATTAGAATCAACTCAGATTTCTCAACAGAGACAATCAAAGCAACAAGAGCCTGGAATGATGTATGCCATGCCCTAAAAACAAACAAGTATCAACCAAGAATACTGTACCCAGCTAAACTCTCCTTCATAACTGAAGGCCAACTAAAAATCTTCCATAGCAAAGAAAAGTTGAAACAATACATCTCCACCAAATCAGCCCTACAAAAGATTCTTAAAGATGTCCTACACATAGAAAACCAACAAGACAACAATAAAGGCCAAGAAACTGCACCCAAACTGAGAATCCAATAACCATAGGAAGAACCCAGTTTTCACAGCCCCCAAGAAGGTGGATAACATGGCAGAATCCCAAATACCTCTCAGTCTTATATCTTAACGTTAACGGATTAACTCTCCAATTAAGCGACATAGACTGTCTAGTTGGATTAAAAAACAAGACCCTTTTATCTGTTGCCTTCAGGAGTCACATTCTAGCCCGTAAAAACAAACACATTTTCAACGTGTGGAACAAAATCTACAAAGCCAACGGCCCCCATAAAACAGGCGGGAGTTGCAATCCTAATACCAGATAAAATGAACTTCAAATTAAAATTCGTGAAAAGAGATACAGACGGTCGCTACATACTAATTAAGGCATCTCTCTTTCAGGAGGATATTACAATTCTAAATATGTATTCTCCAAACAATGGAGCACCCAAATTTATCCAAGAAACACTACTTTCCCTCAAATCGCATATAGATCCAAAGACATTAACTGTTTGGGATTTTAACACACCACTCTCCCCACTAGATAGATCAACTCGGCAAAAACTCAACAGAGAAACCGGAGATCTAAACAACTGCATAGATCAACTAAATTTAACTGACATCTACCGAATCTTTCACCCAGCAGCATCAAAATACACATTTTTCTCAGCAGCACATGGAACATTTTCTAAAATAGACCACATTTTAGGCCACAAAGCAAACTTGTCTAAATTCAGAAACACTGAAGTTGTACCTTGCATTCTCTCTAACCACAAGGAAATAAAATTAGAACTCAACACCAAACGCCACTAAGGAAAGTCCTGTATCACATGGAGGCTGAACAACACACTGTTGAATCACGAGTGGGTCATGAAAGGGATTAAAAAGGAAATTCAAATGTTCCTGCTATTCAACAAAAATGAACACATAAATTACAAGCTCCTCTGGGACACAGCAAAGGCAGCACTCAGAGGCAAGTTATAGCTCTGAGCTCCTACATCAACAAATTGGAAAGATCTACAACCAAGAATTTAATGACACATCTAAACCTCCTTGAAAAAGAGCAGCAAGATAAACCCCAATCCAGTAGACGGAAAGAAATAATTAAAATTAAATCAGAATTAAATGAATTAGAAGCAAAAAAAAATATAGAAAGAATCAACAAAACAAAGAGTTGGTTCTTCGAAAAAATTAACAAAATTGACAGACACTTAGGGAATTTTATCAGAAAAAGAAGAGAATAAACCCAAATAAATAAACTCAGAGATGAGAACGGAAACATCACCACGGAAACAACCAAGATTCAGAACATTATAAGGGAATACTTCTCAAAACTTTATGCTAATAAGTTTGAGAACTTGACAGAAATGGACCTTTTCCTAGCAAATATTGACATGCCAAAACTAAAAAAAGATGAGTTAAACCATCTTAACAGGCCCATATCAAGCATTGAAATAGAAACAGCAATAAGAGACCTCCCAGCTAAGAAAAGTCCAGGACCAGATGGTTTTACAGTGGAATATTACAAGGCCTTCAAAGCAGAGCTCACACCAATACTCCTCCAACTCTTCAATGAAATTGAAAGAGAAAGTTCACCACCCAACACCTTCTATAAAGCCATCATCACACTCATCCCTAAACCAGGCAGGGACTCATCAAAGAAAGAGAACTATGGACCCATTTCTTTGATGAACATTGATGCAAAACTTCTCAACAAATTTTGGCCAATCGACTTCAACAATTCATCCAAAAAATTATACACCTGGATCAAACAGAATTCATTTCAGGGATGCAAAACTGGTTCAATATACGCAAATCAATTAATATTATTCATCACATAAACAGGAGCAAGAATAAGAATCACATGGTTATCTAAATAGATGCAGAAAAAGCATTAGACAAGATCCAACACTCCTTTATGATGAAGGTTTTGGAAAAATTAAGAATCAATGGAACATTCCTCAATAAAATAAAGGCTGTCTATGACACACCTACAGCCAGTATTATACTTAATGGTGAAAAACTAAAGCCATTTCCTCTAAACTCAGGAACAAGAAAAGGAGGTCCACTATCTCCACTTCTCTTCAATCTAGTATTAGATTGCCTAGCTTCAGCAATAAGACAATATGCAGACATAAAAGGGATCCAAATAGGGAAAGAAAAAATAAACTTCTCCCTCTTTGCAGATGACATGATCTTATATTTAAAGAATCCCATAGACTCCACTCCCAAATTACTCAAGCTGATTCAAAACTTTGGCAAAGTAGCAGGGTATAAAATTAACCCCCCAAAATCAATGGCTTTTCTGTATACCAACAATGAGAAAAGTGGGGTGAAATTAGGAAAGCAACTCAATTTGTAATAGCCCCACAAAAAATAAAATACCCAGTAATTAACTTAACCAAAGAAGTGAAGGATTGCCATGATGAAAACTTTAAAATCTTGAAAAAGGAAATCAAAACAGAATTTAGAAAATGGCAAAACCTCCCATGCTCCTGAATTGGAAAGATTAACATCGTGAAAATGGCAATTCTTTCCAAGGCTACCTATAAATTCAACGCGATACCTATCAAAATTCCAACCTCACTCTTCAAGGAAGTAGAAGAGGCAATCCAAAAATTCATATGTAACAATAAAAGACCCCAAATAGCAAAAACGCTCCTCAACGGAAAGAACACTGCTGGAGGAATATCAATACCAAATTTCAAACTCTACTATGAACCCATAGTAATCAAAACAGCTTGGTATTGGCATAAGAACAGACCTCAGGACCAATGGAATAGAAATGAAAACCCAGAAATGAACCTACAGACCAATAGCCATCTAATCTTCGATAAGAGAGCTAAAACAATAGAATGGAAGAAAGAAAGCCTCTTCAGTTAATGGTGCTGGCAAAATTGGTTAACTACTTGTAGAAAACTAAAGCTAGATCCTTATATATCACCCTGCACCAGAATCAACTGCAAATGGATCAAAAACCACGAAGTCAAATCAGACACTCTGAAAACATTACAGGATGGAATAGGAGAAACCCTAGGTCTCCTTGGCTCAGGCCGAAATTTTCTGAATAGAGACCCAGAAACACAACAAATCAAAGAAAGGTTGGACAAATGGGATTGCATGAAGTTGCAGAGCTTCTGCATGGCAAAGGACATAGCTAGCCAGATCAATAGAAAGCCCACGTATTGGGAGAAGATCTTCACTAGCCATACAACAGACAAGATTCTCATATATAAAATATACTTGGAAATCAAAAATTAAAACACCCAACAACAAATCCTCAAAGAAACAACTGCCCAATAAATAAGTGGGCTAATGACTTAAAGAGAAACTTCTCTGAAGAAGAAAGAAGGGTGGCCAATAGACACATGAAGAAATGCTCAACGTCCCTAGCCATACAAGAAATGCAAATCAAAACAACATTGAGATACCACCTCACTCCAGTTAGAATGGCAAAAATCAACAACAGATGCTTGAGGGGATGTGGACAGAAGGGAACCTTACTTCATTGTTGGTGGGAATGTAAACTTGTTCAACCACTTTGGAAAGCAGTATGGAGGTTTCTCAAAAGACTTCACATAGAACTCCCCTATGACCCAGCAATCCCACTTTTGGGCATTTACCCAAATGTTTACAAACAAGACCACACTAAAGCTACCAGCACAACTATGTTTATTGCAGCATTATTTACCATAGCAAAGATATGGAACCAACCCAGATACCCCTCAGTAGATGAATGGATCAAGAAAATGTGGTACATATTCACAATGGAATTCTATGCCTCCATCAGAAAGAATGACATTGCCCCATTTGTTAGGAAATGGAAAAACTTGGAAAAAATTAAATGAAGTACGCCAGGCCCAAGGAAACATAAGTCCCATGGTTTCCCTTATTTGCAATATCTAGTATATGTATGAGTCGATCGGAAAAGGTCAGATAATGTGATGTTAGGAAAATGAACCCTTAGATATTTATTTTAATGGTTTTTTTCTTTCATGCATTTCTAAAGCATTTATAAGGTTATCTCTTTGTTGCTTTGTATGTCCCTCCCCCACAGTATAACCCCTGCTTTCACTATATTTGATGTCAGTATAACTTGTGGAAGGGAATGGGAAAAACAAGTCGTTTAAGGGTACAGGTGGACCTGTTGCAACAATGAGAAGTACAAGTTGTCATATCGAAAACGAGCTTTACAGCGTTGGTGTGGGACGGGGGGAAGGAGGGTGGATTTGGTGGGGAGGTAGGGGAGAGGCTGGGAAGGGATGTGAAGTGTAAACAAAGGAGGAGGCTGCAATGCTTGATTAGAAATGTATGCATTATCCTGCCCACGTAATTGTAACCCCTCTCTACAGTATGTTCACAAAAAAAATAAAATAAAATAAAAAATAAAAAAAGAAATATGCATTTTATGACACTATTCTAAATCCCCATTTAGAGACTGTGAATGTCTATTTTTTTTTTGTCCTAGTCCCAGGGTTTGATATAAGTACATGGTCATTTTCCAAGGGCTTTTTTCTCCTGAAGATAAGCACTCTACCATTTGACCTGAGGTTCCATCTGAGGTTTTTGATGGTCAATTGAGAAAAGAGTCTCAAAGACTCTTCTGCCCAGTTGGACTTTCAACAGATACGTAATCTTAGACCTGAGGATATCTTTCTCCTGAGTAGATAGGATTACAGGCATGAGTCACTAGTGTCCAGCCCTGCTTTTTTGGTGGTTAAATGAAAATAAGCATCTCAGAGAAGATTCTGCTTAGACTGCCTTCCAACCATAATATTTGTATCTCAGTCACCTAGTTAGCTAGTATTACAGGAATAGGTTGCGGGCATCCAATCAGATATACATTTTAAGGCTGAAATTTTCTTATATGTCATCCAACCAGATATACATTTTAAGGCTGAAATTTTCTTACTTATATGTCCTTAAAATCATTGCAATTAAACCCAACCCACCTCTGTATTTCCTATGGCCCAGTGTACCATATCTTCAGATAAAGACATTTGATGAGCATATGGAGAAAACTTTCCTACTTTCACCTCAAGTTCAAGACCTTCTGGGAAATTCCATATGTTTACAATGTCATAGTCTGCTTCCAATTTCCTTTTGTCATCCAAAGTCACTTGATCTCCAGCAGCATTGTGAAACTGGATGTTCTTCAGAAAAGAGTGCAGCTAAAAGACATACATCATCTTATGGTGAAGTACATCCCGAGTTAAGACAGAAAACCTGAAGAAAAAAATTTCCTAATTGCCTTTAAATTTTGATGTAGAATGAAAGAATAGTAGATCCACCTAATGAAGCATTCCAGAAGAAAATCTATGGAGGAATAAAAATAATTTTGCCAAATCTTGGTCATTCAACAAAGGGGTAGATGCAATCTTTTCAAAAGAAACCAAGTCTAGAGAGTCACAAATAAGATGACTCTCAGTCGTCTAGCCAGTGTTTCCTACAACCACTAATTTTATGCATGTTGCTAATATGAACTTGGTAAAATTTTAATATTTAAAGTAGAATAAAACTAGGTCCCTCATGCAAAATGTGGATAATTCTTTTCAGCAGGTCATCCTTTGCTATTACATAAGAAACTCATAGGGAAAATCAAGGTGCATTTATACTTTTCAAAACATCTGCTATAAGGGAGGGGCCAATGCAACAGCAATATATACAAGACAATATTTTGGAAATGATCTGTACAATTTTAGGGGGAGGGGGAGGGAAAGTAAGAGAAAAATGAATGAAGGGGTAACAAGTTTGACAAGAAATGTACTTACTATCTTACTTGTGTAACTGTAACCGCTCTGTATATCATCTTGACAATAAAAAACAAGGAAAACTATCTGCTATGAATATGTTGAGGCTATTTGTAACTAAAAGAATTTATGAAACATGGAACTCACTTGATCCTTGTTATGGCCTGCTTTTCCTGAAGAGCACAAAAATACGTCCAGAGTACTTCACAGACATTTAAACAAATATTATTTGTTGCTTTTTGGAAAACATACCTAAAATTCTTAAATTTTATATGGCTTGAAAACTATCTAGGAAGTGACATTGCCTATGGGGTATGTCATCTAACACAGAAGGCCTTACCTGTGCAGGGGAAGTCACTGCCCCTTCCCTCTTTCCCACTGTTTGTGCTTCTGTTTGATGAAGAAGCAGTTCATGGAGAGCCTGGGCCACAGCATACACAGCATTGTATATATGGTAACTGTCTCCAGACAGTCGTGTCAAAAATGTGTCCAGGCAACAAATCCAAGGAGGCTTCGTGAGGACAGTTCTCCCACGTTACACAGTCTGACTCTGAATCTGAACAATTAAAAGACAGAAACCATAGCCTCACAAGGAAAAAGTCTTCTGGATATTTGAAAGGGTTAACTGCCTTGACAAAATCTGTGAATCCCAAATTCTCTGGATGATGGTGTGAAAAAATGAGAGGTACATGTAATGAACCTAGTACAAAATATTACCTCCTCATGGTGAACTCTAGCTGTGAGTTCATGATACAAACTTTTCCTTTTACTAAAAATTGCTCAATACATCTTACCATATCTAGTAAGGCTTCATTATCACCATGTATGATGAGGACGTTTGCTGAAGATTTATTAATCTGTTTATAAAGTGCCATGACTTAAAAACATATGCCAAGCCCGAGGTTGGGATTGCTAGCTCAAAGTCTACACAAATTCTATTCTTGTCCATCTCTTCTTTCAATTCAGGAAGAATCCACAAGCCATTCTCATCTTGTGAGGTCAATAGTCCAACCCAGTTCCAGATGAAATGAAGGAGTAAGGAGATCAGGGCAATGGCTATGGATGTGTCCTTTGAGGCCATCTGATACACAGCAGGAAAGTTCTTATGGTCACTCAGAGCATGATCAAAAGGCCCAAATGTAAGCTAAAGGGAATGAAAATTGGATGCTCCATGAATGAGAAGATTTCTATCCATTATGATCTCACTTATGATATGTATTAAATAACCATTTGAAGTAGGTGGAAGATAGATTTTTCTTAGTTTAAAAAATTGCTTTTAATAGTTGTACATTTCAATTTGTTCCTACAAAGCTCCTTGATCTTTATCACTATTTCCATCAACTCATTCAATCTATAGCAAATCTACCCATTCCTTGACTTTCCTAGGTCCATTTTCACACACACATCTGAATATGTATATATATCTAAATATCTATATATAGACATATACATACATATATGTGATATGTTGTATTTTCCCACACATCTACTCCATATTTCTCTGCCCCTTTGCACATCTAACAACTCTCCCCAGACAAGTTATGCTTCAATGTTCTAGTGTTAGTGTTTTATATCTCTTAGTTGATCAGAAATGTTATACCATGGGATTCCACCTCTATGTGTACCATAGTTTACAGATTAATCAAATTTATTTGTAAACGGATATGTGTGTGTCCTATATTTATTTTATATTACATGTTCATATTTTAGATTTAACTTTCACATATGAGAGAACACATGCCCCTTTCCCTTTGTGAGTCTGAGTTACATCATTCAACATAATATCTTACGTGCATGCACACACGTGTGTGTGTGTGAGTGTGTGTGTGAGTGTGTGTGTGTGTGTGTGTGTGTGTGTGTGTGTGTGTGTGTGTGTGTACTATTATAGGGGCATGAACTCAAGGCCTCGTGCACTTCCTTGGCTTTCTCCCTCAAAGCTACCTCTCTATCACTCAAACCACACATTACTTCCTGCTTTTTTTGGTTAATAAGAGATGTCTCCTTAGTAGCTAGGTTTGCAGTTAGCCATCAGGACACATCTCAACATATTGCTATACTTTAAAGTCATTTTTCCATTTCCTGATTTTTTAAGAAAATTATTGACAAGGCTTAAAAGTCCAAACAATCTCTTTGTGGCTCTAACTTTTCCAGTCCCTTTCCTAAAAATGGAAGTGTGGATCTTTATTACTTTGAATACTTACTCTTTGATATCACAAAATTTGATAGGTTCATAAATCCAGTATCTTCCTATAATTATCTTCTAACAGCTGAAATGGCACCAAATTAGATACTTCTTTATATCCCTTCACTCCTCCCACTCTCACCTGGGGAAACCTGTACAGGTTCAGCAATATACCAATCTGGGCAGATAATAATCCTGATGGTCCTGTCAGTACTGCTATAGACTTGCTCACTCTCACACAGGAGTAGTTTGGAAGGTTGTCCTTCCCAAAAAGGCTCGTGAAGGGATTTTTAAATGTTTTCCAAGCTTCCATGTGAGCATTACAGATATTAAATCCTAGCATCAAGTTATGTAAATTATGAGGATTTTCATTGATCTCTTCAATAGCAAAAGCCAAGGCCAAAACAAACTGGTAGGTGTTGAAGATAAACCTGCATAATGAGCATAGAAATTTAAAACTTATCAATTTGATGGACTAAATACTTGCTTCTCTGCCAATGAATATGTTAAAGCATTGTCCCAACTATGATGGAATGCAAATATAGTCTTTTATGGTTGTCTATGGGATTAAGGACATGAAGGGAATTTGTCATGCATAAGATTAAGAAACTTAAGAGAGAGCTTGCTTATTCCCCATTATCACATGCACCACAGCAAACACTAATGTTGCCCATTAAACATGGAATAGTCTTTCATGAGACACCAAATTATTCTCTTGCGAAGATAATTAGAGTAACTAGCTCCACTGTGTGAAAAATTGTGTGTTTTCGGTCACCCAGTTTATCTTATGTGGTTATAAGGCAGGCTGGGCTAAGTAATACATCTTCAATAGTCATTTAAGGAAGATTCTATATTAAGTTTCTCTAACTAACAGACCTGACATATTGAACAGCTCTTCCTACAATATCAGCCAGAAGAGAGCTCAAATACCAGGTGAAGGAATTTTATTCTTATTTATGTAATAAAACCAGCGGGATGAATCTAACTGCAAGCACATCATAATGGAGAAAGAAATCTCCAACATGAAAAGTAATGAAAGAATTGTAAGCTTTACATTGAAATCCAAAGATTCAAGGCCACCATTGTAAAATGCAGTAATCTCTATTACCTTCCCAATATTGTTATTTTGAGATTCTAGAAAGACTACAGAGGAATAAAGAGAATCAACACTTTGCTCGCTCTCTCTCTCTCTCTCTCTGTTATGTCTGTGCAATGGTGTGAGTATGTGTACACACACATTCTAAAGAAATAATATTGAATCAATACATATTGTTTTAAAAGGAAATAATGGAGGCAAGAAAGAAATTCAAATGTGAGGCTTAACTTGTTTAACACATGGTGTACACATATTTGAAATTTCAATTTGGAAGCCTATCATGTTAATGATGTCTTCTAAACAGAAACAAATAGTAAGCTTGAATAAAGTCTAATTGAACATATGCATATGTAGGAGGAACCTGAAAGTAAGAATGAAGACATGTGGAAAATGATTGGTCAAAAGCTGACAACACTATTTTGAAAAAGAAAATATTAGTGTATTGAGGATTTAGTAAATGGTTGAGAATGACAAAAAGTTAAAATGCTTGTTCTAAAAAGCAATGGCAGAATTTAAATTTCCTAATGTAGACAATGATAGAAATATGAGATATCTAGATATGAAAGCTTAATCAAATGTTTGACCACAACACATAGTCGTGTACAGAAGCTACAAATGGAACTCATAACACATAGGTATTTCTCTGTTTTCCTAATGGCTGACTCCTCAGTAGAATCCATAGAATCCTGGAGAGCATGGCAGACAATCTTTAAAATATTAGGGACAAAAATGGATAAATTGTGTACCAAGATTACTGTTGCCAGCAAAGACATCCATTAGAAGTCAAGGATAAAAGGGTAAAGATATTCCCAGACAAGTACAATTAAAAGAATATACTTCCACACACCTGTTCCACAAAAAAAAAAAAAAAAAAAAACTATTCTAATGTCAACCAAATTTAATGCCCATGTAACATGACCACTTTGTGAGAAAATCAGAATGGGGTAGACAGCTGTTTGAAGAAGTTTTTAAATGTGAAATGCTAAATGTTTATGGAACCACTGTATACAAAAATAAACAGTTATTTTTACATAGTTAACAGAAAAGCATTCTGTCCAAAAGATTGAACCATTGATGAGTAATAAAAATGTTCAAGAATGTATAAAACCTACTAGGCAAAGGGGCTATAAAACTTGTTGAAAATACTCTAACATTGTAAATGTGCTAGCAAAATCACACACACAACTTTTATGCAGAGAGAAAAATTGTTAATATAATTATATCTTGTAATTACTGTAGAATATAAAATTGGATATCCACTATTACAAATGATAAGAGGAATATAATGCAGTTGCAGTTCCTGTTTGTCTTTAACATTTCATCTTAATATATTAAATGAAAGATTTAATTTAAAATTAAATTAAAAGATTTCATTATGACATTTCTGAACATTCATTTATGGACTTTGATCATAGCCCTCTATTGCTTGTATGTTTATTTTCTGTTTTTATTATATCCTCCTCATCCCAGATAGTTGTTATTCCAAAATAGCTTCCTGTCATCTATTTTCAGCCCAGTAATTACCAGAAAATATATAGCAGCAAATGAAAGCTCGTAATCCAGTAATCAAAAGACACTACTATTGAACTTCCTTCATAACCACTGAAGGAGAGAAAAAGTGGAAGAAACTTCAATTAACATGGAGAACAAATTACATAATAGCAATAAGGAGCTCTGACCTGTCAACAATGACTGCAAAGGTAAATGCATGAAATTCTACCTGTAAAAGCTAAAATGGCTGAATGAATAAAAACTCAAGGCCAAAGGAAACGTTGATGCCAAGAAACTCCCTTCACCATCAATGGCCCTCAGTGAGTATAAGAAAGGTCAGTAAATACAAATGAAATACAAAAGAAAGTAGGAGTGTCTATAACATATCCAATAGACTTTAATCAAAGCAATGAAGTGACATTTTGTAATGTAATGATGAAGATATCAAATTTACAAGATGAAGTAGCAATTCAAAATGTGTATTTACATATTATACAATCACTAAACTATGTTAAGCAGACTTTGATAGTCCTCAATATAATAGTAGGTGAAGATTTTATCAATGGATCATTCAGACAAAATCAACAGGGAAGCAGTAGAGTTAAATTTCACACTTGATCAGAAGATCCTTACATACACCAGCAGAACACCTCATTGAACTTCTGAGTAAAACTTCTCTCCAAACAAACAATCATGGGATGGGACACAAAGCCATCCAGATTTTAAAAATGTTGAAAGTATATTGAGCATATATACAAACATATATAGTAAGGATAGAAATTAACAAGGAAGGGGCTGGGAACGTGGCTTGGTGGTAGAGCGCTTGCCTTGCATGCATGAGGCCCTGGGTTCGATTTCTCAGCACCACATATGCAAAAAGAAAAAAGCCAGAAGTGGTGCTGTAGCTTAAGTGGTAGAGTGTTAGCCTTGAGCTGAAGAGCTGAAGGACAGAGCCCTGGCCCAGAGTTCAGGCACCACGACTGGACCCCCCCCCAAAAAAAAAGAAATTAACAAGGAAAATAAGCATATAACCAGAAAATTACATGAATTATCCATTAACCAAAATTAAGTAGTAAAATAATAATTAAGAGTATTCAATTTAATTACATGATTAATGCATGATAAAGTGAATTGTTTTCAAGGCAAATTTCAAGAAATAAACTGTTCCTTGGAACAAATGAAAATGAAAACCATATGGGTATAGAAAAAGGGGAATAAAAGGAAAACATAACCTTTCCTATAATTAAAGAGAACAGATAATTAGCTGAAGCACCTGCACTGCATCTGAAGGAACTAGAAACAAGGTGATTTTTTATTGTACTCTTTTCTGTTCTTCTTTTTCCTCTTTTTTCATTTTTTCCTTTCCCTTTTTCTTTGGTTTAATCCCCTCTTGTCCTGTTTGTTATTCCTCTACCCTCTGTTTTGCATATAAGCTTATCTAATGTGTGGAAGAGAATGGGAAACAGAAAGGGTGGGACAAAAGGTGAAACAATTAAGCAATGATACACATTAGACAATATGGGAGAAACTATACCCTTTGTCAGTGAGAGTAGTCGGGATAGGAGAAACTGAAGGAGAATGAGGGAGGGAGTGACACTGTTCAAAAAGAAACATACTCACTAGCTTAATTATGTAACCCCTTTGTATATCATCTTTTCAATGTAATTTTTAAAAATTGAAAATAAAATAATAATGATAAAAGAAAATAAAAAAAACCTATGGCTATAGAAAATATAGGAAATGGTAAAAACTTCTGCAAGTTATTAAAAGGAATGAAATAATCAAGTAGAAACAGTGAGACAAAAGGTGTGCCAATTTAAAAGTAATACTTACTAGACACTGCTTTGGAAATGAATTTTACATCTTGGAGCAGAAGAGGAGTCAGGAGATCAAGAAGTGGGAGGAAACAAGGGGAGGAGTAACATTGTTCCAAAAGAAATGTATTCCTTACCTGACTTACATAACTATAACCTCTCTATAATCATCTTTATATTAAAATTAAATTCATAAAGAAAAGGAAATAGAGTGTGAAAACACAGTAGCAATAATCAATCAAGCAAAGAGGACGTTCTACAAATCAAAAGGTAGATAAAACTGAAGTAAATATCACGAAGAGCTTACCATCATAGAAAGAAGAATATACTCGGATGGAAACTAGATTTCTCTCTTACTTGTAGGCAGAAAACCACTCAAAAGTAGATACAAGATAAAATAATGAAACTGAGGTGTTTCTCTAGCAAAAGGATGGGATGTCAGGGTAGAGAAGACAGAGAGCATTCATGTGTGCACTTGGAGTTACCATTGCCCATCCTGAGAACAAATTAGTAAATGGAAATACAATGATGTTACTTACGGCTTGTTCTGTCCATCTCCAGAATCATCACTTTGACTGCGATTTGTTCCCAAAGTGTAAAGAGGGAAAAACCCAGCAATCATTACATCTCCATCCATGACTCACCTGCCTAGGTGAAATTCTGGCTGTCAAGTATATATATTCATAAACCTTTTTATTCATGTCTATCTGTCTTTTTATTGACAGAGAGGTGCACTGTAGTGCACCTTTCATCAAAGCCTCTGTGAATCCTCAGGAAGAATGGGTAAAACTTCCCTGGGGCTCTGCATCTGCGGCCCTGAATGCAGAGTAAAACATGAGTTGAAAACATGTTTGCAGATTCTCCTTCTTCATCCTAAGTAGTGTAATTTCCTCCAGGACCGCAGATAGTGATGCCCCAGGGATGAAGTTGTCTTTGATGTATTTGCTCTAATATCTGTGTCAAGGAACTATTTGCATCAAAGTTATTTGGGATGATGCAACCGGATTGCATCAGAATATGCCATTTCAGGTGCATGGTGAAATGGCCAAAAAAATTATGCCAGTGAGATGTCAATGAAAGATATTATTGCATCATACCCAGATGGTAAATTCACACACCTATTATCCAAAACAGCTACAGAACATTTCTGGTTGATTCAAGCAGGTTACAATCCAGATTCCATATACAGAGGTCTCTACAAATGCATCCATTTACCATTGCCTAAGGAAGCAACAATGTTCCTGATCTATTGATTGTTTACTTTGTTGTGCTAAAAGTTTTTAGTTTGATATAATCCCAATTGTTATTTCTTGTTCTTATTTACTGAGCTATTTGGAGTTTTAATCAGGAAGTTACTACCTAAACAAAATGTTCCATTTTTGTCCATATTGTAGTGCTTTATCCCAAGTTTTAGCTCTTTAGCATCAGGGTGCTGAAAAACAAAGATCATTCACAATATAGGGCATCCTTGGTACCTGGACATGGTGTCCAGGGAAGATGGCTGCAAGTGTGTGCCTAAAGAACCTCGGTGAAAGGAAGCATATAATCAGCACATGGGCTGGCCTTGTGTGTACACATGTGGGGTCTTTACACCCAGGGGTATGGCTCTCTCTCTCTCTCTCTCTCTCTCTCTCTCTCTCTCTCTCTCTGCAGCCAGCAATTGCTTCCAGGATTCTGAGTAAAGCCCTACAAAAGACAAATGCATCAAGAAAGGACACAATGGAATTATATGCTTCCATAAGACAGAATAATACTGTGCCATTCAGAAGGAAATGGAAAGATGTGGAAAAAATTATATTAAGTAAATTAAGCAATACCAACAGAGACATAGGTTGCATGGTTTCCCTCCTTTTTTCTAACTAGAATATTCATATAAGTTAAAAGTAAACAAGCTGGATGATAAAAGACAAAAAATACACTGGATGGAAAAAGACAAAAAAAATACACAAAAAACACATGATAAATTATACTGGACTCCAATAATTCACACTGTGAGACCCAAGGAGGATATTCCAAAGAGGGTCATGAATCCCAATAAGTGATTGCATATGAGTATATAAAATGATATTTATAGAAATGAACTCAAAGATTTGAAAATGAAGGTTTCGATATTTTGTTTATGTTTTCTTTGTCTTGTTTTTATTTTCTGTACATTTTGTCTTGTATGTAAGTTTAACTCTTTTGGGGAGTGTAAAGGGGGAGCATAGAAATTGTAGGACAAAATGCAGCAGAGATAATCACTAGACACTATTTTGAAAATGAACTACAACTCGTGAGCAAGTTTGGGATGGAAAAAATGGAGGAAGAAAGGGTAGGGTTGATGCTGTTCAAAAAGAAATGTATTTATTACTTGACTTACTTAACAGTAAGCCATCTGTATATCACTTTTACCATAACAATAAAAGAATTATCTTCTAAGATGAAGTATGCATCCATTAAGTGTTTGTAAGAATTAAGGGGATATTGAATTGAATTATAATTGCAGATGGTCCACATACACTCATGGCAAAAAGAGGGCATTTCTGCTCAAAATGAATAGTACAACAAAGATTTTACCTGCTATTTGAGTAAAAGATAGAGTATCTCTATGCCCCTAGAATCATTGTATGTATAGTTTGTCTTCCCTAATGCCATTAGGATATCACAGTACAACACATTGTCACTGTCACCTGGACAGGGTTAAGTCTTTTACAAGGTGTTCTAGAACTTGACTTCACAGCCCACCCTTTCTGTACACCTACCATAAGTTAGTTAACACCCAGCATATACTGAACTATCTGTTCAAAAGGTGAGTGCCAATTCTAATACCATGATACCATGAGACTCTTTACCTGCAGGAAGAACATAAGGAATAGGCTTGTGAAGTATGTGCTCAGAGAAGCATCCTTTTTGGCTGATGTCAGAACCACATGTCCATAAACAGTGGTGGTGCTAGCTGAGGCTGGTCCTGTGGAGTGTGCTGTCCACAGCTGTGGAAACTTTTCTGTGCCTCTCTTTCCTTATAAGTATAACATTCTCTGCATATAGCTTCAGTTATCTGAGGCAAGAAAGAAGGGAGACATTTTTATGAAGAGGATACCAGATTCTATCTGGAAGAAATTTCCTAACCTAGATATATACAGAGCAAGGATAGCAGAGATCAGACTGAGAAGACTCTAGTCACACAGACATATCTGGGGTTGGTTGTCCATATGTATGGAGCACCTACAGCATAAAAGCGTTATTTCTAGCACTGAGCGTAGTTTCCTAAGATGATCAGGAAACCCATGCTCTGCTGGGCTTCAGGAAATAGAGAATTCTCTTTAACTCTAGAAATCCTGAAGAGTTCAGTAGGTGTGAAGTCCTCAAAGACTCATCTAGACAGAATGAAGTTCTCAACTCCAGTTTGAACTTCATATCATAGGACCAACTCAGAAAGTAAGAGTGCTTTGGTTTCAAGGGAGGATAATTTTCCTCAGCAAGTTGATGTGTGTGTGTGTGTGTGTGTGTGTGTGTGTGTGTGTATGAGTGTGTGTGTATGTGTGTGTGTGTGTGTGTGTGTGTGTGTGTGTGTTGGACATGGGCAAGCACTAGAGGACATAAGTGTTGTGATGTGTCCTAGAACCCTGAGGTTTGGGTCTTTTTCTACAGGAAGAAGAAGACATAGAATGGTGGGTATTGTTTTCAGCTCTGGATGAGGCTGCAGCTTAAAGTTCAACTCTGTGACAAGTCATTCTCATGACAGAGAAAGGGCATCCTTTCAGAAAAGAATACAGCTACTAACAACATTTTGTCTCTGGCTTCCTCCCTAGAGTTTATCATCACTACATACTTGCCTCCTCCTTTGTTTTCCCCCTACCATTACTTCCATCCCACCTCAACAACTACCACACCCCCCTGCCGAAGTTGTAAAGTTCATTTTCAACATAATGTCTTGTACATCTCATTGTTACTATCGGTCAACTTGTATCCTTTTTTAAGCATTTTGTTTTTTCCCTTCTCCTTCCTGAATTAGAGAAGATGCAGGGCAACGACAACAAATACAGTGAAAATAGGGGTTATACCATGAGGGGAGAACATACAAAGCAACAAAAATATTACATGGCACATTATAAATACATTAGAAACTGTAGTAAGAAAGAAAAAAGATATTTGTGTCCCTATCTTGGGGTGCATTTCACTTAACATCATCATATACAGTCATATTTACATAGCTTTCGGCCTTTACTGTTTGTCCTACATATGTACTAGATATTGCAAATAAGGTAAACCGTGGGACCTATGTTTCTTTGGGCTTGGCTTACTTCACTGAATATAATTTTTTCCAAGTCTTTCCATTTCCTAACAAATGGGGCAATGTAATTATTTCTGATAGAAGCATAAAATTCCACTATATATATATATATATATATATATATATATATATGCTACATTTTCTTGATCCATTCATCTACTGAGAGGCATCTGGGTGGGTCCCATATCTTAACTATGGTAAATAATGCTGTGATAAACATACTGTGCTGATAGCTTTAGTATTGCCTTGTCTGTGATCATTTGGGTAGATGCCCAAAACTGTAATTGCTGGGTCATAGAGGAGCTCTATATGGAGTCTTTTGAGGAACTTCCATACTACTTTCCAAAGTGGTTGAACAAGTTTTCACTCTCAACAACAATGCAGTAAAGTTCCCTTCTATCCACATCCCCTCCAGCATCTGTTGTGATTAGAGATTTTGATTATAGCCATTCTAACTGGAGTGGGGTGTAATCTCAATGTTGTTTTGATTTGCATTTCTTTTATGTCTAGAGAAATAGAGCATTTCTTCATGTGTCTATTGGCCATTCTAATTTCCTCTTCAGAGAAATTTCTCTGTAAGTCTTTAGCCCACTTATTTATTGGGCAGTTGTTTCTTTGAGGATTTGTTGTTGGGGGATTAAATTTTTTGAGTTCCAGGTATATTTCAGATATGAGACCCTTGTCTGTTGTATGGCTAGTGATGATCTTCTCCCAATCTGTGGGCTCTCTATTGATATTGCTAGCTATGCCTTTGCCATGCAGAAACCTCTGCAATTTTATGCAATCCTATTTGTCTAACCTCTCTTTGATTTGTTGTGTTTCTGGATCTCTATTAAGAAAATTTCAGCCTATGCCAAGGAGATCTATAGTTTCTCCTATTTTGACCTGTAATGTTTTCAGGGTTTCTGCCTTGACTCCAAGGTCTTTGATCCATTTGGAGTTGATTCTTGTGCAGGGTGATATATAAGGATCTATCTTTAGTTTTCTAAAAGTGATAAACCAATTTTGCCAGCATCATTTACTGAAGAAGTTGGCTTTTTTCCATTCTATTTTTTATCTCCTTTATCGAAAATTAGGTGGCTATAGGTCTGTGGGTTCATTTCTGGGTTTTCAATTCTATTCCTTTTGTTGTGAGGACTGTTCTTGTGCCAGGACCAAGATGTTTTTATTATTATGGCTTTGTAGTAGAGTTTGAAAATTGGTACTCATATTCCTCCAGCACTGTTCTTTCTATTAAGTATCATTTTTGCTCTTTGGGGTATTTTATTGTTCCATATGACTTTTTGGATTGCCTCTTCTATTTTCTTGAAGAACAAGCTTGGAATATTGATAGGTACGGCATTGAATTTCTAGATAGCCTTGGGAAGTATTGCCATTTTCATGATGTGGATCCTTCCAATCCAAGAGCATGGGAGATTATTCAACTTTCTAAGTTCCGTTTTGATTTCCTATTTCAGTTTTTTTTTCCTCATAAAGATCCTTCAGTTCTTTGATTAAGTTAATTCCTAGTTATTTTATTTTTTGTTGGGCTATTATGAATGTAGTTGCTTTCCTGATTTCAGACACGCTTTTCTCAATGTTGGCATATAGAAAAGCCATTGATTTTTCAGAGTTAATTTTATACCTTGCTACTTTGCCAAAGTTTTGAATCAGCATGAGTAATTTGGGATTGAAGTCCATGGGATTCTTTAAATACAAGACCATGTCATCTGCCAAGAGGGAGAGTTTTATATAGTCTTTCCCTATTTTGATCAATTTTATGATTCCATCTCGTCTTATTGCTGTACATAGGCATCCTAATACTAAATTGAAGAGAAGTGGAGAGAGTGGACATCCTTTCCTTGTTTGCGAGTTAAGAGGAAATGGCTTTAGTTTTTAACCATTAAGTATAATGCTGGCTGTAGATTTGTCATATGCAGCCTTTATTGTATTGAGGAAGGTTCCCTGGATTCATACTTTTTCCAGAGCCTTCATCATAAAGTGGTGTTGGATCTTGTCAAATGCTTTCTCTGCATCTATTGAGGTAACCATGTGGTTCTTATCCTTCCCCTTGTTGATGTGATGAATTATATTAATTGATTTGCATATATTAAACCAGATTTGCATCCCTGAAATGAAACTTGTTTGATCTTGGTGTATGTTTTTTTGGAGGAATTGTTAAAGTCCATTGGCTAAAATTTTGTTGAGTTTTGCATCAATGTAGATCAAAGAAATGGGTCTCTAGTTCTCTTTCTTTGATGAGTCCTTGCCTGGTTTTGGGATGAGGGTCATGATGGCTTCATAGAATGAGTGCGGTAGTCAACTTTCTCTTTCAATTTCATTGAAGAGTTGTAGGGGTATTGGTGTGAGCTCTGCTTTGAAGGCCTTGTAGAATTCTGTTGTAAATTCATCTGGTCCCGACTTTTCTTAGTTGGGAGGTCTCTTATTGCTGCTTCTATTTCAATGCTTGATAGGGGCATGTTAAGTTGATTTAACTCAACTTGGTTTAGTTTCGGCATGACCATATTTGCTAGGAAAACTTCCATTTTTGCCAGGTTCTCAAACTTATTAGCATAAAGCTTTGAGAAATATTCCCTTATAATGTTCTGAATTTTGGTTGTTTGTGTGGTGATATTTACATTCTCATCTCTGAGTTTGTTTATTTGGGTGTGTTCTCTTCTTTTTCTGATAAGATTTGCTAAAGGTCTGTCCATTTTGTTAATTTTTTTTGAAGAACCAACTCTTTGTTTTGTTGATTCTTTTTATGGTGTTTTGGGATTCTAATTCATTTAATTTTGATTTAATTTTAATTTTAATTTTAATTATTTCTTACCATCTACTGGATTGGGATTTAATTTGCTGCTCTTTTTCAAGGAGATTCAGATGTCTTATTAAATTGTTGGTTTCAGATCTTTGTAATTTATTGATGTAGGAACTCAAATCTATAAACTTGCCTCTGAGTACTGCATTTGCTGTGTCCCAGAGGAGGTGACAATTTGTGTGTTCGTTTTTGTTGAATGTCATGAACATTTGAATTTCCGTTCTAATCTCTCCCATGACCCACTGGTGATTCAACAATGTGTTGTTCAGCCTCCATGTGCTACAATACTTTCCTTGTCGGCTTTTGGTGTTAAGTTCTAATTTTCTTCTCTTGGATGCCATTTCCCAGCCTTTACTGTGGTCTTCTTGGTTTTCTATGTTTAGAACATCTTTAAGTATCTTTTGTAGGCCTGGTTTGGTGGAAATATATTGTTTCAATTTTTCTTTGCTATGGATGCTTTTCATTTGACCTTCGGTTATGAAGGAGAGTTTTGCTGTGTACAGAATTCTTGATTGACAGTTGTTTGTCTTTAAGGCATGACATACATCTTTCCAGGCTCTTCTTGCTTTAATCATTTCTCCTGAGAAATCTGAGGTGATTCTGATGGGTTTTCCTTTATAGGTAATTGATCTTTTCTCTTTGAGAGCTTTAAGGATCCTTTACTTGGTCTGAATTGATGCTGTGCGGATTATAATGTGATGGTGGGATGTCCTGTTCTGGTCTGGTCTATTTGGGGTTCTAAAAGCTTCTTGAATCTGTATAGGCATATCTTTTTGCATGTTTGGGAAGTTCTCTGCTAGGATTCTGTTAAATAAATTTCCTAGACCATTAACTTCTGTCTCTAGGTGCTCCTCCACACCCATTATCCTCAGATTAGCCCTTCTGATAGTGTCTTCCAAATATTGAATAGCTCTATCATATTTCTTGGATTTGCCTTGGATAGTTGTATGTTCTTTCTCTATAATATCTAGGCTGTCTTCAATTCCCGAGATTGGATCTTCTGCATGGTCTAACCTACTGTCAAGACTCTCTACGTTGTTTTTCATTGCTTTTCCTTCTACTTGGTCGGCTTTGATGGCTTCAAATTCTTTGTTGGAGCTTTGTTTTAGATCTTTATGAACTTTACTTCCTTAATTTGGTGTTCCGTGTTTATTCTCAAATCACTTATTTGATTGGTTATGTTTACCTTGGACTGCCATTCCTTCTGTCGGGCTCCATTCAGCATTTCCTTTATGGTCCTCCTGAATTCTATCTGCTGTCTGTTTATGGATTCCATGAATGCCTTTATGGTTCTTTGTCTATTCTCATCCCACTCTTACAATTCCTGCAATACTCTTTCATTAGCTTCCTCATGTTTTACACAACTCCTGTAATTTTCTATGACTGTTCTCAGCTTGCTCACGTGATTCTTGTATTTCTCTTTGACTGTTCTCAACCTGCTTACACAATTCCTGTATTTATATTTAAGTAGCTTCTTAATGCTAACAAGATTCCTGTATTAATTTTTGGTTTGCCTCCTCTTGCTCCCCCTATGCAAATTTTCAATAATTTCAATCACCATGTTTACCAGTAGTATTTGTAGAGCTTTTGGGGAACTTTTCTCTGGATTATTCATTAACTATTCTGTCACCTGATTATCATGAGTGGGAGTTCAGATACCTGGACTTGCCATTTTTCTTGTGTTTTTCTGGCTCGTTCTGTCCATTTTGTATGAAACTAATACCAATTTTGTGCTAGAGCACTATTTTAAGGCAACCATCAACCAGAGTCCTATAGTTGCACAATCAAAATTGCTGAAGATACAATTTAGATCAATAGACACAATCTATTCAACATCAAACAACCATTGATTAATTGGTTAAGAACAGCAAAGAAGGATTTGGCAAACCAGAAATTATTAGCTTTAGGGAGAAATGTGGGGAAAAATAAGACTAGAGGCATGTGGAGAGGTAAAAGGAGAGTAAATTTAACCTGGTCCTAATCTTTGAGAGGGAAATGAATTGGACAGAATGATAGGAAAGAGATTAAAAAAACAAGAAAAAATGGAAAAACAAAAATTTAAGTTTAAGAAGTGAAACACTTAAAATTATATAAATTTAAAGAAATTATATTGAGAAGAAAATGATAGGAGGAGAGGGAAACATAAATTTGTGAAAGGGAAGGAAAAAAAAAACCAAATCGTTTAAATAAGGATACAGGTGGGCCCATTGCAATAATGAGATGTACAAGTTGTTATGTCGAAAAACGAACTTTATAACTTTGGGGGGGGGGGAGTTGGTGGGGGGAGGGAAGGATGGCAAGGGATGAGAAAGGGAAACAAAGGAGGAGGCTACAATGCTTGATAAGAAATGTACTCATTATTTTGCCCATGTAATTGTAAACCCTTTGTTCAGTATTTTCACAATAAAAATATATTTAAAATTAGTTACTTGAAAATTATGTAGTTATAAAGAGATAATACTGCTATTAAAGAAATTAAGCCTAAGAGGTTGTTGAGTAATAAATTTCTGGATGAAGTATGTACACAATGGGGAATAAGGTCTAATAATTGACAACAGGTATATATCTGGGCATGAGCAGAGCAACAATTAAGTCATGAAAAAAAGAAAGAGAAAAAAATGAAAACAACAAAAAAGACCAAAAGATCAAAAGAGTTTAAACACACAACACACACACACACACACACACACACACACACACACACACACACACACACACACCAAAAATAAAAATTATAAGAATAAAAAGGGTAACAGAAAACACTTAAAAATAAAAATTTTAAAAAAGGTTCAAAAAAGAGGTCTTTGATTTTTTGGTTTTTTTTTGGGGGGGAGGGGGGGGAATGGGAAGACCCTGTATCTCCCCTGTGTTTGTAACCATTCTCTTAGTGGAGTTTCTGGTATGCTGTGGTGTTTCATTTTCCTATAGCTTGATTGGTTTCTTAAGTCATTTTGTTTGGGCAGACAGAAAATGCTCTGTGTTAGGCAGGATTTTCTTCCAGGCTAGTTTAGTGGGAGGGAGATCTTCTTTGAGTATCACAAAAGAGAGAGTTGGCTGTTTCCTTTAGTTTGGAGATGCTGTGATGAGGCTAGGTTCTGGGTAGGGTTGAGGCCTTTCAGTATACAGTAGCTTTTCCCTGAGGGGCTAGCTCCTGAGACACTCACAGATCCCAGCTTGGAGCCATTCTCAGGGTTTATGTTTACTGAATTTCAATTGTTTGTCTAGGCTGCTCCAGGGAGGGGCAGACTTTGGCTCTGTTTACCCGGTGAAGAAAGTCACTCTTCTAAGGGCAGAGCTATCTCTAGAGGCCTGGGCTGGGTGACTTTCCCCTGGGTGGAACTGAGCCTGGCAGGTGACTTCTAGTTCCTATGACCTGCAAAATGACTCTTTTGTTTTCTTTCAAGGCCTGAGTTTGAGCTAGCTGCTCAGCCGGGCCTTTGTCAGTCACAAAAATGGAGATCTCCAGTGGGGGGGGGGGGGCAAGGGCTGGCCTTCCCACCTCTGCTCCCTGATAAGGAGTGAGGATGTCAGGGTTCAACTCAAGCCAGAGTCTTGATTCCTGGGTCATTACTGGTCTGCAATCTGCAGGATGAAGATATATGCTCCTTCTCAGTTCTTCCTGGTGGTGAGTAGAATCACCTAGTCCTCTGTGTCAGGCACCTTTTTCCTGGACTCTCTCTGTTGTAGGTATGGAGGCTACAGATGCCACTGACTCTGCATCTGCTGCAGCCACGGCTACTGGTAAGTGCTCCGATCTGTCTCCTTGCCTAGATTTTCCCTCTCTGGTCAAACTCTCTGTACTGTAATGGAACACTTGGTGTGATTCTCTACCCTAGGACTGTTCACTGGAACACTAAAACTGCTTTCTTTAAGAGAGCTTGTTTGCCCTTCAGCTTCTCCTCCGCCATCTTCCTCTGAACTCCCTTAACAATATTATGACATGATATTGTGACATCACATTGACATTGTGATATCACTGTGCCATTCTGTTTTCACAAACCTTTTTTGAAATCACATGTTAGAAAATTCATGGGTTTTAGGACTTCTAGCTTCTTCCTTTAACATTTAACCTCATTGTGAACTAGTAGCAATAGAAATCAGACATATGATTATATTACAAACTCGTAGTGACATCACTATTCCATAGGTGACCTCATTACCATCGTGATATCACTAACCTCTTGCATCATCACACTGCCATTCAGACATTTCAATCGGTTATGACCTCTTAGCACCTTTGAAAAAGCACATGGTCTTTGTGACATCAAAATTCAATTCTTTACTCATATAATCATTATGGTCTAACAATTGAGATCAGCTACACCATTATAATATTACAAACCTTTGGAGGCAGAATCACCAGTGTAACATCATTAACCAGCTCTCTCTTCATAACCTTGTCATTATGCCCTTGTGATACATAGGCCTTTTGTGATCTCATAATCTGTTTTTGACTTCATATTTCAGGTATGACATGTGATATTAGAAATGCACTCTGATGTCTTGAAAATTGTATCATCACTCTGTCAGCTATCGTGAGTATTATGTCACATTGTGACATCACATACCTGTTGGGAGTTCATCACGTTTGGGTCATTTCATGACTTGTAGATCTCACAATCCCATTCTGAATTCATATTCTCATTGGGAGTTAATGAAAATTGAAGTCAAGTATGCCATTGTGACATAATCAACCCACTGTGACATCATAAATCTATTGTGACCTCATCACCATTATGGCATCACAAACTAATTATGACATCAAAATATTATTATGACTTGAGATTGTGATATCATATTGCCATTGCAATATCACCTTCTCATTGGGTTTTGCAAACCTATTATGACCTCAACATTTTACAAAATTCGTGGCCTTTGAGACCATTAATGTGACCTTGTATACTTATGATGCATAAAACAAGACAATCCAATGAGGCACATTGAAGAAAACATTATTTACACTAGAAATGGGCCTGCATTTACCTTGTCCTGTGCTGCACACTCAGTGACAAGCCAGCACCAACCACTAATTCTCAGACCTCCAATGGGCAGCCACACACATAGTTTGGTCTGCAAACCACCAACCCCCCCACCCAAATTATCTCCAAAGTTCCAAACTTCAATAGTTAAGGCTTTATCCTTTTTCCTTACACCCTCCTTCTTTGCAGACCTTTCTTCATTTATATTTTTTCCTTCCATCACTTACTGCTTCTCTTTAGGCCTCTCCATTATCCATAGGCCTACACTTCTCTGGCCTGGTGGCCAATTGGCATCCTTCCCTGCGTGCTTTCCCTCAAATTCTTCTCCCAGATATTTCCCCTCTTGATACCTCATCACTTCCTTTCTTCCAGATCTTAATTTGATTTTCTTCAATTCCATTGCTCTGACCATGCAGCCTATATATAGGTTGAACCCCTCCATCATTCTAGTGGGTCTCCTGCCTAACTGTTATCAACCATCACTTCACAAACTGCCTGTTCCCCAATCACTTTTTCAAAGCTCATCATGTGAGGATGACATCCTACCCCCTCCAGCAGCATGCCCTGACCCTTTGGTGGCATGCCCCGTTCACTCCAAGGGCCAGGACATGGGGCCACATTGATTACTGGGCCCTGCTGAGTATTATGGCCCAGATGCTTTATACATCCCCCACAGGTTTTCATGTGCAATCAAATCCTTGATTTCTTCTTACCAAATGCTAAAAATTCCCTTATCTCCACCTAATGAACAGGCTTAAAATGAAAATTTAATAGAAAACAGGTAAATTATAGAAACACACTAGTTAGCACAAATTAACACTTAGTAAGTCTTATCCTTAAAGGGATCCTCTGAGTGTCTCTGAACAGTCCATCTTGCAGCCTTCTTTGTATCTTGGTCCACTGTCTGTTTCACTTGAGACTGATGGATCCAATGCTGTTTTCAAGCTAATTTAATAGTCGACAGTGAAGTTAGAACCACCAAGTAAGGTCATTGTCACTTTGGTTCAATTCAGGAACATGATGCATTTTTACCCACACCAGGTGTCCAGGCAAGAAAGAGTGGGTGGAGTTTGTTTTTATTTTCTTTTTTAAACTCCACTCCTTAGTTAATTTCACTTACTTGAGGTCTAGCTTTTGAATTTATTGCTGAAGTGAGACTTGCTATAGAATAAACTGGATTTCTCTCCCCAAAGAAATTTTCCTTCTAATTTTTTTTTTGTAGGAAGATGGTGGAGGAGAAGCTGGAGGCTAAACAAGCTCTCGCATAGAAAGCAGTTTTAGAGTTCCAGTGAACAGTCCTAAGCCAGAGAATCACACCAAGTGTACCTTCACAGGACAGAGAGTTAGGCCAGAGAGAGAAAATAAAGGCAAGGAGACAGTCCTGAGCACTTGCCAGCAGCCGCCATGGTGGCAGCCATGGTGGCGGCGGGGACTGCAGCCGCCATACCTGAATCACAGAGAGTCCAGAATGAATAAGCCAGACACAGCGGGCAAGTGGATTCTACTCAATACCAGCAAGAACAGACAAGGAGAAGGCATCTTCATCCTGCAGTTCACAGACCAGAGACGACCCAGGAACCAAACTCGGTGTGAGTAGAAGCCTAACGACCTCACTCCTTCTCCAGGAGCAGAGGACGGAAGGCCACCCCTCCCCTCCCAGTACTGGAGATCTCCATCTTGGATACCAAAAAAGCTCAGCGGAGCTGCTAGCTCCAACTCAGGCCTTGGAATAAATCTAGAGTTATCTAGCAGGTCACAAGAGCCTAACCTGACCTGCCAGACTCAGCTTTACCCAGGGAAAAGTCACCCAGCTCCAGGCCCAGCACCAGGAGTGGCTTTCTTCACTGGATAATCAGAGCCAGAGCTGCCCCTCCCTTTAGCAGCCTTGACAATCAATTGAAATTCAGTAAACAGAAACCCTGAGAGTGGCTCCAGGCTGGGCTCTGTCAGTTTCTCACAAACCTTCCCCTGGGAAAAGGTACTGCTTGCTGAAAGGCCTCAACTCTACCCAGAACCTAACCTCATCACAGCATCTCCAAACTCGAGGAAAAATCCATCTCCTCCCATTGAACTAACCTGGGAGGAGGATTGCAGAGCATTTTTCTGCCTATTCAAAGAGACTGATTTAAGTAACCAACCAAGACACAGGACCACAAGCAGACCAGAGACTTCAACAAGAGGCTGGTTACAGACACAAGGGAGACACCGGATTTTTCCCACCTCTCCCCAAAAAAATCAAAGAACTTTTTCTTTTTTGTTGGTTTTATAAAAAAATTGTTTTTCTAAATTTTTTTTTAATCTTTAATTTTCACCTTTTGGAAAAAAAATATTTTCTAGTAATTTTTTTTCCTCTTAGAATTTTATTTTAGGGGTATAAGTGTGTGTGTGTGTGTTTCTTCCTTTTTATCTTGTTTTGTTTTCTGATTAGCTCTACTGACCTTCTGATCTTTTTTCTTTCTTTCTTATCCTTTTCACCTGCTCTTCTCTTTCGTTATTTATGTGACTTAATTGCTGTTCTGCACATCCTCAGATAAACCCATAGTCGATTAACAGACCTTATCCCCCATTGTGTACACACTTAATCCACAAATTTATTACTCAACTCAAAACCTCTTAGACTTAAATTCCTTAATAGCATTACTACTTCTCTATACCTATATAGTATTTTAAATATATTTATTTCTAAGTTTTTCACATCTCCTTTATATCCCTCCCCTTCTCTCATCATATTCATGTTCTTCTCTGAATAGTTTGTTTTCGAATCTGAATAATATTGTTAATTTTTACCTTTCTATTTTTTCTGGTCACTTTTTGTTCCCTTTCTCTTTCTTCTTTTTTTTCTCTCTCTCTACTTTCATCCTGCCCAACCTATTTCCTGTTTGGAGTTAGGACTTAGTTAACACTCCCTGTGCCTTCCCACATCAATTTATTCCTATTTTTTACCCACATCTCTTCAAAATCTAATAATTTCTGGTTTACCAAATTCTTCTTTGCGGTTCATAGTCCATTAATATATAGTTGTTAGAGGTTGAATAGATGTATCTGTTGTACTAGAGTGTATCTGCAGACTATTGACTGTGCAAATACAGACTTTGGTTGATGCTTGCCTTAAGATAGTGTTCTACCACAAAACTGGTGTTAATTTCATCCCAAATGGGCAGAATAAGCCGGAAAAACACAAGAAAAATGGCAAGTCCGGGTATCTCAACTCCCATTCATGATAACCAGGGGACAGAACAGATAATGAATAATCCAGGAGAGTTCGCAAATAGCTCTATAAACACTGCTGGCAAACATGATAAATGAAAAGATTGAAAACCTACAAAGAACTCTGTATGAGCGTTAGAGGGAGAGAGAGGAGGCAATCCAAAGGTTTATACAGAAATATCATGAGCGTGAGGAAGCTACTCAAAAACTGATACAGGATTTGCATGAGCAGCTTGAGAATACTCAAAGAGAAAGGCAGGAATGGTGTGAGCAGGCTGAGAAAACTCAAAGAGAACTACAGGAATCGCACAAACAGGAGGAAGCTAATCAAAGAGTAATACAGGAATTGAGAGAGAAGGATCACTAAATTCATTCATGGAATCCATTAACAAAGAGCTGAAGGAAGTCAGGGAAACAACAAAGGGAATGCTGAATGGAACCCAACAGAAGGATTGGGAGTCCAAGAAAACCATAACTAATCAACTTAGTGATTTGAGATTAAACACTGAACACCAAATTAAGGAAGTAAAGAAGTTCATACAAGATCTAAAACAAAGGTTCAACAAAGAATTTGAAGCCATCAAAGCTGACCAATTAGAAAGAAAAGAGATAAAAAAAAAACAAAGTAGATAGTCTTGACAGCAGGTTAGACCATGCAGAAGATCGAATCTCAGGGATTGAAGACAGCCTAGATATTATAGAGAAAGAACATACAACAATCCAAGACAAATCCAAGAAATATGAGAGATCTATCCAACACTTGGAAGACATCATCAGAAGGCCTAATCTAACGATAATGGGTATAGAGGAGCACCTAGAAACAGAAGTTAATGGTCTAGGAAATTTGTTTAACAGGATCCTAGCAGAGAACTTCCCAAACATACGAAAAGATAGGCTTATTCAGATAAAGAAGCTTTAGAACTCCAAATAGACCAGACCAGAATAGGACATCCCACTACCACATAATAGTCTATACAGGATCAATTCAGACCAAAGAAAAGATCCTTAAAGCTGTCAAGGAGAAAAGATTAATCACCTATAAAGGAAACCAATTAAAATCACCTCAGATTTCTCAGCAGAGACAATCAAAGCAAGAAAAGACAGGAATGATGTATGCCATGCCCTTCAAACAAACAAGTATCAATCAAGAATACTGTATGCAGATAAACTCTCCTTCATAACTGAAGGCCAAATAAAAATCTTCCATAGCAAAGAAAAATTGAAACAATACATCTCCACCAAACCAGCCCTACAAAAGACTGTTAAAGATGTCCTACACATAGAAAACCAACAAGACCACAATAAAGGCCAAGAAACTGCACCCAAACTGAGAATCAAAGAACCATAGGAAGAACCCAGTTTTCACAGCTCCCAAGAAGATGGATAACATGGCAGGAATTCCAAATACCTCTCAGCACAATCTCAACGTTAACGGTCTTAACTCTCCAATTAAGCGACATAGACTGTCTAGTTGGATTAAAAACCAAGATCCTTTATCTGCTGCCTTCAGGAGTCACATCTTGCCCGTAAATACAAACACCTTTTCAATGTTAAAGGCTGGAACATAATCTACCAAGCAAACGGCTCCCATAAACAGGGGGGAGTTGCAATCCTAATATCAGATAAAATAGACTTCAAATTAAAACTTGTGAGAAGAGATAAAGAAGGTCGCTACATACTAATTAATGGATCTCTGCTTCAGGAGGATATTACAATTCTAAATATCTATTCACCAAACAATGGAGCACCCAAAGTTATCCAAGAAACACTTCTTTTCCTCAAATCCCATATAGATCCAAAGACATTAATTGTAGGCGATTTTAACACACCACTCTCCCCACTAGATAGATCAACTCGGCAAAAACTCTACAGAGAAACCGCAGATCTAAACAGCTGCATAGATCAACTAGATTTAACAGACATCTACCTAATATTTCACCCAGCAGCATCAGAATACACATTTTTCTCAGCAGCACATAGAACATTTTCTAAAATAGACCACATTTTAGGCCACAAAGCAAACTTGTCTAAATTCAGAAACATTGAAGTTATACCTTGCATTCTCTCTTACCACAAGACAATAAAATTAAAACTCAACACCAAAAGCCACCAAAGAAAGTCCTGTAACATATGGAGGCTGAACAACACCCTGATGAATCACCAGTGGGTCATGGAAGACATTAGGAAGGAAATTCAAATGTTCGTGCTATTCAACAAAAATGAGCACACAAATTACCAGCTCCTCTGGGACAAAGGAAAGGCAGTACACAGAGGCAAGTTTATAGCTGTGAGTTCCTACATCAACAAATTGGAGAGATCTGAAACCAATAATTTAATGAGACATCTGAACCTTCTTGAAAAAGAGCAGAAAGATAAACCCCAATCTCGTAGACGGAAAGAAATAATTAAATTGAAATCAGAATTAAATGAATTAGAATTCAAAAAAAGCTAGAGAAAGAATCGACAAAACAAAGAGTTGGTTCTTCAAAAAAATTAACAAAATTGACAGACCCTTAGCAAATCTTATAAGAAAAAGAAGAGAATAAACCCAAATAAATAAACTCAGAGATGAGAATGGAAACATCACCACGGAAACAACCAAGATTCAGAACATTTTATGGGAATACTGCTCAAAACTTTATGCTAATAAGTTCGAGAACTTGGCAGAAATGGACATTTTCCTAGCAAATATTGATATGCTAAAACAAAACCATTATGAGTTAAACCATCTTAACAGGTCCATATCAAGCATTGAGATAGAAACAGCAATAAGAGACCTTCCAGCTAAGAAAAGTCCAGAACCAGATTGTTTTACAGTGGAATTCTTCAAGGCCTTCAAGCTGAGCTCTCATCAATACTCCTCCAACTCTTCAATGAAATTGAAAGAGAAAGATCACCACCGAACACCTTCTATGAAGCCATCATCACCCTCATCCCCAAACCAGGCAGGAACTCACCAAAAAAAGAGAGCTATGACCCATTTCTTTGATGAACATTGATGCAAAACTTCTCAACAAAATTTTGGCCAATTGACTTCAACAATTCATCCAAAAAATCATACACCACGATCAAACAGGATTCATTTCAGGGATGCAAAGCTGGTTCAATATACGCAAATCAATTAATATTATTCATCACATCAACAGGAGAGAATGTCTAGCTTCTGCAATAAGACAAGATGCAGATATAAAGGGCATCCAAATGGGGAAAAAAGAAATAGAACTCTCCCTCTTTGCAGATGATATTATCTTGTATTTAAAGAATCCCATAGACTCCACTCCCAAATTATTCAAGCTGATTCAAAACTTTGGTAAAGTAGCAGGGTATAAAATTAACCCCCCCAAATCAATGGCTTTTCTGTATGCCAACAATGAGAAAAGTGGGGATGAAAACAACTCCATTTGTAATAGGCCGACAAAAAATAAAATATCTCGAAATTAACTTAACCAGTGAAGTGAAGGACCTCTATGATGAAAACTTTAAAATCTTGAAAAAGGAAATCAAAACAGAACTTAGAAAATGGGAAAAACTCCCATACTCCTGGATTGGAAAGATTAACATGGAGAAAATGGCAATACTTCCCAAGGCTATCTACAAATTCAACGCGATACCTATCAAAATTCTCAACTCATTCTTCAAGGAAATAGAAGAGGCAATCCAAAAATTCATATGGAACAATAAAAGACCCCGAATAGCAAAAACGCTCCTCAACGGAAAGAACACTGCTGGAGGAATATCAATACACAGCCACTACAGTAAATGATGCTGGCAAAATTGGTAAACTACTTGTAGAAAACTAAAGCTAGATCCTTATATATCATCCTGCACCAGAATCAACTACAAATGGATCAAAGAACTCGAAGTCAAAGCAGACACTCTGAAAACACTACAGGATGGAATAGGAGAAACCCTAGGTCTCCTTGGCGCAGGCCAAAATTTTTTAATATACACCCGGAACACAACAAATCAAAGAAAGGTTGGACAAATGGGATTGCATGAAGTTGCCGAGCTTCTGCATGGCAAAGGACATAGCTAGCAAGGACAATGGAAAGCCCACGGATTGGGAGAAGATCTTCACTAGCCATTCAACGGACAAGGGTCTCATATCTAAAAATATACTTGGAACTCAAAAAGTTAAATCCAACAACAACAAATCCTCAAAGAAACAACTGCCCAATAAATAAGTGGGCTAATGACTTAAAGAGAAACTTCTCTAAAGAAGAAAGAAGGATGGCCAATAGACGCATAGAGAAATGGTCAACCTCCCTAGCCTTAAAAGAAATGCGAATCAAAGCAACTTTAAGATACCAACTCATCCCAGTTAGAATGGCAAAAATCAAGAACTCTAATAACAACAGATGCTGGAGAGGATGTGGACAGAAGGGAACCTTACTTCATTGTTGGTGGGAGTGTAAACTTGTTCAATCACTTTGGAAATTAGTATGAAGGTTCCTCAAAAGACTCCACGTAGAGCTCCCCTATGACCCAGCAGTCCCACTTTTGGGCATTAACCCAAATGTTTACAAACAAGACCACACTAAATCTACCAGCACAACTATGTTTATTGCAGCATTATTTACCATAGCTAAGATATGGTACCAACCCTGAAGCCCCTCAGTAGTTGAATCGATCAAGAAAATGTGCTATATCCAGCAGCATCAGAATACACATTTTTCTCAGCAGCACATGGAACATTTTCTAAAATAGACCACATTTTAGGCCACAAAGCAAACTTGTCTAAATTCAGAAACATTGAACTTATACCTTGCATTCTCTCTGACCACAAGACAATAAAATTAGAACTCAACACCGAAGCCACTAAAGAAAGTCCGGTATCACATGGAGGCTGAACAAGACCCTGCTGAATCACCAGTGGGTCATGGAAGAGATTAGAAAGGAAATTCAAATATTCATGCTATTCAACAAAAATGAACACACAAATTACCAGCTCCTCTGGGACACAGCAAAGGCAGTACTCAGAGGCAAGTTTATAGCTGTGAGTTCCTACATCAACAAATTGGAGAGATCTGAAACAAACAATTTAATGACACATCTAAACCTCCTTGAAAAAGAGCAGCAAGATAAATCCCAATCCAGTAGATGGAAAGAAATAATTAAAATTAAATCAGAATTAAATGAATTAGAATCCAAAAAAACAATAGAAAGAATCAACAAAAAAAAAGAGTTGGTTCTTCAAAAAATTAACAAAATTGACAGACCCTTAGCAAATCTTATTAAAAAAAGAAGAGAACACACCCAAATAATAAACTCAGAGATGAGAAACATCACCATGGAGACAACCAAGATTCAGAACATTATAAGGGAATACTTCTCAAAACTTTATGCTAATAAGCTTGAGAACTTGACAGAAATGGACCTTTTCCTAGCAAACATTGACATGCCAAAACTAAACCAACATGAGTTAAACCAGCTTAACAAGCCCATATGAAGCAATGAAATAGAAACAGCAATAAGAGACCTTCCAGCTAAAAAAGTCCAGGACCAGACGGTTTTACAGCGGAATTCTACAAGGCTTTCAAAGCAGAGCTCACACCAATACTCCTCCAACTCTTCAATGAAATTGAAAGAGAAAGTTCACTACCGAACACATTCCATGAAGCCATCATAACCCTCATTCCAAAACCAGGCAGGGACTCATCAAAGAAAGAGAACTATGGACCCATTTCTTTGATGAACATTGATGCAAAACTTCTCAACAAAATTTTGGCCAACCGACTTAAACAATTCATCCAAAAAATCATATACCATGATCAAACAGGATTCATTTCAGGGATGCGAAGCTGGTTCAATATATGCAAATGAATTAATATTATTCATCACATCAACAGGAGCAAGAATAAGAACCACATGGTTATCTCAATAGATGCAGAAAAAGCATTCGACAAGATCCAACACCACTTTATGGTGAAGGTTTTGGAAAAATTTGGAATCCATGGAACATTCATCAATACAATAAAGGCTGTATATGACAAACCTACAGCCAGCATTATACTTAATGGTGAAAAACTAAAGCCAAGGAACAAGACAAGGATGTCCACCCTCTCCACTTCTCTTCAATCTAGTATTAGAATGCCTAGCTACAGCAATAAGGCAAGATCCAGACATAAAGGGGATCCAAATAAGGAAAGAAGAAGTAGAACTCTCCCTCTTTGCAGATGACATGATCTTGTATTGAAAGAATTCCATAGAATCCACTCCCAAATTACTCAAGGTGATTCAAAACTTTGGCAAAGTAGCAGGGTATAAAATTAACCCCCCAAAATCAATGGCTTTTCTGTATGCCAACAATGAGAAAAGTGTGGCTGAAATTAGGAAAGCAACTCCATTTGTAATAGCCCCACAAAAAATAAAATACCTAGGAATTAACCGAAGAAGTGAAAGACTTCTATGATGAAAACTTTAAAATCTTGAAAAAGGAAATCAACACAGAACTTAAAAAATGGCAAAACCTCACATGCTCCTGGATTGGAAAGATTAACATCGTGAAAATGGCAATACTTCCCAAGGCTATCTACAAATTCAACGTGATACCTATCAAAATTCCAACCACATTCTTCAAGGAAATAGAAGAGGCAATCCAAAAATTCATATGGAACAATAAAAGAACCCGAATAGTAAAAACACTCCTCAATGGAAAGAACACTGCTGGAGGAATATCAATACCAAACTTCATACTCTACTATAAACCCATAATAATCAAAACAGCTTGGTATTGGCATAAGAACAGACCTCAGGACCAATGGAATAGAAATGAAAACCCAGAAATGAACCTACAGACCAATAGCCATCTAATCTTCGATAAGAGAGCTAAAACAATAGAATGGAAGAAAGAAAGCCTCTTCAGTTAATGGTGCTGGCAAAATTGGTTAACTACTTGTAGAAAACTAAAGCTCGATCCTTATATATCACCCTGCTCCAGAATCAACTTCAAATGGATCAAAGACCACGAAGTCAAAGCAGAAACTCTGAAAACATTACAGGATGGAATAGGAGAAACCCTAGGTCTCCTTGGCTCAGGCCGAAATTTTCTGAATAGAGACCCGGAAACACAACAAATCAAAGAAAGGTTGGACAAATGGGATTGCATAAAGTAGCAGAGCCTCTGCATGGCAAAGGACATAGCTAGCAAGATCAGTAGAAAGCCCACAGATTGGGAGAAGATCTTCACTAGCCATACAAGTATATCTGAAATATACTTGGAACTCAAAAAATTAAATCCCCCAACAACAAATCCTCAAAGAAACAACTGCCCAATAAATAAGTGGGCGAAAGACTTAAAGAGAAACTTCTTTGAAGAAGAAAGAAGGATGGCCAATAGACACATGAAGAAATGCTCAACATCCCTAGCCATAAAAGTAATGCAAATCAAAACAACATTGAGATACCACCTCACTCCTGTTAGAATGGCAAAAATCAAGAACTCTATCAGCAACAGATGCTGGAGGGGATGTGGACAGAAGGGAACCTTACTTCATTGTTGGTGGGAATGTAAACTTGTTCAACCACTTCGGAAAGCAGTATGGAGGTTCCTCTAAAGACTTCACATAGAGTTCCCCTATGACCCCGCAATCCTACTTTTGGGCATTTACCCAAATGTTTACAAACAAGACCACACTAAAGCTACCAGCACAACTATGTTTATTGCAACATTATTTAACATAGCTAAGATATGGTACCAACCCAGATGCCCCTCAGTAGATGAATGGATAAGAAAATCTGGTATATATACACAATGGAATTCTATGCCTCCATCAGAAAGAATGACATTGCCCCATTTGTTAGGAAATGGAAATACTTGGAAAAAATTATATTAAGTGAAGTAAGCCAAGCCCAAAGAAACATAGGTCCCATGATTTCCCTTATGTGCAATATCCAGTATATGTATGAGTCAAGCAGAAAAGGTCTGATCAGGTGATGTTAGGAAAATGAACCCTAAGATATGTATTTTAAATGTTTTTTTTCTTTCTTGCGTTTGTTACAATTATAAGATTATTTCTTTGTTGCTTTGTATGACCCTCCCCCACAGTATAACCCCTGATTTCACTGTATTTTTTGTCAGTATAATTTGTGTAGGTGAAGGGGAAAAACAATTCGTTTAAATAATGATTCAGGTGGACCTGTTGCAACAATGGGAAGTACAAGTTTTCATGACAAAAATGAACTTTACAACCTGGGTGGCGAGGATTGGGTAGGGGGAGGGTGCCTGGGAAGGGGTAGGAAGGGTAAACAAAGGAAGAGGCTACAGTGCTTGATAAGAAATGTACTAACTATCTTGCCCATGTATATGTAACCCCTCTTTACAGTATTTTCACAATAAAAAAATTTCCTTCTAACTGGATATAATTTCTTATTTTATATTTGAACTTTTTTATTTTTATCCTAATGTCTCTTTATTTTTTAAATACTTTTTTATTATTCTTATTATGTTTAGGTAGTTGTACAAAGAAATTCCCATCCTACAAAACAGTATATGAATACAAGGTGTCTGACAACATTGTCACCCATCCATCGTAACCCTTCCCTTCTCACCCTTTTTGTAAAAATTGAGTTAGGTGATTACATATATTTCACATATTTCACAGTATTGTGGAATTGTGATACTTAGTTAAAGTCACAAACACTTTTTAACCTTGACAAGGCAAATTATCATTATCATTATCATGGTCTAAAATTTGTTAATTCAATGTTCTTTGACAATCCACATTATTTTTTCCACCTCATGTGATGTTTACATTTTTTTCCTTTTCCTCTTTCCCTCTTTCCCTCTCATTCCTCCCTTCCCATCACTGTGTTTGGGTTACTTAGTTCTTTTATGTCCAGTGCAGCTGAAGGGTTCCTTTGTTGTATGTTGTTCCATTTCCCACTTATTCTGTTCCTCCTCCTGGCTTCCCTCCATTGCGTGCACATTTCTACCATCTACATGGTCAAGAACATGGATTCATTAATGTTGATACAACAAAATGAGTGGCTGTCCTTTTTTCCTTGTGTCCTGTTTACTTTGTCATACTTTCTTGCATTTTGGCTTTACCATCAATGTATCTTGTTTTTTGGTGGGGGGTTTCTGGTGGTGGGGCCTGAACTCTGGGCCTAGGCGCTGTCCCTCAGATCTTCAGCTCAAGGCTAGCGCTCTACCACTTGAGCTACAGTGAACTTTTGGCTTTTTTTCTTTTTGCTTACTTGGTGCTGAGGAATTGAACCCAGGGCCTCATGCAAGGCGAAAGCTCTACCACTCAGCCACCTTCCCAGCCCATCATGCACGTATCTTTGTTCTTGGCTTACCTCACTCAAATAATTTGGTCTAGTTCCATCCATTTCCTTGCAAATGCCATCATTTTGTCCTTTCTAATGGCTACATAGTATTCTATTGTATGAAGGTACCACAATTTTTGTATCCACTTATCAATAGTGGCTCATCTGGTTGTTTCCAAATCTTGGCTATTGTGAACAGTGCTGCAATAATCATAGAGGTGTGTGTGTGTTTGTATAGTGGTTCCTGTTTTTCAGCGTAGATGCCTAGGGGTGGTATGGCCAGTTCATAGGACTGGTAGATATTTAGCTTTCTGAGGTACCTCCAGACTGCTTTCCAAAGTGGTTGTATTAGTATACATTCCCATTAGCAATGGAGTAATTTTTTTCTCTCTTTGCATCCCTTCCAGCATTTGTCATTGACTGAATTTAGGATGTGGGCCATTCTGACTGGGGTAAGGTGCTATCTCAGAGTTGTTTTTATTTTCATTCCCTTTACAGCCAGGGATGATGAACATTTCCTCATGTGTTTCTTTGCCATTTTTATCTCTTCTTCTGAGAAATCTCTCTTTAACACCCTTGACCATTTCAAGATTGGTTTGTTAGGTTTGTGAAGGGTTAGTTTCTTGAGTTCACCATATATAATGGTTAACTTCTCTGATATATATCTGGTAAATATTTTTTCCCAATTATTTGGCTTTCTTTCTAGTTTGGTTGTTATTTTTTATGTGTCCCATTTATCAAATCATTCTCCAATTTGTTGTGACCCTGGGAATCTGTTCTGGAAGTTCCTGCCTGTGCCTATAAGTTCAAGTGTCTCTCGTACTAGGTCCTACGGTAGTTTCAGAGTTTCAGGCTTGATATTAAGGTCTTTAATCCATTTTGAGTTGATGTTAGTCCATGGTGTTAGGCTAGGGTCCACTTTTAGTTTTCTGCATGTGGCCAGTTTTCCCAACATCAGTAGTTGAAGAGATTTTGTTTCTTCCACAGTATGTCTTTTGCTCCTTTGTCAAATATCAACTGACTGTACATTTGCGGCTATATTTCTGGGTCCTCTAACCTGTCTCATTTATTTTGGGGTCTCTTTTTGTGCCATTACCAAGCTGTCTTTGTTATTATGGCTCTATAGTAGAGCTTGAAGTCCTGTATCATGATCCCTCCTGCATTCTTTCTTTTGCCTAAAATTGTTTTGACTATGCTTTTGTTGTTCCATATGAACTTTTGGACTATTTTCTCTATTTCAGTAAAGTATCATTGGAATTTTAATGGGAATTGCACTGAATGTGTTTATTAATTTTGACAGTATGGCCATTTTCACCATATTAATTCTGCCTATACAGGAACATATGAAGTCTTTCCATTTCTTGGTAGCCACTATGATTCCTTTTTTAAGGCTTTTATAGTTTCCATGAAATAGACCCTTTACATCTTTGTTTAGGTTAATTCCTAGATACTTTTTTTGAGTTTATTGTGAACAGGGTTGTTTCCTTGACTGTCATTTCTGCTTGTACATTGTTGCTGTACAGAAAGGCAACTGTTTTGGGTGGGTTAATTTTGTATCCTACTACTTTGCCAAATTGGTTGATAAGCTCTAAGAGTTTGGGGATGAAGCTTTAGGGATCGTTAATTTATAAAATAATGCCATCTGCAAAAAGAGATAGTTTGTCTTCTTCCTTTCCTATGTGGATCCCTCTAATGTCTTTTTCTTGCCTTATTACTCTGGCTAAGAATTCCAGAACTATGTTGAGGAGAAGTGGAGAGAGTGGAAATCATTGCCTTGTTCCTGTTTTTAGGGGAATTGGTTGTCGTTTTTCCCCATTAAGTATAATATTGACCTTTGATCTGCCATGTAAGGCTTTTATTGTCTTATGAAATATTCTTTCTATTCCTATTTTTTTCTGGAACTTTTAACATGAGTGCTGAATTTTATCAAAAGCCTTTTCTGCATCAATGGAGATAATCATGTGGATCTTGATCTTGGATCTGTTGATGTGATGGATTATACTTATTGACTTACAAATGTTAAACCATCCCTGCATCTCTGGGATGAAGCCTAATTGGTCATAATGTATGATTTTTGATATGCTTCTAGATTCTGTTGGCTGCAATTTTATTGAGGGGGTTTGCATCTGTCTTAATTAAAGAGATTGTTGTGTAGTTCTTTTTTTTGTTGGGTCTCTGCCTAGAATTCATAGAATGAGTTTGAGATTACTTCCTCTGTTTCTATTTCTCTGAAGAGCTTGAGGAGTATAGGTATTAGTTCCTCTTTAAAGGCCTTATAGAATTCTGTAGTGAATACATCAGGTCCTGGTCTTTTCTTGTTGGAAGATTTCTGATTACTTCCATTATCTCATTGTAGGTTATTGACATGTTTAATTGATTTATTTCTTCTTGGTTCTGTTTGGGAAATTTGTATTTCTTTTTTTTCATTCAGGAAAAAAAGTTGATTTTCTGAACTGCTGCCCCCCACCATGCATGGTGGAGAAGCATGCCTGAAAAGGAAGGGGGGATACCTACCTCTAGGCCAGGACTTATCTAAGGCAGGGACAGGAAGAGGTGTGGCCTAGTGGGAGAACGGTGTGGCCACAGTGGATCTTGATGTGATCTCAGGGTCTCGGATCCTCCTAAGGTCAGATGGTAGGCATGTGACCAGAGGTGGCCCAGGATGTGACCTAGAAGGAGGGGAAGGTTACTGCTTCCAGGTCTGCCAGTTAACTATGTAACAGATACTGGGAGAAATTGAGGCAAGAGTGAAGGAGGTGTCCCTGTTCAGACCTTACATTCCAGCCTTTTGATTATTAAGAAAAAGGTCGAAGATTCTCTTTGGCTACTTCCTGTTTGCAAGGGGCATCGACATTAGGTGTAAAAGGCTGAGATGTGGTCCCCTCTGGGAGAAGGCAGCATACAACAGCTGTCACTTGGGCATTGCATCCTTAGATGAAGTCTGGAGGAGGCAATTCTCTTGGACAAAGTCTGGAGAAGTCTAGTGAGGAATTGACTGACTGAAAAAATACTAGAGAGCAAATAAATGGCAAGAGGAAAGACTTGGGGCTGAAAATATTGGTAGAAATGTCCCTAGCTATTTCTGACATCTGGAAACTAGGTAGAGAAGACGTCAAGTGACAAAGGCAAGAATATAAATTCCTGTCCAGTTGAAAGGTAGACAGGTACGGACATTAGATGGGCAGTCTTCTTACTTGTATTGACCTCTGGGCTCTGTTAATTTTGAAAGGGCAGGCACAAAGTGGTTAATGTGATATCACCTCATGTTACTCCACTCCATGATCCCTTGTTCCCCAGACTGGCTGAGGATAGGTGCTCATTGCTGGGATGGATTGTCCCAGTTTGTATTCAAGGAAGTTTGAACTCAAGGCCTTGGCACTGTACCTGAGCAGTTCTGCTCAGGTAGGCTAGCACTCTACCACTTTGAGTTATAGTACCACTTGCAGTGTTTGTTGGTTAGAGATAAGAGGCTTGAGCCATGCTTCCAGCCTGGCTCTTTGCAGGTTAGTTGGGAGATGGAGTCTGAGGGATTTTTCAGCCCGGGCTGGCTTTGAACTGCAATTTTTGCCACACTTTGGTGGCACTTTGTTATTTCCAATTAAAGCAACAAGGAGATCAAATAGAATAAGTAGAGCTTACCTGGTCCTTATCAGGAATTGACCAAATATGCTATAATGACAAAACTCGTTAGATGTGAGATTCTTAGCACAGATATTCCCAATATTTTAGAATCACATAGTCAGTACTAGACTACACAACACAAAATAAAAAAGGCAAAACTCAAAACCTACAATTTTTGACAACAATGTTTAGACATCTTTGCTAACAAAGCACATTAGATGGTTCGGCCTCAGTTACCAGGGTCTGTGAAAAGAGCAACTTGTTAGCAAGGTACATTAGAATAGATGAATGGAGGAGTAGTAAGCTTAGTGGAAGGGTCAGGGTTGGATGGGGCCAAACCCTTAACCCACCTTGTGGCCAAGATGGCAAACTCAAGATGGCAAATTCCTGAAAAAATACAAAGAAAGACTGAACAAAAAATCAAGCTTGGCTAGCCTTTGAGAGGGAACCTAGAGGGGGTCCCTAGGACCCAGCCCACATTACACTCTCCAGAGCACAATCCAGAAAGTTGTAGAAAAGAAATGGAGAGATATAGAAAGTTGAACATGAATAGCAGAGAGCAAAAAGAGCCTGAAAGTAAACAGACTTCTGACCATGTACCATTGCAGAGGCAAAAATTGTCTAAATCTGAGAACAGCATGAAAATATTAGGTACTCTGGCTATCAAGGGAGCTCCTGAGCTCAGAGGGGTTTCACGGCTCAGTGTGACTCGCAGCACCCCGTTAAATGTGCAGGACAGTCAGTCTGGTGAGTGGAGAACTGACCAGGCAGAAGCGGCATCCCGACTTCCCCCAGAGCCCTCTAGAGAATAATGGCCAAGCACTCAAAACCTAGCATCCTCAGTTTCGGAGGTGACCAGCCTTTCAGCTAAAGGCTGTAAGGAGCTCTCTGGTGTGGCGCCACGTCTGAACAGAGATCAAGCAACCGAGAGCTGTAGAGAGTAGCTTTACTCACAGGAGTAAAAAGTGGTGTGGACTTGGATGTGAAATCCAGCAATGGTATTGGTGAAAAGTCTCACGTGGTGTCTCAAGGCAGTTTGGGGTGATTGGGAAATTCTAACATTTCCAACTCAAAAACCCCATCCGAGCATGGCACCATATGTAAGGTGTATTAAATAGGTAGGTTTCATTAGGTGGGTGATGGAGAGAACACCACATGATACTCAGGCAGGAAAAGAAGTTTATTTACCGAACTGCTGCCCCCACAATACACGGTGAAGAAGCATGGCTTAAAAGGAAAGCAGGGGATAGCAATTTGTATTTCTGTAGAAATTCATCCATCTCTGCTAGGGTTTCCTTCCTTTGTGAATAGAGTCTGGAATTATTTCTTTATGATTGTTTGGTGGGATGTTTGTCGTAATTTTTCCTGTCATATCTCTGATATTGTTGATTTGGATCTCCGCTCTTATTTTGTTAGTTACTGTTGCCAGTGGTCCATCAGTTTTATTGACTTTTTTGAAAAAATATCTTTTTGTTTTATTAATTTTATTTATAATTTTCCTATTCTCTATCTCATTAATTTCAGCTCTTATTTCAGTTATTTCTTTCTGTCTAGCAACATTAGGTTCAATTTTTTCTTTTTTCTCTAGCAGTTTTAGTTACATCATAAGATTCTTTAGTTGATTTATTTTATTGATGTGCTCACTGAGAGCAATAAATTTGCCCCTCAGGACTGCTATTGTGGGCCCCATGTGATGTATCTTTGTTTTCATTGAATTGTAGGAATTTTTATTTTCTTTTTAAATTTCTTCTGTGATCCATGTATTGTTCAACAGAGTGCTGTTTAATTTCCATGTGTTTAAGTTTTTTCTACTTTATGCCTTGTTATTGAGAACTAATTTGATTCCACTATGGTCAGATAGAATACAGGGTATTATGTCGATCCTCTTGTATTTTCTTAAATTCGTTTTATGAACTAAGAAGTGATCTATTTAAAAAAAAATAAGGGGTTGGCAAGAGTAAGACCCTGCTGGTGTGAATGCCTGTAACTTTATTTACTCAGGAGGCTCAGATCTGTGTATTCACGTTCAAAGCCATCCCAGACAGGAAAGTTCATGAGGCTTTTCTTTGGTTGTTCAGAACTACACCCTGCCTCAAGTCTGAGGTTGTTCACCACCTTTGCCACCATGAGTTGTGCTGGGCTGTTTATGCAAGCCAGTATTGAGAGGCGTCGCACCCCTTACAGGACCAGAGTTGTTTGCTGCTTCTGTACACGCTGCTGCTGCTGCCCATGCAGCTACCACTACCCAGCTGCTGCCACTGCCCCAGGATCAGCTGGGCCACTTATGCAAGCCAGACACCCCACCACAAGTCAGGTATTAACCACTGTTGCTGCCTGGGGCTAGGCTGGGCCACTTATGTAGGCCAGCATGGAGAGGCAAAAACCACCATGGGTCTGGAGTTGTTCACTGAAGCTGTCCCCACCCCAGGCACGCTGTCGCCCCGGGCTGGTCTGGGCTGTTCCTGTGGCCTAGTGCCAAGAGGCATTGTGTCTGGAGTCTGGGTGGTTTACTGCCACTAACAGCTTCCGCTGCTGCTTCAGGTTAGGCTAGGCTGTTTACACCAACAGGACGGAGGTGCACCCTGCAAGTCTAGAGTTTTTCACCATGCTGATAGCTGCTGCTACTCCTGACTGCGTTGGGCTGGTTGCACCAGCCGGGCAGAGGTGCCGTGCCAGGGAAGTTGAGGGAAGTCTTCATGCTGGCTCTTCCTTCTGAGAATTCTTTGTATTCTCTGGGTTGGCATCAGCTCTTGGAAGCCTTTTGGGAGCCTTGGGATAATTCTGGTGCTCCTACCAAAACTCAAAACCCCTTCTTAGCCTCTTTTTTTTCCCAGGGTATCTCTGTTATCACACACCCACTGGGCAACCACTTCCAACTTTGAATACACCTTTACCTCACAAGCTTCTAACTTTTGAAGCTTTCTTCTAATATCTGGTGCTGATTGGGTAACAAAGGTCATATTTAGGGCTCTTTGATTCTCCAGGGCTTCAAGATCTATAGGCCTAGAGGTACTATAGGCTTCTGGGAGAAGTTTCAGAAAAGCATTAGTGTACTCACTGGAGAACTGTACCATCTCACTCACCTTAGATTGATGACTTGGCTCTCAAGCTACTGCTAAACAAACCTGACAATAATTGGTAAGCACCTCCATACCTCGATCACTGTTAGTCTCAGCTTGGGTAAGTCTGGGGAAAGACTTGCCCCAAATGATCTGGTTCAATAGTGGGGCTACTGTCTGGTCCAAGGACCACCATCAAGTCCCAAGAAGGATTCACTCCCTTTTCTACCAGGTGAAAAGCACCTGTAAAATTTGCTAACACTCATTCCAGATGTGCTTTTGTTTGAAAATTACTGTCTCTAATTATGTAATGAGCCCCTGGTTGTTTTTTTTCTGAATAGGAGGGATTTTGCTGTTTCCAGTCATACAGGTCACTAGTTGTAAAGGGAACATATATTAGAAAGGGGGGTCTGCCCACCATCTCCTCCATGTTTCCTTCTCAAGGGTAATAAGGGTAACATACCACATTGTACCACCTCAGGCTGGTACAAGTAACCACTTTTGGTATGGGAGGACTTAACATTAGAGGGGCTGATGGCAATGAATAGGAGAGAGAGTACATCATTGCATCTTCCTCTGAGGGATTTTATAACCCTGGGGGAGAATATTTTTTGGATATGACAATTTTAGGCCTTGTTCTCCCATCCTAAGAAAAGGAGTAAACAGAAGTGCATACAGGACACAGATAGAACTATTAGCATACACACACAGACCAATATCCACATACACTTAACCCATATATCCCATACCTCTCAATGTTGACCTCTACAGGAGGTCCCAGATGACAGAGAGAATGTCCCAGATTGCGTCTTGAGGAGGCCGCAGATGACCCCTGGAGGATGTCACATATATCCTCCCTAGGAGGCCCTAGATGACCTCTCATGGAGGTTCCAAATGGCTTCCCAAGGAAGTGTCAGATGACCTCCAAAAGCAGTCCCAGATGTCCTCTCAATTAGGCTGACATTACCTCTCAAGTAGCTCCCAGATGGCCACTCAAGGAGGTCACATATTAACTCCAGAGGAGGTTCCAGATAATCCTCTTGAGAAAGCCACAGATAATCTCCAGGGAAGGTCCTATATGGCTTCTCAAGGAAGTCTAAGATGATGTCCGAAGACAGTCATAGATTTCTCATCAAGGTAACCTGAGATGACCTCCCAAAGAAGCTCCAGACGACCTCAGGAGGTGGTACTAGATTGCCTCATAAGGAAGCCCCAATGACTTTTTTGTTAATTTACTGTGAAAATACTGTACAAAGGGGTTACAATTACTTGGGCAAGATAATGAGTACATTTCTTACAAGCATTGTAGCCTCCTCCTTTGTTTCCCCTTTCCATCTCTTCCCATCCCTTCACATCCTCCCCCTGGCCCCCACTCAATCCTACCCCACAACAAGGTTGTAAAGTTCGTTTTCGACAATGACTACTTTTGAAGTGGCTTCAGGTGGCCTCCTGAGGAAGCCCCAGATGAGCTCTGGAGAAATTCCAAGATGGCCCCTGGAGAAGGCCCCAAATGACCTCCAGGGTAGGTCTCAGATGGCTTCTCAAGGAGGTCGCACATGTACTCTTGATGAGGTTCCAGATGGCTTCCCAAAGAAGCCCTACATGGCCTCTCAAGGAGTTCCCAGTTGGCTTCCCAAGGAAGCCACAGATGACCTCCAGAGAGGGTCCCCAAAATAGACAGGCAAGTTTGCCCAGATGCACCCCTAGAGGTACCTAAATGACTTTTATCCATGTTGGTCCTCCGGAGAAAAACACTTAAGGTAGACTCTGAACCCTGAGGGCTAACACTCTTACCTATGGAGATTTTTCCCTGGGGCTGAGGCTTGATGCCATCCAAATGGATTATTTCAATGGGGTCTCCAAAAATTAGGACCTCTATAGTTCGAGAAGATCCATCAAGACACAGTTAATATAATAAATATTCTCCAAACAACTAAACCCCAAAATTATGATATACAAAGCTCCAAACATCATAGGGCAAGCCTTTTTTCTCTTCCCTTTGTCTATCATTCACTACAGACCTATACTTTTTTCAAGGTTTTCCCTTTCTTCCCTTCTACCAGATCCTTCTACTCTTAAGGCCTCTCCACTCTCCACAGGCCTGAACTGCTTTGTGTGGGTCGTCACTTGCCATCCTTCACCTCCTGCCCTCTCTCAACTTCCTCTCCTCCCGTGTCTTTCCCCTTCTGCTATCACACCACTTCCTTCCTTCCAGGACTTTTCTCTTTTTCTCTCTCCTTCTATTGCTCTGAACAAGCAGCCTATATAAAGTCTGTCCCTTCTCCACTCCAACTGCCTAACAGTTTTCAACTGTCATATCCCAAACGGCCCACAGCCCAATCACTTCTTAACAGCTCAACACGTGGTGATTAATGCACCAGCCCATCCCACAGAATGCCCCATCTTCTTTGGTGGCATACTTTGCTCTCTCCAGCTGGCCAGGAGATGGGGCCATGCTGATTATTCGATCCTGTAGATTATCGGGGCCCTGCTGATTATTACAGTATCCTCCTTGTGAACTAGTAGCAATTGAAATTGGAACTTTAATTGTGATATTACAAACTCATTGTGACATCACAAACCCAGTTTGACATCATCACCACCACGACATCACAAAGCCATTGTGACAACATTGTCAGTGTGACATTGTGATTCCATTGTGTCATCTCAAATCTATTATGACCTCTTAGCTCCTTTGAAAAATCACATGCCCGTGTCTGGGAAGGTGGCTCAGTGGTAGAGCGCTTGCCTTGCATGCTCAAGGCCCTGGGTTCGATTCCTCAGCACCCCATAAGCAAAAAGAAAAAAGCCGGAAGTGGCGCTGTGGCTCAAGTGGTAGAGCGCTAGCCTTGAGCTGAAGAGCTGAGGGACAGCGCCCAGGCCCAGAGTTCAGGCCCCACGACCGGACCAAAAAAAAAAAAAAAGAAAAATCACATGCCCTTTACAACATCACAGTCCCTTTGTATACCAATATCCTTGTTGTTAACTAATGACAATTGAGATCAGACATGCCATTATAACATCAAAAAGTGTTTGTGACATCCTAAACAGTGTGACATCACATTTTCATTATGAGAGCATCAGCTCATTTTGACATAACAAAACCTAGTGGCATAATCGCATTATGACAACAATTCAGGAAGGAAGGACAGGTTTGTAGCGAAGGAGGGAGGAATGGAAAAGTAAAAAACCTTGCTCATTGAGGTTGGGAGCTTTGGAGATAATAATTTTTTGGCTGTTGGTTTGTAGACCAATTAAGAAAGGGTGGGACTGCCCATTGGAGGTCTGAGGTTTGGTGTCAAGGCTCCTCTGGGACCCAGGTATCCAGTCCAGGATAAGGTAATCACAGTCCCCTTCCTAGTGTAAATTGGTTTACTATATTAGATGTGACTCAATGGTTTCTCTCCTTGCGTTAGAGGTCATAAGTACATGAGTTCACAGAAAGAGCTTGAAGTCTCAAAGGCCATGAATTTTCTAAGATGTCATGTGGCCATAACAGGTTTGTAGAAACACAATGGGACAGTGATATCACAACAACAATACCACAATATCATGTCAAAATATTGCTTTGATACTACAATTAGTTGTTGATGACATTCTTGTGATGATGTCACAATAAGTTTGTGATATCACAATGGGTTCATGATGTCAGAGTGACATGGCAGATACCAATTGTCATTAATTGGGAATGAATATATGAGTTCAAAAAGGGACTGTAATGTCTCCAAAGGCATGTGTTGTCACAAATGTGATGCTCTTCTAACAGGTTTGTAATGTCACGTCACAATGTGACACAATGGTAATGACATCTGGCAGTATGATGTCACAGGAGATTTCTGATATAACATGTCATACCAGAAATATGATTGAAAACAGATTATGAGTTCACAAAGGGCCTAATATATGACAATGGCAGCATGTCACAAAACTTACAACAAAACTAAAACAAGACTGGTATGTGATGGCACAGCAGGTTAATGATATCACAATGGCAATGTGATGTCACAAAGGATTGTGATATCACAATGGTTGTATGGTCAAAATGGGTTTCTGAAATAGAATGAATTCACAGAATAGGCCTTCACAGTTACGTCTATGATGTAACAATATCACTGTGATTTACAATGCTATGATGCCATTGTCATTTGTTGATGTCACAATGAGCTGATAGTGTCATAATGACAATTTGATGTCACTGCTGATTTATGATTTTACAATGGTTATGAGGTCACATTATGTTTCTGATATCAACACACATGACAAATTTGAAATAGAATGAAAAAGCTGAGTGCCCATGGCTCACGCCTGTAATCCTAGCTACTCAGGAATCTGAGATCTGAGGATCGCAGTTCAAAGCCAGCTCAGGCAGGAAAGTCCATGATACCCTTATCTCCAATAAAAACCACTAGAAAATCAGAAGTGGCACTGTGGTTCAAGAGATAGAGCACTCACCTAGAGCTAAAGAGCAGGGACAGCACCCAAGCCCAGAGTTCAATCCCCACGACTAAAAAAAAAATTAAAATCAGGCATTCACAATCTGTCTATAATATCAAAATGGCAATGTGATCTCATAATGCTATCTTGTCATTGTGGTTTTGTGATGTCAAAAGTAGTTGATGCTGTCATAATGACAATGTTATATCACACTGGTGATGTCACAAAGGATTTGTGATGTTACAGTGGCATGTCTGATATCAATCATTTTAAAATGAAGGCATAGTTAAACAAAGGGACTGTGATGTCACGTAGGCCATGTGTTTTTTCAAAGGTGCTAAGAGGTCCTAATAGGTTTGGGATGTCACAATGTGATAGTGATGTCAAATGGCAATGAAAGCTCACAATGGGTTTGTGATGTCACATTGCTGATGAAATCAAATAGTTTTGTGAAGTCACATCTCATAATCACATGCCCACCTTTATTTGCTACTATTTCACAATGAGGATATGAGTTCACAGAAGAAGATTGAAGTATGGATCATATTCTGCCATCCCAAACCTATTATGACCTCTTACCGCCTTTGAAAGCACACATGGCCTCTGAAATCACAGAACATTTTTGTGTCCATATCCTCATGGGGAACAAATGAAAACTGACATCAGACATACCATTGAAACATAAATCCTTTCTGACATCATTATAATTGTGACATCATGTTTCCATTATGACACCATCATCTCATTTTGACATGTAAAACTATGATGACATCATAGCATTGTAACATCACATTGTCATTCTGATGTCATAGACATGTTGTGCTTGCCTATTATGTTATTTGATTCTATTTCTAATGTAGCATGTCAGTTGATATCAGAAACAAATTATGAGTTCATGACCATTGTGATATCACGATTTCTTAGTAGCATCACATGGCCATTGTGATGTCACATTGCCAAATTGATGTCACAAAGGGATTTTGATTTGACAATGGTTATGACATCTCAATGAGTTTCTGATATCAACCCACATGTCACATTTCAAATACAACGAAATCACAGACTAGGCATTCATAATGTGAATATGATGTCACAATGACATAATGGCAAATGCCATAATGCCATTGTCATTTTGTGATGTCACAAAATGATGTCATAACATAAATATGTCATAACAACAATGTGATGTCACACTGGTTATGATGTCACACAGGGTTTACAATGTTACAATGGTTATGAAGTCACAATGTGCTTCTGATGTCAGCTGATATGCCAAATTTGAAATAGAATGAAATCACAGGATATACATTCACAATATGTATATGACAGCAAAATGGCAATGTGATGTCATAATGCTATGATGTCACTGTAGTTTGGTGATTTCACAATGAACTGATGGTGTCATAATTACAGTCAGATGTCACACTCGTGATAATGTCACAAAGGGTTTGTGAAATTACAATGGCATGTCAGATCTTAATTGCCATTAGTGTATAGTGAGGACATGAGAATGAAGTCACAATGACAAACACAAATGAACTGTGATGACACAAAAGCCATGTTTTTTGTCAAAAGTGCTAAATTTCTAACACATTTCAGTTGTCAAAGTGTTGATATAAAAATGGGTTAGTGATGTCAAAACTAGTTTTTAATATTATATCTTAGATCAAATTTCAATTGCTTCAATTTAACTGATACAAGTTCACATAAGGAGCTTGATTTAGCAAAGGTCATGAATTTTCTAATATGTAATGAGGTAATAATAGGTTTGTGAAAGCATGACGGTACAGAAATATCACAATTGCAATACGATGTCAAATTATAATGTCATAAGAGTGTTGTTATATCACAATTAGTTGGTGATGCCATAATAGTGATGAGTTCAAAATAGTTTTGTGATGTCACAGTAGATTGGTGATGTGACAATAGCATTCCAGACCTCAATTGTCAACTCACAATGAGTATATGAGTTTAGAATGGGATTATGAGAATTCCAAAGGCTTTGTTGGTGCAAATGTGATGAAGTCAGAACAGATTTGTGATGTGACACTATGGTCATTACATGTAGCAGTGTGATGTTCCAATATTCATGATGTCACATTTTATTTCTAATATGTGGTCAAAAATAGATTGAGCTCTCAATGGGCCTAACATAACACAGTGGTAAGATGTCACAAACTTTTGAGGAAAGGACATGTTTGAGTTGTCACAGTTGTTTAGAGATATCACAATGGCAATATTATGTCACAAAGGGATTGTGATGTCACAATTGTTATAAAGTCAAAATGTGTTTTTGATATGAACCCACATGCCACATTTGAAATATAATGAAATCACATAATAGGCATTCATAATGTATTTATTATGTCACGATTACAATGTGATGTCATAGGGGTATAATTTCATTACAGATTGGTGATGTCAAAATGAGCTGATGTTGTTATAATGACAATGTGACGTCACATCGATTATTATATTGCAAATGCTTTGTGATATTACAATAGCATATCTGATCTCAATTGACATTTCACTATGAGGATATGGATACACAAAGGGAATGTGATGTCACAAAGGCCATGTGTTTTTTTCAAAGGTGCTAAAGATGTCATAATGGGTTTGGGAGGTCTCAAGGTGATTGTAATGTCACAACAGCAATATGATCTCACAATGGCTTTGTGATGTCACATTGGTGATGAGGTCACAATGGACAGGACAGGTTTGTGATGTCACAATAGGTTAATGATATCACAATGGCACTGTGATGTCACAAAGGTAATATTCATGTCACAATGGCTTTGGGATCACAATGGATTTCTGATATCCACCAATATTCCTCGCTTGAAACAGAATGAAATCACAGAATAGGCATTCACAATATGTCTATAATGTCACTATGACATATGATGCCGTAAATCTATACTTATGTTTAGTGATGTTAAAGTGGCATGTCTAATCTTATTGGTCATTAGATTACCATGAGAATCCCAAAGGTTACTATGTGCTGAGTCTTTCAAAAAGCACATTGTGCTGAGTCCATTACACAAAGTTCTTTGTGCTATTTATTTAGTGTGCTGTGTGCTGTCATCCCAAATAGTATTATGTTTTGAGTCCTTGAGAAGTAGGTATCTGCGACAATCACACACACACACACACACACACACACACACACACACGGAGGCTCATTGTGCACCTGCTTGGTGTTTGTGATGGATGGAGAAGAGTTTCCCCCAGTGGTTGTGCTGAGGGGAGATTTGATACTCCCCCGGGGCAGCTGCTGGGGTTGGGGGAAAGCCCTGAGCTGATATGAGGCTGCTTCTGCCATGGCCTGGTAGACTTAGGGCAGTGTCAGGGCAGCACAAGGCCAGTGGTTGGGGACATGGCCGAGGTGGGGAAGGAGTGTGACCCAGGGGAGGACAGGGCATGGCAGAGGGGGAACATAGCTACTGCAGCCAGGGGCACACAGGGGCTAGCACACTTGCACAGTGGGTGGGGGGGCAGCCTGGGAGAGAAGTGGGGGCTCAGAGAGAGAGCAGAGAGAAGAGCAGGCACATGCACCAGGGGAGGTGACATCAATGGCTGGCCTCTGTTGCTGTAGGAGTACGGGTCTGGGCCAGGAGCACAGAGCACATAAAGCAGGCACATCCCTCACAGAACCCCAGGAAGGCTCAGAGGCCAGGTGGCCCTGAATCTGAGGACCCTGTGCCAGGAGTTCAGCCACCTGCCCACCCCTGCCCCGACCACCTCCCTGGTCCTCATTGCCTCACCACTTTTCAAACATGTCCCTGCTGGCTCAGACCCATGGTGCCTCTTGGAGTCATTCAGCGATGTTGAGACCCCAGCCGGCTTGCAGCTCTGACCCAGTCCCAGTCAGCCCCCTGTCCTCTGCTCTGGGGCCAAATGTTCACCATGCCACTGCCATCGCTGCCCGCTGCACCTCGAACCGCAGCCTACAGCTTCTGCCAGCAGCACATGTGAGTGGCTGCCGCATGAGCACACACCTTGAGAGCTCTTCCTACCCCTCTCTCCACCCCCCCTCCTGTGGACCCGGACCCCCTACTCCCACCTCCCCTCTTGCATCCCAACCGTGCCTCCCCAGCGCCAGGCAGGCCAGCCCTGTCTCTGCCACAAATGTGACCCAGGAGTGGGGGTTGGGAGAGTGGGTGTCGAACTGGGGATCCCACCCCCATCCCTAGTGGCCAGTGTCCCAGGAAATGGGGAGATGCAGGGTTGGGTGAGAAGGGGGTGCCACTGAGACCCTGGCCTAGAGCAGTGGGCGCCACACAGCCGCGCATCTGCACCCTTCCTCTCCCTGATGGGAACCTGGTAGCTTTAGTCAGAGGTGGGGAGCAACACCTGCACACCTGCCTTCTCGGGTCTTTTCCTTTTCTCTGGGGATGTGGGGTGTTGGAGGCAGAGGATAGGCCCCCTTGCTGTGTGAGCCCTTGTCCTCTGTGCTCTGTCATCCTTTAACCTGCGGAGGGTCCCAGAAAAGCCCGCTAGGTATGTGAGGGCACTGGGGGTCAGATAGAAGGTGAATATCTGGGAGGAACTCAACCCCTCCAACACACATACACCCGGCCTGTTCCCCCACCACAGTTGTCAACAATATTCACAGGGTGATCACATTTCCCAGCTCTGCCAGCACCTGCTGGTGCTTCTGGTCCATGTGGTATCCTTGTCCTCCACAAGAATCTGCCCAGTAGCCCAGAAGCATCTAGGCTGGAAGTAGGGAGTCCGTCCATGTATGTAGCCTATAGGACCCCATCCATTTCCTCAACACCGCCCCCACCCCAGGTCAGACACCCACCTCGGGACCCCATAACCCCCTGCTTGTTTTCAGTCCTGGCTCTGAGGAGCCACCTGTCTGGGGATTCCTTCACCCAGCATCCTGGCCTAGTGTTTTGGAGATTGGGGAGTTAAGGCTGGTTGTTCCCAAGGAGAAGGGTCTGTCAATGGAGAAGGGGAGAGACAGGGTGGTGCTGTGTCATTAGAGTGGTGCTCCCCTTGGGTGGGAGCCCTTGGTTCTGACAAGTGAACAGTGAATGGGAACCTTCGTGCTCCGGCTTATACAATGTCCCAGATGAGGAATCAACAAACTTAGGAGAGACACTACTCGGAGTATGTGTGTGTGTTGTGTGTGTGTGTGTGTGTGTGTGGTTGTGTGTGTGTGTGAGAGAGAGAGAGAGAGAGAGAGAAAGGAAGAGAGAGAGAGAGAGAGAGATCATCTTTCTCCTTGTACAGCCTTACTGTACTGAGATGAATGATCATTTGGCAAATTGCATGTGCTGCATGGAAGAGTCTTCTGTCACCGTTCTGGATTTCTGTGTGTGTGTGTGTGTGTGTGTGAGAGAGAGAGAGAGAGAGAGAGAGAGAGGAAGAGAGAGAGAGAGGAAGAGAGAGAGAGAGAGATCATCTTTCTCCTTGTACAGCCTGACTGTACTGAGATGAGTGATCATTTGGCAAATTGCATGTGCTGCATGGAAGAGTCTTCTGTCACCGTTCTGGATTTCTGTGTGTGTGTGTGTGTGTGTGTGTGTGTGCATGTGTGTGTGTGTGTGTGTGTGTGTATGTTGGGAAAGCAGGAGGTGACAGCAATGAAAATATATTTAAGTCACCATGTCTAAAAACAGCAAAAGCATTTTATTTCTGTGTGTGTGTGTGTATTTATTGTTCTTTTATTTTCATCAGTACCAAGTACGAGCCCAACCACAATCACAGGTTCATGGTTACTTTATGGAAGAAATCAGTAGACATTTCTTTCCTCCCATTTCCACCTCTCTCTTCCCCCTTTCCTGTAGCCCACAGTAGCTGCTGGGCCTTCATGGGCCTCCCCTAGGAGACCTGAGTGAACCCTGGACTAGAGTAGACACCTGTCCTTCTATCCCCAGCCAGAAGTTTGGTGAGGTGAGTGTAACCACAGCCACACTCTTCCAGCCAGACACTCTGCTCTCGTGTGTATAGTTGGAGCTAATTCAAGGGTTGGGAATGTGTCTGCTGAACATAATTAGGGAATGAGATGGGGGAGAGGGTAGGGCAGGGGCTGTGGAGCTATAAAGTATTGGGAGCTGGCGTATCCTGTGACATGGCAGATGGTTCACCCTCACCGAGGATGAGAGGGGAACCTTACTTCGAATGTTTACAATCTCTGTGGGCATCCGGGCACATGGCTCCGAGCCCCTACTGGTGGCATGGATTCCCTCCCAAGGCAGTGCACTAGTGGGCAATCCTCCCAGGAGTCCTGCAGTCTCCAATCTGTGTCCTGCCTGACCTGTTTCCAGATGGGCAGTGGTAGGCAACTCTATTCCCCCTGCTGAAGACCGCTCAGTATCAGGACGTGGCAGTTAGCTAGGGCTCTCTGAATGCCAGTTTCTATAACCTGCTGTAGGCTGTCTGGAAAGAAAAAGGGACCACTGACTTTGGAACCCTTTAAATTTGACTGGGACAAATTAAATGCCACATTTTCCAGGTTTTTATTTTTATTTAAGCTGGCAATTTCCACTAACTCTTGGAATTATGGATCAAATTAGATGGCCGATTTCAGCGCAGGCAGAGTTCCCAAGTCAGATTGTCTCCTGCTTTGAACGTTGTGCCTTGACTGCCTTTCTCTGGCAGCTGCTGAATTTCCTCCAGCTCTCTCTAGGGTGACCAACACAATGGAGGTGTTCGTGGGGAGAAGAGATTATTACCTCACCATCCCCAGCCTGCCAGCTGTGAGCAGAGACAAATCCTAGCACCTGCATTGGACTCTGGGAGATTCAGAACCCTGGGATGCTTCGAGGATCCTTTCTCTGCAACATGAAACTTGGGGGCCAGATGTGGTAGACCACCTGGCTGTCCCCAGGGAGAGGAGAGGAGGCCCCTTGAGCCAGGTGTTCAGCTCATGGCAACCTCATTCACACCTGAGTCTGGAATTGAGTGCCACAGAGCTGGTCAACGGCTGGACAGAGATCTTTGAGAAGATAGGCATCCGAGAAGCCCTGGAATCTAGCGAGTCCATCGTGGCTCACATCTTTGGAGCCAAAACAGTTAAGTGCAGTGGCACCAGGAGGGCATGAAGAGGGAGAAGGGAGAACTGTGGGAGAGCTACATCAGGCTTTGTCCCCCTCCCCCACAGAGGATACTTACCTGAATCAGATGGGACTTTTCTGTACTATTGTCATAAACAGATACTCATTTATTTATCTAACAAACCATTACAGTGTGCGCCAGGCTCTGGGGGGTCATAGACAATGAAAGGTTCCAGGACTGGTGCCACAACACATGAAGAAACCTTGATTTGAGCTGGATGCCAGTGCATCACACTTGTCATGCTATCTAATTAGGAGGCTGAAATCAGAGAATCAAGGTTTTTGGACCAGGCAGAGAAGCCTGTAATCCTTTTGTATCCAATTAGCTACCAAAAGCAAAAGGTCACATGTGGATGTGTGGTTCAAGCCGTAGACTGCTAGCCTTGATTAAATAGGCTCAGGGACCGCACCCAGGGTCCGTGTTCAAGGTCCAGGACTGACAGAAAGAAAGGAAAGAGAGAGAGAGAGAGAGAGAGAGAGAGGAGGGAATGACAGAGGGAGAAAAAGAAGAGAGGAAGGAAGAAGGGAGGACATGCAAGCCTTGGTTTGGAGTCCCTGGATCAAGGGAGCCAACCATTCACAATCTCTTCACAGTTTCAGAGCCTAAAGCCAGAATGTAGGACCAAACCAGTGACTCCTGAGCAACTTCATGGCATCCAGGAGCTGTGTGGTCACCGACTGCAGAGGGAATTAGCCTTCGGTACACCCTAGGGCTCAGGGTGGGTCACCAGGTTTTAATCATGCACTGCCCTAATGAGTTTATTTTCTGGTCAGATAAGAAGAAAGTGTCCAAGGGCTAGGGAAGTATTGAGATGAGGGAGTGTCAAGGGCAGGGTGGGGGGGGGCAAGGGATAAGAAGGAAGATGAAGAGGGAGGATGATCCCAGGTCAGGTGTGTCAGGACATTGGAGCCATGATCTCGCTTGACAACCTAAACCATCATTGATAGAGCCTTTGACCCAGCCACACTGCTATTCTAAGCCTTGGCACCTTGGGTTCACCATTGACGACCTGGCTGTCATTCACTGTAGGATGCCTGTGCAGTACATCATTGGCGACTGGACTTTCGAGGGCTCACTCTGAAGATGACACCCCTGGTGTTCATTCCTCCACCAAAGATAGAGGTAAGCATGCCACTGGCACAGAACAGCCTGGGAATGAGGGCGGGATTTGGGGCCCATGTGGATTCAAGACCTCATCTAGAAGGTGCTAGGGCCCCGTGACTGCCAAGATAGCACTCTACCATTTAAATCCCAGCTCCAATTTCAGCTTTTTTGGGTGTTTAATTGGAGATAAAGAGATCTCATGGACTTTGCTGCCAAGGGCATCCAACTGCAGTCCTCAGATCTCAGTCTCCTGAGGGGATAGGATGACAAGCATGGGAAAGTATGTTTGGCCAGGTGCTAGTAGCTCATGGCTATCATCCTAGGTACTCAGAAGGGGAGATCTGAGGATCATGGTTCAAAGCCAGCCTGGGCGAGAAAGACTCTGAGCCTCTTATCTCCAACAAACCACCAAAAAACTGGAAGTGGTGCTGTGGCTCAAGGAGTAGAGTGCTCGCCTTGAGCTGAAGAGCTCAGGGACAGCACCCAGGATCAGAGTTCAAGCCCCACAACAGAAAAAAAAAAGTATAACATCTTTGCCTGCAAAGATGAGAAGGTGTGTGTGGGGGTACTGTGGTTGAGACCAGGTGCTGGCCTCACTGTACACATATTTCTAAGAACTCCCCAAGTTTGCCCCAGTTTGAAGCCACAGTTGGATGGGCGGTGCCTTACCAAGAACTCAAGAGGACAAGGCCTGTGGCAAGCAGGAAGTTGGCAATTGGGTGAAGGGGTGGGATTGTTGTGTCTGTATTCTCTCCATTGAAGGATAGATAGATTTGTTTGGTGGATGTGAAAGTCTGAAGTCAAGGTTTGCAAGAAGTTTCTGGCCTAATGTATTGGGTTTTCTCTGGGTATATGAAGGTGGCTGAAGCCAGGCGCCACTGGTGGCTCACAACTGTCATTCTAACTACCCATAAAGCTGAGATGTAAAGACAACAGTTCAAAGCCAGCTTGGGCAGGGAAGTCTCTGATACTTGATATCCAATGAACCATCCAAAAACAGGAAGTGGCACTGTGGTTCAAGTGGAAGAGTGCTCATCTTCAGCTGAAGAGCTGAGGGACAGCCTCCTGGCCCATAGTTGAGACCCCATGACCAACAATAAACAAAGAGGTAGCTGAGTTTCCCACATAGCAGTGTGTACGGTAGGAAATTCCATGCTGGGTTATGAGACATTCCAAATATGTGAGAGGCTCAATGTTGTGTCTACAGTTCATCTGAGTACAATAGTGCCATCTTCTCGCAGGTCAGATATAATCCTAATGGAGGGAGTTCATGGTTCTGTTCTCAGGAACTGCTGAGGCCTTGGAATGTGTGTGTGTGTGTGTGTGTGTGTGTGTGTGTGTGTAATTTTCCCTCTTCTTTCTCTGTCCCCTTCCTGGGTGCCTGTCTGATTCTTTCTGACCTCAGATGGTGCCCCTCTACCACACCGACCTTGCCTTTATCCCCCTATCAAGGTCTAGAATGAGTCCTAAATTGCCAGAGTCCTGTGTTCCAGCTTTTCTCTGGGGCACCAGTCTGGCTGTCCAAATATTTGTCCTCCCGGGGATTCTGGAATAGCAGTGCCAGCTGGCAAAGGATCTCCCCTGCTTCAGAGGGAGGGCCTCAATCATACGATGTCCTGTCCTTTTCCTCAGCTGGGCCTCTGAATGCACATCCATCTCAGCAGGCTGGCAGTGGAGTGGGGGTGGGGGGCTGCTGGTGGCTCTGGCCAACTCGAGCTTATCAGGTGACTGAAGGCCGCCCAATCAAGGAGGATCCAGGGCTACATGGGAGATGAGGCCAAGGTGGCTTGGAAGTATTGGTCGGTGTCTAGGAAATGTAGAAATACTTTATCACAGGAAAGTCTATCTTCTGGTCCCAGCTGGGGCTCTCAGGTCCTTCTAGACAATTGCAAATGCCCAGAATACAGAGGCACAGACTTTACATTCCAGGGCCAGGGAACTGGGGGATGAGAGACTGGTATCGCTAATACCTCAATGTTCTGGGGCATTAGCTTGACCGGGCTATGCCCCCCTTGTGTACGTTCATTTCTTAACACAATGTAGGCCACACACCAGCCACTTGTGGCAGTACTGTGGAAGTGGCGGGAGTGGAAGTGAGATCTAGGATGACTAAAATCTGGATTTATGGCTTGTGGGGGTGGCAATGGGTGTCTTTAAAAAAATCTTAGACCTGGAAGACAGAGCCTAGGCATTCTCCCTGAGCTTCCTTTGCTCAAAGCTAACATTCTACCACTTGAACCACAGCTCAACTTTCATCATTTTTAGTAATTTAGTGAAGATAAGAGTCTCATGGACTTTCCTGCCTGGGCTGGCTTTAAGCTGCCATGCTAAGATTTCAGCCTCTTAAGTAGCTAGGATTGCTGGCATGAGTCATTGGCACTTTCTAGGGAAGTTAGTGTGTGTGTGTGTGTGTGTGTGTGTGTGTGTGTGTGTGTGTGTTTATTGGGACTTGAACTCAGAGACTAGGTTCTATCCTTTAGCTTGTTTGCACAAGGTTGCTGCTGTACCACTTGAACTACCGTAGCTCTGCTTCCCAGCTTTTTGGTTGATTCAATGGAGATAAGACTCTGCCCAGGCTAGCTTTGCATCTTGATTGATCCTCAGGTCTCAGCCTTGGGTAGCTAGGATGATAGGTGCCTTGGACTGGCTCTGTCGGGACAACGGAGGACACCTAGTGGAGGAACTGGAATAGGTGAGGAGATGGCAAACAGACAACTCATGCACAAGAGGAGTGGATGCTGAGTGCGATTTAATGCAGAGGATAACAAGCTTTTATAGAAAAATCTCCATGAGAAAGAGCAAAAGGTTACACAATCTTGCTGCAGGGCTTCGTTCTTGGGTGGTAACCAGCTGGTCGCCTGATCTTGTTTTTTTCTGATGACGAGCTATGAGGATAGGCACTTGTTTCCAGCTTTACCTCTATTTTTAAGAAATACAATGGGTTTCGATGTTTATCACCAATTAACCATTAACCAGAGCATGTGGGCAAGGTGCTGAACAGAAAGGCATGAACTCTAGTACTTCATAGTTAACTTTTGTTTAGTTTTGTACTTTATACGTTTTAAATCTTTTCTAAGCAATTGTGATTAGAGGGTTCCCAATTTGTGGCCAAAAATCATGATATTCAGTATACTTAGTTAAATCTGGCCATATATCAAATTTAAGCTCATAGTGTCTTTTCTGTAACCCTTTCACATAATCATTTACTTTTTTCTATAGAGGCCTTAACTGTCCCATAAGATCTTTCTTGTTCCTTCTTTAATAGTAAGCACCAACTAGGCCTAGATCTAGCAAGCCTCTTAGTAAATGAAAGAGAGTAACAGGAAGTTCTTTCTTCTAAGTAGTTTTTCCAGCAATTGCCATCGTTATCATACACACCTGTAAAAGGCTATGGATTTAGGGGAAGTCTCTGGGGTCCTCTAGATAATGGAGGATCACACCATTTTCCTCTGATAAGCCATTGTCATCTTTTATCTACCAACCTTTTAGGAATCTTATTTAGCTTTTGGTCTAAATATGCCTCTACATCTTTCTTATCTACAGGATATCTATATGAATCTATTGTATATGTTTTTATGATTAAAGGAAAGTCCCCAGTAGCCATACACTCTTTCTGCTCTAGCCACGCCTACAGTTTCTTGTAAATCTCTTACAAACAATTCCTTCTGCTGAAGTGACGTCATGAAACCCCCAACAGGTTTATATTTACTTATGACTTGTCTACTAGCCTCCATAGGAGGGGCTTTCAGGGTAGCACTTACCTCTGGTGAGTTAGTCATATTTTTAAGACACTCATCTGATGTTGGAGTTGTCAACACTCTTAAGAAAAAACCTTGAATAAGGGAACGTTGAGCATGAGTAAGTACAACAAGCAGCAGGAACAGTAAAAGATTAATAGGCACTCCTATACAGTGAAGAAAAGAAAAACAGGAATAGAAACACATCTTTCCTAGGGGCTTGCCAGCCTTTCCAGTAGGTAGGCCTCTTTGAAGCCCCATTCTCTGAGGTAGACTTCGGTGATGTCCCATTCTCAGAGATAGGTCTCTTTGAAGCCCCATTTTCTGAGGTAGACTTTGGTGAACTCCCATTCTCAGAGATAGGTCTCTGTGAAGCCCCATTCTCATGTCTGAAAGCAGGTTTCCCATGCTAAGCAGACTCCACCAGAGTAGGCGTGGCAGACAGGCATCAGCCACCGGCACCCAGCTGATAATGGCCTTTCTTCTCAGTGGACTGGGAGCTCCTGAAAGCTTTTCTTTATTTTTTCTATGCCAGTACTGGGCCTTGAACTCAGGGCCTAGGCTCTGGCCTCTTCACTTTTTCCCTCAAGGCTGGCACTCTACCACTTGAGCCACAGCTACATTTCTGGCTTTTGGTAGTTCATTTGCAAGAAGAGTCTCACGAACTTTCCTCCCCTGAGCTGGCTTTGACCCACGATCTCTGATCTCAGTCCTGAGTAGCTAGGATTTACAGGGGTTGAGCCACTGGTGTCATTGGGTAGAAGCTTTTCTTTCTTTTTTGCGGGGGGAGGGTCCATTCGTGGGGCCTGAACTCTGGGCCTCGGCACTGTCCCTCACCTCTTCATCTCAAGGCTAGCACTCTACCACTTGAGCCACAGTGCCACTTCTGGCTTTTTTTTCTCTTTGCTTATGTGGTGCTGAGGAATCGAACCCAGGGCCTCACTCATGCATGGCAAGTGTTCTACCATTGATCCACCTTCCCAGCCCCTGGTAGAAGCTTTTCTTAAGCAAGAAATCTTCCCTGCATTTGCACTGACTCCTCCATGCAAAGGAGGCCTGGGAGTCAGGAGCTGTGAAAAATAGGATTCAGGCACAGGAAATGGCTGGGGTGCATGGTGAAAAGGAAAGCTAATCTTCCCCCTGGGCCCCTTCATTCTCTACATCTCAGCCTCCTAAGGAGCTATGATTACAGACAGGAGCCACTGACACCTGGCTTTCTTTTCTTCTTGTTCTTTTTTTTAATCGTGACAACCTGAAATCTTCAAAATGACATTCCAATGGTTTGCATTCGAAATAAACTCCCCTGGCTTGGAGTTAGAATGCCAGGCCTGCCACCCACAAATTGAGGGAGATCCTGACAAACTCATTCCTATGTATGTGAATGCTAATGCAATGTTATCAAAGTAATAATTAAATTTGCAGTTAATTCATGATTCTATTTTAGAATGCCACACAAAAATTATTGGATTTATATCTTCCATTCTAGCACCAGTTTATGATTTTCCTAATGAAAGGATATTAACTAATTTTTAATTAATATTTTTATAAGTATTCAACCATGGTACTTCATTAAATGGAGACATAACTTAATAACTAATAATTGGTAACTATATATATATATATATATATATGAAATTTAAAGATGTCCTCACATTCTCTCTCTCCATATATATATATATATATATATATATATATATATAAATCTACACATCTATGAATACACATATTGGGCACTACTGTGGCTTGATCATGCTCAGTTTCCCAGAAGCTGGTGTGCTAAGACAGTGACCCAATTTATGGATTGGGCATTCTAGGCCATGAGTTGAAATCCCAGCATTGCCAAAAATTTATTCATGGAGTAAGAAGCCACTTTTGACACATTTTTTCCTGAAAAAAAGTCCCGGGTCTCAATATGATGTAAAATTCATATGTAACTATATCCTGTGTGATAGGACGTAATAAATGAATTGTTATTTGTATAATCATACTAAATGAATAAGGGTAATAAACGTCAAACTCACTAAACCCATGTATGTAAACAGATCTCATATATGAATATTATTTTTTCCAGTGCTGGGGTTTCAATTCAGACCCTGGGAAATGGTCTGAATTTCTTGTCTTCAAGGGCGGTGAGCATTTTCCCTTCACCCACAGTGCCACAGAGTCATCTAGACTCTGAGTTCAAATCCCAGGCCTGCAAGAAAAATGGTACAAGCCAGGGTCTTATTTTTTTTTTGGCCAAGCATGGGGCTTGAACTCAGGTCTTGGCATCTCTGCCAAGGTAACCCTGGGTTACCTCCCCCAAGAAAAAAACACCCCACTAATCCATTAGGTGTGAACTTGTGTGGTTGTTGAAATTTTCCTCAAGGAATGGTGGTACTGATGAAAGCACCCTAATTCTAATGACAGCTTGTGGAATAGAGCTATGTGCTGAGTCCTCCATAGGGTGCTCTGTTCTGAGTCCTTCACAGGGTGCAGGGTACTAAGTCCTGCATTGGGTGCTGGGTGCTGAGTCTTTCACAGCATGTTGTGTGCTGAGTCCTGCAAAGAGTGCCATGTGCTGTGTCCTTAGCAGGGTGCATTCTTACATCTTGTCTTTGTAAGGGCTCCACAACTGAGATGATTATGAAGACAAGAATATTGAGGCTCAGATATGTCCCCATGTCAGAGACAAAATTATGTATTACTGAAGACTAGTGAGTTGTCTCCTGCAGACAATTGTTTTCTTTTTTCTCAGTCATGAACCTTGAACTCGGGGCCTAGGTGCTGACCCTTATCTCTTGGGCTTTTGGCTAGCACCCCACCATGGGGAACCATGGATCCCCTTTGCAGTAGAGGCCATGGCCCAGGGGTGAGTAGCTGATCTGTCATCTTGCCTTCTCAGGAAGCTGAGATCTGAGAATCTGGGTTCCCAACTATCCCAGACACAAAAGGTCCCATGAAACTATTATCACGAATTCACCACTAAGAAACTGAAGTGGAATCTGGGTGTTTGTGGCTCATGCTGGTCATCCTTGCTACTCAGGAGGATAAGATCTGAGGATCATGGTTCAAAGCTAGCCTGGGCAGGAAAGTCCTCGAGACACTTAGCTCCAACGAACCACCAGAAAACCTGAAGTGGCGCTGTGGCTCAAGTGGTAGAGCACAAGATTTGAGCTGAATTGCTCAGTGACAGCACCCAGGCCCAGATTTCAACTCCTACAAATGAAAACAACAAAAAAGACAGAAACAAACTAACAAAGCTGAAGTAGAGGGCTGGTAATGTGTATTAGGGGTAGAGTGCTTTGCATATATGAAACCCTAGGCTTGATTTCTCAGGACCACATCACTAGGAAAAAACTTGAAGTGGCTCTGTATTTCAAGTAGGAGTGGAGAATCCTTGTACAAGAGAAACTAGGTACAGTGCTCATGTCTTGAGTTCAAGCTCCAGGATTAGTGTATGCACACACACACATACAAACACACACACACAGAGACGCACGCACACACACATGCACACATAGAAAGCAGAAGTGAAGCTGTGACACAAAATGGTAAAGCACTATACTTTTGCGCTGAGATCATTGTCAGCACCCAAGCCTTGTGTTCAACCCCAAAACCTAGCCACCCAGGGCCCAACTAGGAGACCTCAAAGGTTTCAAAACTTGATGAGCTTCACCAGCCCTAGGTGACAGGAAGCTTTGTGATATCACTTATTTGCTTGGATTTCCCAAGCTTTCAGAAACCTAGGAGAGGCACCATAGGCCAGTCATCACTGGCAATGAAACATTTAATTAGGTTCAGTGCCCTAGTTGTCTGAGAGAAGGACTCCAGCATTATATTGAACACTGTATCTTAACGCTGGAATATAGTCTCACAAAGGCATGCCATGGGAAGTGGCACAAATGAAGGCTTCCTGTCAAAACAGAGCACTGGGGTGAGGCCTTTTGTCTGCCTGTCCAGACAATGAGAGAGATTTCTTCCAGCAAGACTTGGATGCAAAGAAACCCTCAGGCTATATTGGGAGTAGTGAGGGGAGCCCTGGAACATGCAATGTCATAAAAGCAGTCCTTGTGTTTATGAACTCATTGTCTTGAATACCAATTTCCTAGCTTGATGCCATTCATCATAGCTACTCTGAAGCTTCACCTATAGAAATACATACATACACACACAAATACATGGGGGTACAGGCTCCTTTGAGGGGGCAGGTCTACGGGTTGAACAATGAGCCTGGACCTTGTCCTAGAGCTCCTTTTGCTCAAAGGTAGAACATTAAACTTGAGTCAGAGTCTAACCTCTGGATTTTTCTGTGATCTCTTAGAAATAACAGTTTCAAGGACTTTCTTACACTGGCTGGATTCAAACTCAGATTCTGTACATCTCACCCTCCTGAGGAGTTGGGATTACAGTCAGCAGCCACTGGCACCTTCTTTCTTTTCTTCTTCATTTTTTAATCTGGACAATTTGACTTCTTAATAGGGTCATTCCAATGGTTTGAATTTATAAGTAAACCACCCAATGTTCTTTATAGCTGCTTTCTCTGAAAAGGATTTTCTCTCCTCATCTTCCCCTCTGGTCACAGGTTTGAAGCCAAAAGTGAGAAATGAGTGTCACAGGATTTAGGAGCAAATGTCCATAGGACATGCTAGTTCTGTCACTTAGCAGTGAGCTGCAGCAAATTTACTGTCTCATGATGAGAGGACTGAAAGCTGGAATGATCCTCATACTGTCTGCATTGCTCCTTTTGGCTAGAAAATTACCTAATCATTTTGAGTGTTTTTATCTCCAACCTTAAATATGCAGAGCACACTAAAAACATCTTCCTGTTTCAGTTTTTCTCTAGTCCCTCTCGAGATTTAGACTAAGGATTTGTGTGGAGGGTCTCCTAGGTGAATCCCTGAGTAAAGCCGCTTGAAACCTCCTTAGGAGATCACCATTCAAAGCCAACCCTAGCAGGAAATTCTGGGAGACTCTTGTCTCCAATAAACCTCCAGAAACCAGAAGTGGACAGTGGCCTAGAGGGTAGAGCTCCAGCTTTGAGAAAGAAAGCCAAGCAGGAGATACAGGCCAGACCATGCAGGAAAGCCTGGGAGGCACTTATGTCCAGTTAACGACCAAATGATTGGAAGTAGAGCTGTGGCAGTGGTAGAGCCTCAGCCTTGAGCAAAGCAGCTGAGGAATGCATCGCACCCTGAGTTTAAGCCGTGGGATGGCCACTAAAAAATTTCAAAAAGAGAATGCCAAGTTTATGTATCAGTGCCCGATTTACTTATGTGTGTATATTATCTTCCTGAGTGCAAACAGGTTGTATGTAATGCTTCTGCTTTTATTTACTGACTTATTTTTCAGATACGCTAGTTGTGCATACTGCATCATTCTCTTCATTTCAGCCCCATCACTTTTCTCTTCCAGGGTTCCAGGACTGTGTCCTTTTATGATGCACACTTAAGCTCTCAGCAGCCTTTATTTATGTTTTATTATGAGGCCAATGCAGAAACAGTCACAAATCAGGCAGGGGAAGAGAAGATCGGGGTTCATAGAAATAACTGGTATTCAAAAAATTACACTTAGGGATGCAAAATGGTAGCATACTTATGTCAAAACAACCATTAAGAAAAAGATGAGAGGGCTGGGAATGTGAATTAGTGAGAGAGTGCTTGCCTAGCATGCAAGAAACCCTGGGTTTGATTCCTCAGTAGTACAAACACAGAAAAAGCCAGAATTGGTGCTGTGGCTCAAGTCGCAGAGTGCTAGAGACAGTGCCCAGGCCTTCAGTTCAGCCCAAGAAATGTCAAAAAGATAGGTAGGTAGGTAGGTAGGTAGGTAAGTAGGTAAGTAGGTAGGAAGGTAGGTAGGTAGGAGGACAAGAGGAAAGAACGGAAAAATTCCCAGTCATCAGGCCTTCTGCAGTGTGCCAGGACACCAGCATCCCTTCACACAGCAACCGAGCAGAAAGACTGTCTCTGTCCCACTTCTCCGGCAGCCGAAGACACCAGAGCCAAGAGGGCAGAGCCAGGTTCTAACTCAGCTGCTTCGAGACACAAGGGAAAGGGCCCTGCCTACCCTTGGACTGGAGATTTGCATTAATGATGTGCAGAATGAAGGAAGGAGAATGGAATGGCAGTAGTAGAAGAATGGCCTTCAAATCTGACAGATGGAGAGTCAAAAACCGACTCCCTAAGATCAGAGAGAAGGGTTTTTCTACTCTGTTCCTCACCTCTCCCAGACTAAACTGGCTATCTATTGATAATCTAAAGATAGCCTTAGGCTCCCTTCACCTGAGGGAGGAAGGTTAATTATTCATTGTTTGAAGAGGCTGAGAAAAGCCTGACTCTGATGTAACCCTAACAAATATTTCAGGTTTCCCCCCATTGCTGGTTGTGCCTGGAGTGAATGAAGTGATTTTGCAGCTCACTTTCCTGTTGAGTGTGTACATTCTGCCTCCTAATATTTCAGGCCTTGGTCTCTTCACCTAGACTGGCTTTTGGCACTGTTTTCTGTCTTTCAAATACAGTGTTACACTTGAATTCTTCCTGCTAACAGGGCTAGGGCTTGAATACTGAGATCTTCATTTGAACTCAGGATGGGTCAATGATGTTTCTTTCCTTCTTCTATAGCTCTAGAACTCTAAGAACATTTAGAGTGCAAATAACTTCTCATTACCAAGGGAAACACAACACGCTATTGAACATCTAACCTTTCACAAGTGGAAGTCAGAGTGTCAGATTTTCCTGCCCTGGCTGGCTTCACCCTGTGATCCTGAGACATCAGCCTCCTGAGCTACGGTGATGGGCGTGAGCTACGTGCTCTGCTCGGTTCAGTACTATGACATTGACAATATAAGTCAACTGCTTATCACAAAGGGCTTGGGGAGCATATTAAGCCTTTCAACATTGGACTTTTCAGATCCCAGTAGGACACAAGATTATAATGCTAGAGTCTGAGAGGCTGAGCATATGGAGGTACTACACTTGAACCTTAAGCTCTGATTCCAATTTTGGTGTACATCAGCATTCATTTTACAGAGAATGTTCTCTTAATTAGCAAATAGGAAAAGTACTTTGATTAACCTTCACTTTTTCCAGTTGTGTGTCTTGTATCAAGCCTGGGCACTGTCCCTAATCAATTCAGCTCAAGGCTAACACTCTACCACTTGAGCCACAGTGCCACATGGGTTTTTTTATGGTACATTGCAGATAAGAGTCTAACAGGCTTTCCTTGCCTACGCTGTCTTTAAACTGTGGTCTTTAGATCTCAGCCTCCTGAGAAGCCAGTGTTCCAGTGGTGAGCCACAGGCATCTGACCTAATGTTTTTGACAATCCTGGGGTTTCTTTTTCTCAAAGCTATCACTCTACCATTAGAGCCACTCCACTGTTTCTGGCTTTTTCTGAGCATGGGGCAGTGTGTATTCAAACTCTCTAATTCATGCATGTTGAGCACGCACTTTACCCACATTTCTAGCCACACCCTTACAATTTTATCCCACAACTTGCTTGTCCTCATGAAAAGGCTTCTGAGTATAAATCATCTAAAGAAATCCCTATAGAAGTGTGTCCAAACATAAATAAGACAAAGCTTATACTTGGGAGAGACTCTAAACATGTGAAGATTGTGACAAATGCTTCCGTTTAATTATGTATCAGGTTTCAACACTTAAAAAGTTTTAATGAAAAATGAGCCAATGTCCTAAATTATTGTGTATAATTTTATAATAGCTGTGCAAAATATAATAAATATTGTGTGTATGATAATACTAAATAAAATAAATAATGAAAGATTCAAATAAAAACAAAATAATTACAAAATCAATAATAAAATCATAATATGTAATAAACACACATATGTAAGTACATATCATATATTCCACATACATTGAAATATCTTTTCCATTGCAGAGCCTTCATTCAGGCTATGGGAACTCTAGCTTGAATTTCTTTTCCTCAAGGACAGTGAGCTTCGCCTTCACCCATGGTACAAAAGAGTTACCTGGACAGAGATCAAATCCCACCAATGGTAGAATTATTGGCCCCATTTCCAGGACAGTGACTTAATTTTTTTAATGGAAGCAGTTATGTTTATTCAGTTCCATGCTGAACATTAAAAAAAAGCGGTGTAGAATTTTGTACATCTGTTCAGATATCCTTCCCTTACCCCGAAAGTGCTTCTCTGAAAACTACATTCTTTCTTTATTTGTATGTTTTTTTATTGTAAAAATGTCACAGTTACATGAGCATGTTCATGAATATATTTCCTATTGAGCATTGTTGCAGCCACCTTTGCTTTCCCCCTACCATCCCTTCCTTTCCATCTCCACATCTACGCCCCCTGTCGAGCTCAGTGACTTAATATTTTATTTTTTTCTTTGAACTCAAATAGTGGCAAATCTGCACTTTCCCTGACATTTCTACAGATTTAACACGATCCTGAGTTCAAATCCCAGGCTACGAAAGAAAACTGACAGAAATTCCAAACCAGTGAGCTTTATTTTTTTAATTTAGTGAAGTAATTAATTAATTTTTTTCTTTTTTTCCTTCTTTTTTTATGGCCGATCATGGGGCTTGAACTCAGATAGTGGCAACTCTTCCTCAGCTTCGATCACCCTAGGTTGGGTGCAGCTTCGGGACCCATACCAAATCCTGGAATCCTAGCACAGTGGGCTTGCAAGAAGAACAAAATTGGGATAACATAAAAAGTGGGGAGGTGCAGAAGGCTGGGAGTTTTACGTTTTTTTCTTTGCACGGTGACCATCCTGGTCTGAATGACACGACTGCAAAGTGAACCTGACCTGCCATCGCTGAATGCTGTTAGGCTATCAGGGAAGCCTTAGGCCAACCTGTCAGCATAGGCCATGGGCTCAAATTCCAATCCTGACACCTACCAATGGCAGGAGATCACAAGACTCATTACTATGCATAAGAATACCAATTGAAAGAGAAGTTTGTAATTCGGTTGAGTTTAAAATTCGATGCAATATTCCTAGGATGCTGATTGATCTTAATTAATAGTTCATTAAGCATGAAAATAATACTACTCCTTTAATTGTGTATAATAAATACCTAAGAGTTGGTAGGAACACATTATATGTCATTCAATCATAGATAGGTGCCTATGGCACTTTCTACCAATATATATTTATTTGTATACCACCGTCTTCCTATCCTTGTATCTCTGTTTTAACCAAAGCTGGGGCACGATTTCAGCACCTGGGACAACCTGACAGCTGCATTGGCTAGAGGCTGTCGTGCTCACACTCACCCATTCATGAATTGGGGCTGCTAGGCCCTGGGTTCAGATCCTGGCACTGCCAAAAATTTAATCTTGGAGTAGAAGCCAAGTGTAACACCTGTTTTCCTTTTCTGGGAGGGTCCTGGGTGTCAGGCATGATGGAGAATACATCTACAAATCTTGATACTATGTGATAGGATGTAAACAATGTAATACATAGTTAGGTGTCATCACAGTCAATAAAATAAACAAATGAATGAATAAAACAAAAAATAAAACGAATAACCACACCAAACATAATATAGACTGAACATCCTGTCTTTAAAATGTATATAAAGAGTACGCTTTCCAGGGCTTAGGCTGGAATTCAGGCCTAGGGAACAAGCCTGACTTTCTAGTCTTCAAGCAAGATGAGCTTCCCTTTCCCTGACAGTGCAACAGAGTTACCCAGAACCCAAGTTCAAATCCCAGGCCTTGCAGACAAAAAAATGCCACACATTCCAACCAGGGGAGATTCATTAGAATTTTTAATTTTTTTTAAGTTCACTTCACCTTTATTTGATACATTTTGATTTTATAACAGGAGAGTTTTTCAGAAAAAGGGGTTAAACTTTTACATTTCGGCATAGGACATTGGTGTTTCTATTTTGACCATCTGCTATGAAGATTCAGAATGAAAATAAGGACATCATTTCTCCCTAGAAGGTCGGGACAGTTGATTTTATTTCTATTTAGAGTTATTTCTATAATTATAAACTCTCTGTATTTGTATCGTCTGAGTTTTCCTCAGTGCCCACAATGAAATAGAGTAGGGGAGTCCTCATAGCACAAAAGATTGTGTTTCTGAATAAAAACTCACTTCTGTGGGGACAGTAGGTACTTGTAAGCATTTTGGAAATAAGCTGTATTGTTAAATGAAAAACAAAAACATTGGGACTGGGATGTATCTCATTATTGGAGTACTTGCCTGAAAAGCATTAGACCCTTGCAGAAAAGTTTGCTAAAGCGCAGAATGTTAGAATTTTATGATATGTATGAACAAATTTCTTCTTTTTGCGTGGGGGAGTCATGGAGCTTGAACTCAGGGGTTATCCCTACACTCTTCAGCTCCATGTGAAAGATCTACTGCTTGGTTCACATTGTCATTTCTGGTTTTCTAGTGGTTTCTGGAGATAAGAGTCTCACGGACTTTCCTGCCCGGGCTGGCTTTGAACTGCCATCCTCAGATCTCAGTCTCCTGAGTAGCTAGGATTATAGGCATGAGCCACCGGCTCCAGGCATATGAACAAACGTCTGAAAGACTGATTCTGAGAAAAGAAACTTAGAATACACTTTTAGTATAAATAATTTATAATGCCATGGTTAAGGCACTAATTCAAATGTATTTATTCATTGGCTGGTTTCTTAGTTTATTTAAAGATATATATGCATTATTAATATATATATGTACATATATATTATTAAAAACATAGCTTTGAAGTGTACCTAAGAGCATATGTGCTCATGTAAAGGTATACAACTACACAAGCTTCATTTTTTTCAGTTTGATTGGTACCATAAATTAGTGGGATTTGTGTACTGTTGTTTTGTTCTCTGTTTTGGAGGCTTTCTCTGCCTTTTATCCCTTGTCCCCCTCTCCCCACACTTGAACTCAGCTTCCTCTTTCTTGGCTTGGTTGTTCATAGCTAATTTTCTACCACTTCAGCCATACCCGTAGCCTGGCTTTTTGCCAGTTAATTGGAAATGATGTATTTCAGGCTTTTCTGCCTTCATTGGCTTTGAAATTTCATATTCCAGTTCTCAGCTTCCTGAGTAGCTAGGATTACAGATGTGAGCCAATGGGGTGCCTAGGGATAAATTAGACTTTGGTAGGTGTATTCTTTCTGTTTTTCTAAGCATGGGATCATCTACTATAGTACTTCGGTGAATGTTCTGGGTCTGAAGTGAGATATATAATGCATATGTAAATCTGTGTAGTTCTCATAAGATGTAATCAATTTAATACATGGTATAAGTGTAATAATAGTCAATAAAAATAATGAATAAATAATACAAAAATAAAATAAATACACTCAAAGCAATATGCAAGTATGTATATATTAATCATTATTTCAAATGTGGATGAATATTACTTTAACAGGGCTGGAGATTGAATTTATGCCTAGGGAACAGGCCTGAATTTCTTGTGTTAAAACAAGGTGAGTTTCCCCATCCCCCACAGTACATTAGAGTTTCCCAGAATCCGAGTTCAAATCCCAGGCCTGGCAGAAAAAAACGGGCACGAATTCCAAGCCAGGGAAGTCCATTAGTAGTTTTAATATTTTTAAATATTTTAATTTAATTTATTTTATTTTTATATATTTAATTAATTTATTTGTTATTTATTTATTTTGTCAAGCATGGGGCTTGAACTCAGGTCGTGGCAAATCTGTCTCAGATTCCATCACCCTAGGGTGGGTTAGTGCAGCCTCTGGACCCACAGCCCATCCTGGGATCCTAGGCCTCAGGGGCTGACAGGAAAACAAATTGAAAATGGCACCAAAAAATAGCCAGGAATTGCAGACAGTCGGCAGATTCTCGGTTTTCCTTCCTTGCATGGTGACTATCCTGGGTCCAAATGACATGGTTGCAACCTGTAGGTCTCCTGGCATTGCTGAAGGCTGGCGGGCTGTCAGCGAAGCCATAGGCCAATCTGGACACCTAGGTCCTGAGTTCAAATCCCAATCATGCCACTTACAAAGGCCTAGAGAGCCTAAGAAACTATTGCCTGTCCATAAGAACACCAGAGGAATGTGCTCAATGTCATGAATGCATGAGTAGTTTGTCAAACAGTCTAGCATAAAATTAATCCCAGTATTCACAAGATGTGGATTGGTTTTAATTCATAGTTTATTATGCATTAAAAGAATACTGTGTGTGTGTGTGTGTGTGTGTGTGTGTGTGTGTGTTGGGGCCTGAACTCTGTTCCTGGGTGCTGTCCCTCAGCTTTTCAGCTTAGGACAAGCGTGGTACCATTTGAGACACAGTGCCATTCCCGGCTTTTTCTGACCATGTGGTGATGAGGAATCGAACCCAGGGCTCATGCATGCAAAACAAGCACTCTCCAAATGAGCCACCTTCCCAGCCCCTAAAAGAATACTATTGATTAAATGGAGTCCTCACTAAATAGCTGAGAATCACTAGGAAGTTAGTATATCATTGAATACTAGGTAGACATCACTGGCAATATCTAAAATCTAAATATATATTTATTTGTACACCACAGTCTACATAGAAAGGTATTGCTATATTGGCCAATCCTGTGCCTCAACCCCAGGTCCTGGAATCCACCTGACACCTGAATGTGTTAGAGGCTGCTGTGCTAACACTCACCCTTCTAGGCCCTCAGTTCAGGTCCCAGCATTGTTAAAATGTATTCCTGCAGTAAGATTCCAAGTGTGATACCTGTTTTCCTTTTCTTTGTAAGTGCTTGGTTTCAGGTATGATGTATATAATATGTCTGCAAAGCAACATGCTATGGAATAGATTTGAATGAATGTAATAAATGTTATAGATGCACTCATAGTCCATAAAATAAATAGTAAATAAATAAATAATAAAATATAATGAATCATTCCAACAAACATGATATAGACTGAATATATGGGTGGAAGTATAAATCATATAATAAAAAAAGTCTTTCAATGTTATGTTCTCCAGGGATGGGGCTTGAATTCAGGCCTAGGGAACAGGCCTGAATTGCTTGTCTTCAAGGGAGGAATGATTCCCTTTCCTCCCCTCCCCCCAGTGCATCAGAGATACCCAGATCTCAAGATGATATCCCTGGTCTGGCAGACAAGAAAATGGCATGAAATCCAAGACAGGAAGTTTCAATAATATTGTCATTTTTTTTTTTCCAAGCATGGGGCTTGAACTCAGGTCGTGGCAACTCCCCCTCAGTTTCCATCACCCTAGGCTGGGGTGGTGCAGGCTCTAGACACACAGCCCATCGTGGGGTCCTAGGCCTCAGGGGTTGAAGGAAAACAAATTGAAAAGAGCACCGAAAAAATAGCCAAAAACTGCGGATGGCCATCAGTTTCTGTTTTCCTTCCTTGCCCAGTGACCATCCTGGGTCTGAATGACTTGGCTGCATCCTTAGGTCACCTGGCATTGCTGAAGTCTGATGGGCTGTCAGCGAAGCCATAGGCCAACCTGCACACTAGACCCTGAGTTCAAATCCCATTCATGCCACTTACAAGGGGCTGGAGAGCTTAAGAAAATATTGCCTGTCCATAGAAACAACAGAAGAATATGATTAATGTCATGGTTGGATGAGTATTTTGTCAATAAGTCTAGCATAAAATTAGACCCAATAATCACAGGACATGGATTGATTTTAATTCATAGTTTATTACACATTAAAAGAATACTATTGATTAAATGGAGTCCTCACAAAATACATGAGAATCGGTAGGAAGTAGTATATGTCATTGAATACTAGATAGACACCTCTGGCAGTACCTAAATATCTAAATTTATACTTATTTATATACTACCATCGTCACAGAAAGTTACTGCTATTTTGACCAAACTAGGGCTTGATCCCAGTTCCTTGGATCCGCTTGGCAGCTGAATCAACTACAAGCTGCGGTAATGACCCTCAGCCATTCATGAATTGGGCCTCTCAGGCCTTCAGATCATGTCTCATCATTGCCAAAAATTTCTTCCTGGTGTAAGATTCCATGTGGGACACCTGTTTTCCTTTTCTCTGCAAGTTCATAATATGTCTGCAAAGCTACATGCTATGGAATAGATGGGAATAAATGTAATAAATGTTATAGGTGCACTCACAGTCCATAAAATAAACGCTAATAAATAAATCAATAATAAAATATAATGAATCACTCCAACAAACAGGATATAGACTGAATATATAGATGTAAGTATAAATCATATATTTAACCTGTGCATAAATGTTATGAGGTGCTTGAACTCAGGCCTAGTGAAGTGTTTAGTTCATGCATGATTCTCATAGGAAATGATAGCAAGACATATGGCACAATGATTATTTTTAATTAAGAGTTCATGAAAGGGGGGACCAAGATGGGGATGGGGCAGTAGGGAACTGCCCCAGCTCTCCCCAACCAAAAAGAGAGTTTGAGTTTCAATGCCTAATCTCCCCAAGGGACCGACAACAACAAATAGACAAACACATAGAAAAAAACAGGAGATGGAATAAAACAAAAAAGAGAAAAAAAGAATTTTAGAAGAGAGGAGTGCGAAGACCCCACCCCAACCTTTACTGGATGAATAGCAGTGCACCAAGCCATGGCCAGCTGGCCCGGTGGGACTGCTAGTCTCCCAGACACACAGGGATGATCTGCAGATCATCCGAGCAGAAGCCACCTGAGGTACCAGTGTCAGACTCACTGATCACGAGGAATGGAGAAACATCTGAGCCGGGAGCTTGCACAAAGATCCCACCCCATCCCTCACTCTCCATCCAAGCAAGAGGCTCCATCCCGTCAAAGCTACTTGGCCCCACAGCGGGAAGCCCACAAAACACCAGAGCAGAAGACCTGCAAGGAACTGGTGCTGATCCAGAGAGCGCAAACCTAGACAAACCCCAGAGTTCAGAACCTGCATGGAGGCTGCCAAAATCCCAGAGACACAGGAGGCTGTCTGAAGATCACCCATGCAGAAGCCACTTGAGGTACTGCTGTCAGACCGCCCATTGCATGGAATGGAGAAACCTCCGAATTGGGAACTCAGCCCCACAGCAGGAGCCCCAGAGCTACATGGGATGCCCACAGAACACCACAGCAGAAGACCTGCAAGAAACTTGCTGATCCGGAGAGTGCAAACAGAGACAAATCCCGGTGCTCAGAACCTGCATGGAGGTCCCTCCCCCACCCCTCAGGCAGAGGCCGGAGGTCCATCCCACAGCGTGGACCCAAACAGTGTCAACCAAGGCGGAAACAGAAGAGAAACACACAGAGCCACCATTGCCCAACCCAGCCCACAAGCACCTCAACTGAACTCTGATTGCAATGGCAACCGACAACCTACTTCACACAGAAACAACAAGCTCCAGGGTGAGTACCCCACAGGGGACAGTGTATCCCTCAAGGGAGATCAGAGCTGGTGGGAATCCCCAGACCCTGAACCAGACCCCCTTCACCAACACCTGGACTACAGGACCCACTAAAACTGGGAACTGTTCGAGAGCTCCACCAACCCACAGAGCACACTCAGCTGGCCAGGCTTGAGCAAGAGCGCCCCTGGAAGGGACCTTAAATGCCCAAGCCAGAAACAGTGCCCCTGGGTCAAGACACCCAACAGGGGAAGAAATTTGAACTGTGTACCCCAAGTTGCATAACCTAAGTGGTATACACAGCAGCACAGGCCAAATTGGCATGCTTCAGGCTGGGGGCCATGACCAGGCCTGGAGATCCGGTGCCTGAGCAACACCACCAACTCCTCCCAACTGAAGTCAGAAGCTGAGCATATGCCTCAGTGGAGGGGAGAAAAACAGGGATGTGCACCTTCTCGGAAGCACACCTGTGACAACAAAAGACCCGGGGGCTCAGGATAAGAGACGCCCAAACCCCACCAAAACCTGACCTATGTATTCTAGACTGAGAATTGGATAACACAGTCCACCAGCACCTGATAATAGGCAGGAGATCAGGCTGGTAAAGTGGCTCAGCAGTAGAGTGCTTGTCTTGGATGCATGAGAACCAGGATCTGATTCCTCAGCACCACATAAGCAGAAAAGGCCTGTAGTGGTGCTGTGGCTCAAATGCTAGGGTGCCAGCCTTGAGCTAAAGAGCTGAGGGACAGCTCCCAAGCCCACAACCAGCCAACAACAACAAAAAACCAATCAGGAGCCCATAGCAGACTCCAGCATCTGGGAGAGTGCATTCCGCACATCTGATCTTGCCAAGAGCACCTGTTTGAGCAAACAGGAGCAGTCTAGGCTGCTCAACCCTTCCAAGGGCAGGAATTTCCAGTGATCTACAGCAGAGAGCCGAGAACCCAATGTGGGTCAGACCAACAGCTGGAGCTTGGCCCCCAACAGAACCGAGATCAGGTACAGACTCTCTCTACCTGCACAGAAACAGCAACAATGCAAAGACAGACACTTATTGACCAAAACAAAATTTCACATTAGTATCCAGTAATCCCTGAACCCCCATGCGAAAATCACAGAGAAAAATTACAAGGTTTATCAACACCCAGAATAGCAAGCTATCCCCAAAAGCCAGCAGCCACTCAGAGGAGAGCCCCAGTGGGAGCAAAGCAGGAATGGAAGACTAAAGCTACATCCAAGGGATGCTGGAGGCAATGACTCAAGAAATAAAGAAGAAATAGAGCAGAAATTTGGAAGAACACAGAGACGAACTATCGAAAGAGATGCAGGATATCAAACAGGAGGTATACGCAAAAATAGAGGCAGTGCATACCTCAATAAGAAGTGTGATAAGTGCCAAAATAGAAGCAGTACATACCTCATTAAGAGGTGAGATTAGTACTTTGAGAACCAACATCAAATCCATAAATGAGTCCATTTCCTCGTTGCAAACCACAATGGAAGCCACAGTTAACAGAGTGAACGAAATGGAAGGTAGAATGTCAGATACAGAAAACAGAATACACCAACTGGACCAAAAAATGAGAGATATGGAAAAATCACTTTATGCCAAAGGGAAATTCAAGAGCAAGCAGATAGTGCCAAGAAACTTATCCTTTGTATATTTGGAGTGGTTGAAGTTGAGGAATATCAAAGCAAGAGAATGCAGCACCTATTCAACAAGATAATCGGTGAAAATTTTCCCCATTTCAAAAAAGAACATCTTACCTACATTACAGAAGCATATAGAACACCTAACAAACAAGATCCCAGGAGAAATACTTGTAGACTCATTATATGAAAAATGATAGATCTGAATAATAAGGAAACAATCTTGCATGCAGCAAAAATGAAGAAGGAGCTATACTACAACTGGAAAAATTAAAATCATTGCAGATGTCTCCACACAAACACTGAATGCAAGAAAGGCCTGGGAAAGTACCATACGAGCCCTGAGAGCCAATAACTACCAACCCAGACTGATATACCCTCTCTCGATGGAGAGCTAAAAATTTTTAATAGCAAAGAAAAACTAAATGAATACATAAACATTAAGCCAGCATTACAAAGAATACTAAGAGGGGGAACACAACCTGAAGAAAGCAACCAGAAACAGGGACCTGCACCCATACAGCCATTAATAGAAGTCTAACTGAGCAAACAGAGGAGGAAAGGAAAGAAGAAAAACTGAGGAACACAGGGAATGACACAGACCACAATGCATCTCTCTATACTATCTCTTAATATTAATAGGCTTAATTTGCCAATCAAAAGTAAAAGAATTGCAGATTGGTTTAGAAAACATGACCCATCCATCTGTTGCCTTCAGGAGACTCACCTGTCAGCCAAACACAAAATCAGAATGAAGAGTTGGAAAAGGATCTATCAATCAAATGCCCCTAGTAAGGAAACAGGTGTAGTAACCCTGATATCTGACAAAATGAAACTTTTCATTAAAATCAATACAAATAGACAAGGATGGACACTACATATTAATACAGGGAACAATCCAAAAGGATGATATTACCCTCGTTAACTTATATTCCCCAAACTTTGGTGCACCCAGATATGTTAAGCACTTACTCTCAAACTTACAAAATAAAATAGATTCCAATATGATAATACTAGAAGACTTTAACACCCCACTCTCACCAAAGGACAGGTCTACCAACCAGAGAATTGGCAAAGAAGTGTGGCCATACTTCAAGCGGAACTAACTGACATCTACAGAGTATTTCACGCTAAAACAACACAGTACACATTCTTCTCAGCAGCTCATGGAACTTTTTCCAAAATAGACCATATCATAGTTCATGCAAGGAACTTAAGCAAATACAGGGGGATTGACATAATCCTCTGTATCCTATCTGACCACAGTGGAATCAAGCTAGTTCTCAATAACAAATCATACCACAGAAATTACTCTAATATATGGAAATTGAACAGCACACATCTACACAATGCCTGGGTAACGGAAGAGATCAAAGTAGAAATTAAAACATTCCTACAATTCAATAAAAATGAAAACACCTCGCAAAGAAACTTGTGGAACACAGCAAAAGAAGTCCTGAGGGGCAAATTTAATGTCCTCAGCCCCCACATCCAGAAAATAGAAACAGACCAAGTAAATAATCTCATGTTGCAACTAAAACAGCTGGAAAACCATGAAAAAATGGAACCTAAAGTTACTAGACGGAGCCAGATAACCAAACTAAGAGTGGAGATTAATAAATTAGAGAATCAGAGAATCATAGGCAGAATTAACCAAACAAAAAGCTGGTTTTTGAAAAAAATCAATAAAATTGATGGACCATTGGCAAGATTAATTAAAAAAGAAGAGAGGAAACCCATATTAACAGGATTAGGGATGCCACGGGAAAAATCACAACATGTACCCAAGGTATCCAAAAGATTTTAACTGACAACTTTCAAAAGTTATACTCTGGCAGATATTGATGCATTTTTAGATAAATACAAGTTGCCCAAATTGAGCAAAGAAGAAGTAAATCAATTAAATAAGCCAATATCCTACAACAAGATACAGGAAGCAATCAGAAGTCTTCCAACAAAGAAAAGCCCAGGAGCAGATGGATTCACAACAGAATTCTATAAGACCTTTAAAGAAGAATTAATACCCATACTGCTCAAGATCTTCAGAGAAACAGAGAAGGAGGGCACTATCCCAAACTCATTCTAGGATGCCAATATCACACTCATCCCCAAACCAGGCAAAGACCCAACCAAAAAAGAGAATTACAGGCAAATTTTCTTGATGAACACAGATGCAAAGATCCTTAACAAGATTCAAGCTAACAGAATCCGGAAACACATAAAAAAAATCACACACTACCATCAGGTAGGTTTCATCCCAGGGATGCAGGGATGGTTTAACATACATAAGTCAATAAATGTAATCCAACAAATCAACAGAGCCAAGGTCAAGAATCACAGAACATGATTATCTCCACAGATACAGAAAAGGCCTTTGATAAAATTCAACATTCATTCATGCTAAAAGCTCTGGAGAAAATAGGAATAGAAGGAACATTTCTTAAAACAATAAAAGCCATTTACAACAGACAAGTAGCCAATATTATACTTAATGGGGAAAAGCTACAACCAATTCTCTTAAAATCTGGAACAAGGCAAGGATGCCTACTATCTCCACTCCTCTTCAATATAGTCCTAGAACCCTTAGCCAGGGCAATATGGCAAGAAAAGACATTAAAGGGATCCGCATAGGGAAAGAAGAAGTTAAATTATTCCTTTTTCAAGATGACCTAATGCTTTACCTTCATGATCCCAAAAACTCCATCCCCAAACTCTTAGGAATCATAATCACTTTGGCAAAGTAGCAGGATACAAAATCAACCCACAAAAATCGGTTGCCTTCATGTACACTGACAATATACAAGCAGAGAAGGAAATAAATGAAGCAACTCCATTCAAAATTACCTCCCCCAAAATGAAATATTTAGAAATTAACCTAAAAAAAGATGTAAAAGAACTATTTAATGAAAACAATAAAAAGTTAAAGAAAGAAATTACAGAAGACACTAGGAAATGGAAAGACCTCCCATGCTCTTGGATAGGCAGACTTAATATAGTGAAAATGGCAATACTGCCAAAATTAATATACAAACTCAATGCAGTTCCTATTAAAATCCTAATGACGTACATCTCTGAAATACAGAAAACAGTCCAAAAATTCATATGGAACAACAAAAGACCTAGAATAGCCAAAACAATTCTAGGGAATGAAGACAACATGGAGGGGATATCCATGCCGAACTTCAAACTGTACTATGGAACTTTAATAACAAAGACAGCATGGTACTGGCATGAAAACAGACTCGAAGACCAATGGAATAGAATAGAAGATCCAGAAATAAATCCACAGGCCTACAGTCAGCTGATATTTGAAAAAGGAACCAAATACATACAATGGAAAAAACACAGCCTGTTCAACCACTGGTCCTGGGAAAACTGGGCGGCCACATGCAGAAGACTGAAAGTGGACCACAGCTTATGAGCATGCACCAACATCAACTCAAAATCGATTAAAGACCTTAACATTAAACAGCTTTTCTGAAACTACTGCAGGACAGAGTAGAAGAAACACTTGAACTTATAGGCACAGGAAGGAACTTCCTGAACAGAGTCCCAGGATCACAACAAATTGGGGAGAGACTCGACAAATGGGACTACCTTAAAATGAAAAGCTTCTGCACAGCTAAAGCAATCACAACCAAGCTAGAAAGGCAACCAACTAATTGGGAAAAAATATTTACCAGTAATATATCAGATAAGGGGTTAATATCCAGTATATATAGGGAACTCAAGAAACTAATCCCTCCCAAACCTAACAAACCAATTACTAAATGGGCAAGGGAGCTAAAGACAGACTTCTCAGATGAAGAGATAAAAATGACAAGAAAACACTTGAGGAAATGTTCACCATCCCTGGTTGTGAAGGAAATGCAAATACAGACAACCCTGAGATACCACCTTACCACAGTCAAAATGTCCCACATCCACAAGTCATCCAACGACAAATGCTGGAGGGGATAAGGAGAAAGAGGAACCCTATTACACTGCTGGTGGGAATGTACACTTATACAACCACTTTGGAAAGCAGTCTGGAGGGTTCTCAGAAAGCTAAATATTGACCTCCCTTATGACCCAATTATACCACTTCTAGGCATCTATCCTGAACAACAGGAACCAGTATACAAGGACACATGAATCTCCATGTTTATTGCAGCACTGTTCACAATAGCTAGGCTATGGAAACAACCCAGATGTCCAACCACAGAAGAATGGATCCAAAAATTCGGGTATCTATACACAATGGAATATTACACAGCCATTAGAAATGACAAAATAATGACATTGCAGAGAAATGGATGGAGCTTGAATAAATCATGTTGAGCGAGGTAAGCCAAGAGCAAAGAGACAAACGGTACATGGTCTCCCTGATAAGTGGATGTTAAATCCAAAATGTTAGTTGATACGACAAAATTATCAGGACTTAAGAAGCAAAGAACTTTCACTCATCTGGTCGAATCACTACTAAATATCCCCATGCTGCTGATCACATGTATGGTATATATGTGTACACAAGAGGGGAACCAGGAAGATGACACAGAAATAGAGGGAATCAGGGAAAAAACATACAACAGCAGGATATGACTGGCAAAGAGATAGCTAGGTAGGTAAGTAGGTAGATAGAAAGCAAAAGAAAGAAAGAAAGAAAGAAAGAAAGAAAGAAAGAAAGAAAGAAAGAAAGAAAGAAAGAAAGAAAGAAAGAAAGAAAGAAAGAAAGAGAGGAAGGAAGGAAGGAAGAAAGGAAGGAAGGAAGAAAGAAAGAAAGGAAGGAAGAAAGAAAGAAAGAAAGGGAGGAAGAAAGAAAGAAAGAAAGGGAGGAAGAAAGAAAGAAAGAAAGGGAGGAAGGAAGGAAGGAAGGAAGGAACAAAGTAGCAGATGAATCTGGTCTTGGACGACAGAAGGAAAGAAGGGAACACTTCCCAGTCATCAGGTCTTCTGCAGTGTGCCAGGACACCAGCATTGCCTTCACACAATCACAGAGCAGGAAGACTATCTCTGTCCCACTTCTCAGGCAGCAAAGAGCCCCAGAGTCAAGAGGGCAGAGCGAGGTTCTAATTCAGGGAAAGAGCCCTGCCTCTCATTGGACTGGGGATTTGCATTGATGATGTGGAAAATGAAGGAAGGAGAATGTACTGGCAGAGATAGAAGAAGGGCCTTCAAATCTGACAGATGGAGAGTCAAAAACCCACACCCTAAGACCAGATAGCAGGGTTTTTCTACTTTGTTCCTCTCCTCTCCCCCACTAAATTGGCTCTCTATTGGTAACCAAAAGATTGCCTTAGGCTCCCTTCACCTGAGGGAGGAAGGTTAATTAGGCATTGTTTGAAGAGGCTGAAAAAAGCTTGACCCTGGTGTAACTCTAACATATGTTTCAGATTTCCCCCCATTGCTGGCTGTGCCTGGAGTGAATTAAGTGGTTTATCAGCTCACTTCCTTGTTGAGTGTGTACATTCAGCCTCCTAATCCTGAAGGCCTAGGTCTCTGCACCTAGCCTGCCTTTTGAAACTTTTTTCTGTTCTTCAAATACAGTATTACACTGGAGTTCTTCCTGCTAACAAGACTAGGGCTTGGATCCTGAGAACTTCATTTGAACCCAGGATGGGTCAATAATATTTCTTTCCTTCTTCTTTAGCTTGAAAACTCTAAGAACATTTAAACTGCAAGTAACTTCTCATCACCAAGGGAAACACAACATACTATTGAACATCTGACCTTTCACAAGTGGAAGTCAGAGTGTCATAGACTTTCCTGTCCTGGCTGGCTTCACCCTGTGATCCTGAGACCTCAGCCTCCTGAGCTACAGTGATGGGCGTGAGCTACTGGTGCTCTGCTAGGTTCAGAACTGTAATGACATTGATAATACAAGTCACCTGCTTAACACAAAGGGATTGGGGAGCATATTAAGCCTTTCAACAATGGACCTTTCAGGACCTTTCAGAACCCTGTAGGACACAAGGTTATAATGCTAGAGTCTGAGAGGGTGGGCATTTGGATGTGCTACACTTGAACCTTGAGCTCTGACTTCAATTCTGGTGTACATTAGCATTAATTTTCCAATAAATATTCTCATAATTAGCAAGTAGGAAAAGTATTTTGATTATTCCTCACCATTTTTCCAGTTGTGCGTCTCAAACTGAAGCCTGGGCGCTGTGCCTGAGCCCTTCAGCTCAGGGCAAACACCTACCACTTAAGCCACAGCACCAAATAGGGTCTTTTGGTGGTTCATTGGAGGCAAGAGTCTAACAGACTTTCCTTCCCTAGGCTATCTTCAAACTGTGGTCTTCAGATCTCAGCCTCCTGAGAAGCTAGGGTTCCAGTTGTGAGCCACAGGTATCTGGCCTAATGTTTTTGCCAGATCTGGAGCTTTAACTTAGGGCCTGCGTACTGTCTCTGAGCTCCTTTTTCTCAAGCTTAGCACTCTACCACTTGAGCCACTCCACAGCTTCTGGCTTTTTCTGAGTATGTGTCAGTGAGGATTCAAACCCTGGCATTCATTCATGCTGAGCAAGCTCTCTACCAATAAGCCACGTTCCCAGTCTCCTTACAATTTTATCGCTCAACTTGCCTATCCTCAAGAAAATGCTTCTGAGTATAAATCATCTAATGTAATCCCTATTTGTCTAAAGATAAATAAGGAAAACTCATACTGGGGACAGACTCTAAACATATGATGACTGCGACAAATACCTCCATTTAATTATGTTTCATGTTTCAACACTTAATAAAGTATTAATAAACAATGAGTCAATTTCCTAAATTATTGTGTATAATTTTATAATAGATGTACAAAACATAATAAATATTATGTGTATAATAATACTAAATATAATGAACAATAAAATGAATAAAATAATAAAATAAATACAAAATCCATAATAATAATATGGAATAAACATACATATTTACATATATATAATATATTACACATGTATATAAATATTTTTTTTCCATTGCAGTGCTTTAATTCAGGCCCTGGGAACTCTAGCCTGAACTTCTTTTCCTCAAGGATAGTGAGCTTTGCCTTTACACAGGTGTTTGCCCTGAGCTGAAGGGCTCAGGCACAGCGCCCAGGCTTCAGTGAAAAGTAGTTACCTGAACAGTGAGCTCAAATCCTATCAATGGCAGAAATACTGGCCCCAGTTCCAAGACAGTGACTTAATATTTTTAATATTTTAATGGACACAAGTATGTTTACTCAGTGCCATTAATAAAAAAGCAGTGTAGAATTTTGTCCAGCTATTCAGACATCCTCCCCTTACCCCCAAATTGCTTCTTGAGCACATTATTTTTGTCCGTTTTTTATTGTAAAAATGTTGTACAGAGCGGTCACAGTTACATGAGCAAAGTAATGAGTAGAGTTCCTATTAAGCATTGTTGCCTCCTCCTTTCTTTTCCCCCTATCATCCCTTCCCTTCCATCTCCACACCTACATTTCCCTGCTGAGGTCAGTGACTTAATTATTTATTTTTGGCTTGACATGGGGTTTGAACGCAAGTAGTGGCAACTCTGCACCTTCCCTCACATTGGTACGGATTTACCAAGACCCTGAGTTCCAATCCCAGGCTAGGAAAAAAAAACTGGCAGAAATTCCAAACCAGGGAGCTTTATTTTTTTAATTTAGTTAATTAATTAATTTTGCCAACCACTGTGCTTGAAATCAGTTTGTGGCAACTCTGCCTCAGCTTCGAACTCCCTAGTCTGGGGTGCAGCCTTCTGACCCATAGCCGATCCTGGGACCTTAGGCCTAGAGGGTTTGCAGGAAGAAATTAAAAAAGTGGGACAGCAAAAAAAGTGGGGAGCTGTAGAGGGCTGGTGGGGGTTAAAATTTTTTCTTTGCACGGTGACCATTCTGGTCTGAATGACACGGCTGCAAAGTGGACCTGACCTGTCATTGCTCATGGCTGGCAAGCTATCAGGGACACCATAAGCCAACATGTCAACACAGACTGGGTTAAAATCCTGATCCTTACACATACCAGTGGTAGGAGATCACAAGAGACTCGTTCCTATTCATAAGAATACCTATTGAAAGAGTAGTTCATGTATTTATCTAGTCTAAAATTGGATGCAATAATCCTAGGATGCTAACTGACCTTAATTAATTGTTTATTAAGCATGAAAAGAATAATATTATTTCAATTGCGATATAAATACCTAAGAGTTGGTAGGAACATAGTAGATGTCATTCAATCATAGATAGATGACTCTGGCACTCTTTAGCTATATATATTTATTTGCATACCACCATCTGCTTATCCATGTATTTCTGTTTTGGTCAAACTTGGAGCTCGATCTCAGTGCCTGGGAACCACCTGACAGCTTCATTGGCTAGAGGCTGCTGTGCTCACACTCACCCATTCATTAATTAGGCCTGTTAGGCCCTACGTTCAGATCCCAACACGGCCAAAAATTTAATCTTGGATTAATAAGCCAAATGTGACACATGTTTTCCTTTTCTGTGAGAGTCCTGGGTGTCAGATATGATGGAGAACACATCTAAAAATCTAGATGCTATGTGATAGGATGCAAACAATGTAATAAGTGGTATAGATGTCACCAGAGACAATAAAATAAATGGTAAATACATGAATAAAACAAGAAATAAAATGAATAACCACACCAAACACGATATGGACTGAACATCTGTATGGAAGTATAAATCCTATCTTAAAAATGTATATAAGGATTATGATTTCCACACCTGAGGCAATTGCAGGAAATCCTGAGATACTGGTTTCTGGACCAGTCAAAGTCATGAAATGTGATCGATCTCATCCTTGAATGAGTAGTTTGTGCAGGATATGAGTAGGAAATGATAGGAAAGACTCATGGGATATCACTTATTTGTAAAGAAGTGTTGATTAAGTGTGACAAAAATCATCACAGTCATGAAATTTAGGCATCTGGAAAGATCCAAGAATCAGTAGACACAGGGTAGATTGAATTCCATCACAGGTCACCGTCTCTCCTACTCTATATAAATATGTACTTATTTATATACTACCTTAAACTTATGAATGGATGACTGCTGTGTTGTGCCCTTCCCCCACCTCCCTACCTGGGGGCTCCATCTCAGGTCCTGGGAACAGCCTTGCTCCTTAGTGGCTTACAGGCTGTTGTGCTCCCTTGGACTCATTCGTCAATTTGACCTGCTAGGTCCCGAGTTCAGATCCCAGCAGTGCCAAAAGATTCATCCTGATGTCAGAAGGCAATCGTTGCACCTATTTTCCTTTCCTGTGCAAGTCCTGGGTCTCAGCTAGGATGGAGAATCCATGGGCTATCTTGTGGCCATGGGAATAGGTTGTTTTCCATGTCAGCACAGTTATACCTGTCATCATATACTCAAGAACATACACAATACATCCATGAATAACATACAAAAGAGAATAACTACACTAAATGCACAATGCAGTCCACACACGGATGGGAATATATATCTCATGTTTAAATGATGCATTCAGGACTATTGTGGTGTATGATTTTTTGGATGAATTTTTGAAGTCGATTGGCCAAAATTTTGTTGAGAAGTTTTGCATCAAAGTTCATCAAAGAAATGTGTCTACACTTCTCTTTCTTTGATGAGTCCCTGCCTGGTTTTGAGATGAGAGTTATTATGGCTTCATAGAACGAGTTTGGTAGTGAACTATTTCTTTCAATTTCAGGGAAGCGTTGCAGGAGTATTGGTGTGAGTTCTGCTTTGAAGGCCTTGTAGAATTCCATTGTAAATCCATGTGGTCCTGGGCTTTTCTTAGATGGGAGGTCTCTTATTGCTGTTTCTATTTCAATGCTTGACATGGACCAGTTAAGATGGTTTAACTCATCTTGGTTTATTTTCAGCATGCCGATCTTTGCTAGGAAGAGGTCCATTTCTTCCAAGTTCTCAAACTTATTAACATAAAGTTTTGAGACGTATTCCCTTCTAATGTTCTGAATTTTGGTTATTTCTATGATGATGTTTCCATTCTCATCTCTGAGTTTATTTATTTGGGTGTGTTCTCTGATTTTTCTGATAAGATTTGCTAAGGGTCTGTCAATTTTGTTAATTTTTTTGAGAAAACAATTCTTTGTTTTGTTGATTCTTTGTATGATTTTTTTTAAAAAAATTCCAATTCATTTAATTCTGATGTAATTTTAATTATTTCTTTTCTTCTACTGGATTGTGGATCATCTTGTTGCTCTTTCTCAAGAAGGTTCAGATGTCTCATTAAATTGTTGGTTTCCGATCTCTCCAATTGTTGATGTAGGAACTCGGAGCTATAAACTTGCCTCTGAGTACTGCTTTTGCTGTGTCCCAGAGAAGCTGGTAATTTGTGTGTTCATTTTTGTTGACTATCATGAATATTTGAATTTCCTTTCTAATCTCTTCCATGACCCACTGGTGATTCATCAGGGTGTTGTTCAGCCTCCATGTGTTACAGGATTTCTATGGTGAATTTTGGTGTTTAGTTCTTCTTTTATTCCCTTGTGGTCTGAGAGAATGCAAGGTAAAAATACATTGCTTTTGAATGGAAAAGTTTGCTTTGTGTCCTAAAATGGGGTCTATTTTGGAAAATGTTCCATGTGCTGCTGAGAAAAACGAGTATTCTGATGTTGCTGTGTGAAATATTAGGTAGATATCTGTTAAATCTATTTGATCCATGCAGTTTTTTAGATCTGTGGTTTCTCTGTTGAGTTTTTGCTGAATTGATTTATCTAGTGGGGATAGTGGTGTGTTAAAGCCCCCAACAATGTCTTTGGATCTATAGGAGTTTTGGTGGAAAGTAGTGTTTCTTGGATAAATCTGGGTGCTCTTTTGTTTGGCCAATAGATACTTAGATTTGTAATATCCTCCTGAATGGGCGATCCCTTAATTAGTATGGTGCGACCTTCTTTATCTCTTCACACTAATTTTATTTTGAAGTCTGTTTTATCTGATATTAGCATTGCGACTCCCGCCTGTTTATGGGGGCCATTTGCTTGGTAGATTTTGTTCCAGCCTTTCACTTTCAAAATGTCTTTTTATGGGCAAGATGTCACTCCTGAAGGCATCAGGTTGAAGGATCTTGTTTTTTAATCCAACTAGACAGTCTATGTCACTTAATTAGGAAGTTAAATCCGGTAATGGTGAGAGTTAGGACTGAAAGGTGTTTGGTTGTTCTGGTCATGTAATCAATCTTCTTGGGGGCTGTGACAACTGGGTTCTTCCTATGGTTCTTGGATTCTCACTTCTTGTGCTGTTTCTTTGCCTTTATTGTGGTCTTGTTGGTTTTCTATGTGTAGGACACCTTTAAGTGTCTTTTGTTGGGCTGGTTTGGTGAGATATATTGTTTCATTTTTTCTTTTCTATGGAAGCATTTTATTTGACCTTCGGTTATGAAGGAGAGTTTAGCTGGGGACAGTATTTTTGGTTGATAGTTATTTGCCTTACGGGCATGATATGCATCATTCCAGGGTCTTCTTGTTTAAATTGTTTCTGCTGAGAAATCTGAGGTGTTTCTAATTAGTTTCCCATTATAAGTGATTGATCTTTTCTACCTGACAGCTGTAAGGATCTTTTTCTTGGTCTGAATTGATCCTGGGTGGACTATAATTTCACGGTGGGATGTCCTGTTCTGCTTTGTTCTATTTGGGGTTCTAAAAGCTTCTTGTATCTGAATAGGTCTATCTTTTTGCATGATTGGGAAGTTCTCTGCTAAGATCCTGTTAAACAAATTTCCTAGAATATTGGTTTCTGTTTCTAGGTGCTCCTCTACACCCATTATCCTCAGAGTAGGCCTTTTGATGGTGTGTGCCAAATGTTGAATTGATCTATCATATTTCTTGGATTTGCTTGAAGAGTTGTATGTTATTTCTCTATAATATCTAGGCTGTCTTCCATCCCAGAGATTTGATCTTCCACATGGTCTAATCTACTGTCAGGACTTTCTATATGGTTTTTATTTCTTTTCCTTCTAATTGGTCAGGTTTGATGGCTTCAAATTCATTGTTGGAGCTTTGTTTTAGGTCTTGTATGAACTTCTTTACTTCCTTAATTTGGTGTTCAATGTTTATTCTCAGAGCACTTAGTTGATTGACTATGGTTACCATGGACTCCCATTCCTAATGGTAGGCTCCATTCAGCATTCCCTTTGTAGTCTCCCTGAATTCTTTCAGCTGTCTGTTTATGGATTCCGTGAATGCCTACATTGATCGTTGTGCATTCTCATCCTATTCTTGAAATTGCTCTATTACTCTTTGATTAGCTTCCTCATGTTCATGCAATTCGTGTACTTCTCTTTGACTTTTGTCAGACTACTCAAGCAATTCCTGTGTTTCTCTTTGTCTGTTCTCAGCTTGCTCATGAAATTCCTCTTTTGTCTTTGAATGTTCTCAGCCTGCTCACGAAAGTCCTGAATCAATCTTTGAGTAGCTTCTTCACTCTCACCAGATTCCAGTATTAATCTTTGGTTTTCTTCTCTCTCTCAATCACCCCCATACTGAGTCTTTTGCAGGCTTTCAATTTTTTCATTCATTATGTTTACTAGTAGTGTTTGTAGCGATTTTTGGGAACTCTTCTCTGGTTTATTCATTAACTATTCTGTCAACTGATTATCATGAGTGGGAGTTCAGATACCAGGACTTGCCAATTTTCTTGTGGTTTTTCAGGCTTGTTCTGCCCATTTGGTATGAAAGTAACACCAATTTTGTGCTAGAACTCAATTTTAAGGCAAGCATCACCAAAAGTTCTGTAGTAGCACAGTCAAAAGGCTGCAGATACAGTGTAGTTCAACAGATACAATCTATTCACCATCAAACAACTATGGATTCATGGGCTAAAACCAGCAAAGAAGAATTTGAGGAACCAGAAATGATAAGTTTTAGGGAGAAATGTGGGGAAAAATAAGATTAGAGGGAAGTGGAAAGTTAAAGGAGATTGAATTTAACCAAGTCTTTATCTCAGAGCAGGAAATGGATTGGACAGAATGATAGGAGAGAGATTAAGGAAACAAAATGGAAAACAAATTACATTTAAAAAGTGAAACCCTTAAAAATTATGTATGTTTGAAGATGATACTGAGAGAAGAAAAAGATAGGATGAGACGAGGGGAGGGAAAGAAAAGACACATGAAAAACTAAAAAACAAAAATTCTTAAAATTAGTTACTTGAAAATTATATAGGTATAATGAGATAATACTGCTATTAAAGAATTTAACCCTAAGAGGTTGTGAAATGAGTATTAAATTTCTGGATTAAGTGTGTACACAATGGGGGATAATGTCTAATAATTGATGATGGATAAAAATCTGGGGATAATCAGAACAATAATCAAGTCTCGCAAAAAAGAAAGAGAAAAAATTAAAAGAATTTTTAAAAGGATCAAAAGTTCAGAGGAGATAAAAAAAAATGGCATACACACATATACACCTAAAATAAAATTATGAGAGGAAAAAAAGTTTAAGAGAAAACAATTTTTTAATATGAAAAGTTTTAAAAGGTACAAAAAGATTTCTTTGATTTTTTTTGGAGCGTGGGGTAGAATGGGAACATCCTGTATCTCCCCTAACCAGTCTGTAACCAGTCTCTTGGTGGGGTCTCTCATATGTTTGTGATATTTTGTTTTCCTGTGGCTTGATTACTTTCTTAAGTCAGTTTGTTTCAGCAGGCAGAAAAAATCCTCTATATTACCCAGGATTTTGTGATGCTCCTCCCAGGCTAGTTCAGTGGTAGGAGATCTGTTTTGAGTATCACAAAAGAAGGAGACGGCTTTTTCCACTAGTTTGCAGATACTCTGAAGAGGCTAGGATCTGGGTAGAGTTGAGGCCTTTCAGCAAAGAGTAGCTTTTCCCTCAGTGGATAGCTTCTGAGACATTCACAGAGCCCAGCCTGGAGCCATTCTCAGGTTTTATCTTTACTGAATTTCAATTGATTGTCTAGGTTGCTGTAGGGAGGGGCAGCCTCAGGCTTTGTTTACCCAGTGAAGAAAGTCACTCCTCCAAGGGCGGATCTTGCTCTGTCTGGGCTAGATGACTTTCCCTTGGGCGGAGCTGAGCCTGGTAGGTGTGGTCAGGTTCCTTTTACCTTCTAAAAGACTCTTGCTTTCTTCCAAGGCCTGAGTTGAAGATAGCTGTACAAATGGGCCTTTGTCAGTATCAAAGATGGAGATCTCCGGTGATGGTGGCCAGGGGGTGAGAGGGACGGTGGGGGGGCAGGAATGGGGGAGGGCTGTAGGCCTTCCCTCCTCTGCTCCCTGAGTAAGAGTGAGGATGTCACTGTTCCTGGGCCATCTCTGGTCTGTGATTTGCAAGATAAAGATATCTGTTCCTTGTCAGTTTTTGCTGGTGTTGAGTACAATCTGCTTGCCTGCTTTATCTGGTATCTATTTCCCTGACTCCCTGTGTTAAAGGTATGGTGGCTATGGCTGCCGCGGCTGCTGCTGCAGCTACCAGCAAGTGCTCAAATCTGTCTCCTTGCCTGGATTTTCCTTCTCTGGCCAAACTGTCTGTACTGTGATGGCACCCTTATGATTCTCTAGCCTAGGACTATTCAATGGAACACTAAAACTGCTTTCTATGTGAGAGCTTGTGTCACCTCTAGCTTCTCCTCCGCCATCGTCCTCTGAATACATTTTTTACTCTTATTGAAGTATAATTGACATTTTAAAGTAGATTTGTCCAAATATAGTATTAATTTAATCAATCATTTCATTACAACAATGTTGTTCAGATTTATTTCCAGTAAATCTTATCCTTTATAAGAAATGAGAGTATGTTGTGTCAGTCTCCTATCAATATGACAAAATATCTTATAAAATTAACTTAAAAGGAGGAAAGATTAATCTTGGCTTCTGATTTTTTACATTTCAATGTACATTTCTTATACCAATTGCTTTGGGTTGGTGGTGGTACAGTACCCCATATCAGGAGCATGTGATGGAATATGTGTATTCATGGAAGCCAGGAAGTAAAGAAGAGAAAGAATAGGAGTAGGAAAGAGAGAAAGAGGAGGAGGGGAAGAGAGAGAGGGAGAAAGAAAAGGAGAAGGAGACAGAGAAGTAAAAGAAGGAAGAGGAAGAAAGTTGTTTGATCTTAACATCCTCTTTGATAACAAGTTCTCAGTGACATAATCTCTACGACTATGCCCACTTGAAAGGGTTCACCTCTTTATGGCAACAAAGTGAAAGATAATTATTATTCCAAATCCTTTATGATTTCAGATTTAATTTCTAGAGTGGTGGGTAGATCTTTCTATACAATTGTGATAACTTCTGTTCCTAAATATCAGAGATGCTATTTGGCATAGAGGTGTTTTGGTTATACCATTGCTGGAAAGATGAATGAAATATTTTGAGTACAAATACATTTTACATAACAGATAAGGAAACTTCTAGAGGTTTCATTTTGTGACCTTCAAAAATGACTATTTCATCTAACTCATAATGACTTGAATTTTTCATAATTTTATGACATTTCCATTCAAGTATTTGTCATCTATAGTGAAGTTCTTTCTTTCAAATTGAAGGAAACTTAAATACTATCACAATCATTTATCTTAATTATTCTATAGAGAGTAGGTATAATATGAATTTCCTACCATTCAAAAATAAGTTATCCTCAAGTCTATAGGAATAATTGGATAAGAGATGAAATATCTTGCTTTAGTTATCTTATACTTAGATTGATTCAATTTCTAAAAATCACTGTTGAAATAAAATATATGAAATTCAGTGTTTCTCTGAAATGACTTGGTAATCAAACCTCAGAAATACATGACCAGAAACTAAGATCTTTATATACTTAAAAAATGTATGAATCTACATTTTCATGTCAAAAAAAGTTTAGATTTAAAAGAAGAGAAAATCATGTGACCACTGTAGATAATATTTAATACAATGAAAAATTGCTTCATTCAGCCTGACAGAGCCTTTTGCTTTTAACTTACAAGAAAAATTTGATTTACAATCCCTTTTTTGCTTTTGAATAATAGAGTATTTCAATTTGTCCAAAGATTATGTCATTTAAACCTGTGAGTGCATATTTTTTCATAAAAATGAAAAGTTATTTTCACAGTGCAGGTTCAGGTTTAATAACTAAATATCTAAATGTTAATTTGTTAAATTGAGCCTCTAGAACTCAAATAAT